>NC_141874.1:402903472-403206502 GCF_056163025.1 Triticum urartu
AGTCATGCATAGCACATCTTCATATGATGCACAATCAAAAAGATATGCTATTTTCAAAATGCCCACGCAATGTCGAGTGTGCAAAAAACAGAGAAAACAAGGGACAAAGTTTTGGCAAGTGTTGGACGTGGTGTGCGTAGATGACAATGGTGACCCACATGTCAATAATGGTAGAGGCAAAAAATTTGAAGATATTTTCCCTGCATCAGGTGGAATCGAACCCGGGCGGAATAGCTGTCGGGTAGTGTCACTTGGCCACTGGGCTAGTTAAGTACTTTCGTTACAAATAAGGCACTGCCTTAGGTGGTTCGATCTCATCCTGCGCCTTTGTGCGCTCGCCACGGCGCCGCTGTCTGCCGTTCTGAATATGCTGAACAAACGAGAGGAATCTGGAGAGGACTGTATGTGGAGAGGTGGACAGTCGGGACCCACCAGGTCTATAGCCGTATGCAAGCAAGTGCCTGATTGAAAAAATACTTCCTCCTAATGCTATACTGACGTTGGGGCCCATGGGTTTGTCAACATAGTTACATGTTTAGGTGCTTCAACGTAGTTACTAAAGGAGATAAATTCACAACGAAGCCGGGGAGCTGGCAGGTATCATTTATTATCACTGGGGCAACAAGTATCAACTGGGTTGTGGGCTGCCCTGTCTAGGCTTTCTTTTTTAACATGTGCAACCGACGACATGTTGGTTTGTATTTTCTTGAGGGCCGTCATGTATCGACCAGCCTATGGACCTCCCATTTGAGGTTTTATTTTTCCTGAAACATCGGCAGCCCAACTTACGTTTTTTTTGAAGAAAACGCAGAGGTCTGTTCTATTTTTCTATATAAGTATAGGAACGCCTGGTCCAACTTATGTTTCCCTTCTAACTATATTATATATATTTAAATTATTTTATATGTTATTATATTATTATTATTGTCATCATATATTTAACAGATACTTACATATATAAGATAACAATATCCCACATCTTTTTAACTTATAAAAATAATTTCTTAACAATAAAATCTTGGATTTTTTTACATTAAGGCAACGAAAATCCTGGTGATTGTGTAGAAAAGCTTGGTAAGATTTAAGGACCAATGTAATAATAAATCACTTATTATTTACATATATTTATAACAAAATGCCCAGCCCTGTTTATTTTTTAATAACATTGTTGCGCCCAACCCAACGTTATAATTAGAATCAGCCCAGCAAAATCGTGTATTTCGAGAAAGTGCAAATGGCCTGTAATTTTTTAGGAAAAAAATAAATGGGCCGCATGGACGCTACATTATTTGTTCACCCAGCCCAGCAAATGGACTGTAATTCTAAAAAAAAGAGATCAAATTGACTGTAAATTCTGAAAAATGGGTTGAATACGTGCCACATTTTTTGAGGCTGAAATGTGGGCCAATAGGTCGAAGCCAACACAAGTCGTTGTCAACTTAGTCAAGAAATGATTCTGACATCGTTAGCCATTGGATTTACATCCAACGACCGGCATCCATATTCAATCTCTCATCTTCTTCCTCCAGCGCCGCTGGGACCACCTGCGCCCGCCTCCTGCTGCTAGCAGCTCTGCTTAGCACGCTTCGCTGTGAAGCGCTACCCCACCGCCGGCCAGGCCATCCATCCACCCTTCCACACCTCCTGTTCTTCTCCACCGACTGCTGAACCACACCGCACCAGAACCAGTTAACCCTTGTTCCGTCTGCAAATCCACTCCCGCGTCTTCCCATTTCCATGTCGTTCCCTTCCTAGGCCTCGCCGTCATCCACCGCCCTGGTGCTCTCGGCGCGGCGTGGTCAACGTGGTCAACGAACGACATCCATCGGAAGTGGACTATACGTGGAGAGGCTGACAGCTGGGTCCACGGCCACCCGCAAGGAAATGCCTCCTAATTACACGCAAAATAATGATTCCTCCACCTGACAGTTGGGACCCATCGGAAGGGCCTCTGTATTACATGAAAAAAACATTCCCCCTGCTGACAGGTCGGACCCACCAGCTATATCTTCGCACGCAAGGAAGTGCCTCCTTATTACGCACAAAAAATTGAATACTCCCCCTGCTAGTTGGGACCCACCATAGTGGGAGGATGACTTGTGGGCCTACTAAGTTGACGGGGACGGAGGGCCTTGTCAACTTAGTCAATATGAACGATTCTAGCTCCAGTGACCGTACGATGTCCATCCAACGGCCGTAGTGCTTCTTCAACCTCTAGTATTCTTGCTCCAGCCACCCAAACCAGCACCTGTCGTGTCGCGTGCTCCTGCCTCCCGTGGCCGTCTGTGCTGCCACAGAGGCCTCACCGCCCCTACTACTCCCGGAGCTGGCCAGACCATCCACTCACCCACACCCCCTATTATTCTGCGGCGACGGTAGCCTCACACCGCAGCCGAACCAGTGAACCCTCATACTCCTCTCCACGTGGTCTTCCACTGCCGTGTCTTCCCCGGCTCCGCATCGCTCCCTTCCTGGGCCTCGCCGTCGTCCACCACCCTGGTGCTCTCGGCGGGTCAACATGGTCAAGGAACGACTTCCATCGAAAGAGTAATGTACATGGAGAGGCTGACAACTGGGTCCATGGCAGTAGCAAGGAAGTGCCTCCTTATTACACGGAAAATAATGATTCCTCCGCTTGACATCAGGGACCCACCGGACGGGCCATCGTATTTCATGAAAAAAACGTTTCCCCCTGACTGTTGGGACCCACCAGCTACATCTTCGCACGCAAGGAAGTGCATCCATATTACGGGCAAAAAAATGATTCGCCCCGTGACTGCTGGGACCCACCAGCTACATCTTCGCATGCAAGGAAGTGCATGACAATCGGGACCCACCTGGTCAAAGCGTACGTAGTGTTGTCATTCTGGTCGCGAACGTGTACGTACATACTGGTCGATCGGTCTGTCTGCAGGCCGCAGCGATGAACCGTGGCCGTGTAAGGAAGGGCAGGTGTCATAGTAGAGGTGCGCACGTGTCGTAGTAGAGGTGCGCACGTGTCGTAGTAGAGGCGCGCACATAGCATGTCACATTGTCCCGTTAATATCGTGTACACGTACATACATCGTCCAGGATGCAAGAAAGAAAATATGGCCACGTACGTACATACGGGCAGGGTCTCGAACGCCTACTCGCGCATACGTATGGCTAGGGCTCGTGTACATGGCTGGGTCAGAACGGAGAAACTGCGTCATCATCGTGTTCATCGGGAGCCAACCAGCTTGGACGGAAGAACCGATCGAAACAAGGCCTGGCATACCGTATAACGGAGGAAACCTCCTTGTGTTCGACCGGCCATGGTAGAAACGGGATCCTGTTCATCGAGAGGGGTCTGGCGTACCGCAAAATGGAGGAAACGAACTTCTCTTGGACCTCCTACGGTCGAAACAGGGTCCTGTTGATCGGGAGGGGTGTGGCGTACTGCAAAACGGAGGAAACAGACTTGTGTTGGAGCGCTACAGTCGAAACGGGGGTCCTGTTCATCGGGAGGGGTGTGGCGTACCGCAAAACGGGACTCCACGAGATACTACTCATCTCCACCGTCGACTGCCTCCACGGGCTACTATTCATCCACCGTCGACGTCCTCTAGCCTCCACCTATGACTATTCATCCATGACGTCTCCCCTCCTGCCTCCACCTGGGACTGTTCATCCACGGGCTCCTGTTCATCCAGCCTCCACCGCTCCTCCACCGGCTATTGTTCAACCAGCCCTCTCCATGGGGTCCTGTTCAACCATCCCTCCACGGGCCACTGTTCATCCAGCCCTCCACCGGCTACTGTTCAACCAGCCCTCCACGGGGTCATCCCGTTCATCCAGCCCTCCACGGGGTCCTGTTAATCGACCCCCAACCGGCTCGATCGGAGTCCTGTTCATCTAGTGGCAACACCATGGGGCCCTGTTCATCCAACCCCCCACGGGGAACTGTTCATCCACCCCCAACAACGCTCACTGTTCATCAAGAGGCAACATCAATCGACTTTAGTTAGCAGCAGTAGAAAAGGAATCACTCGGGTTCAGTTAACAGCAAGGGATCGATCGGGGTTCAGTAACATAGCTAGTGCAATCGCTCGGGTTCAGTTAGAGCCCAACGCCTCACTCAGGTTCAGTTAGAGCGCAACACCTCGCACACACACGCGTACGTGTATGAGACAAATGTGCAAACCTCCGTGCATCGCTCAGCCCTGACCACCCACCGTAACTGGGGACTCCCCGATATTTTCCTCGCCCTCTCTTCTACCACGGGTTTTTCCGTCATGGACGGCCCAAAGAATGTCATGCAGCTGCATCTCCTGCCCACCCAGGATGAAAAGCCCATTTTCTGTCATGATTTTTTGTCATGGAAGTAGGAGCCCACCACATCTATGATGATACCGGGTTTTGTCACAATAATCGTCATAGAAGTGTCATAAGTATGACAAAAAATTCGTTCGGCCCAAAATGTCACGGATGTGTCTTTTTTTGTAGTGTCAGGCATAGCATATTTGTGTTCCAAGGTTAGCACAATATGTTTTGAAAGGTTGCTAGTGAACTGCGAGCCATCATCGGTGATGATGTGATTGGGACTCCAAACCGGCTCATGAGGCCCTTGATGAACCTGACTGCCGAGCCGGTTGGGATGGTGCGGACAGCTTCCACCTTCGCCCACTTGGTGAACTTATCGATGGCGACGTAGAGGTAGCGGTAGCCCCCGGGCACTCGAGGGAATGGGCCCAAGATGTCCAGCCCCCAGACCACGAACGGCCAGGAGAGCGGGATGGTCAGGAGACCCTGTGCGGGCTGGTTGATCTGCTAGGTATGGAACTGGAAGGCTTCATAGGATCTCACCAGCTCGTGGCGTCATTGAGTGCCGTGGGCCAATAGAACCCACTATGGAACGCCTTTCCCATGAGGGTGCGCGACAAAGAGTGATGCCCGCAATCCCCGCCATGTATGTCGGCCAGCAGCTCGTGTCCCTGCTCCCTGGAGATGCACCGCAGAGAGACATCGTTCGGCCGTTTTCGGTGAATCTCACTGAGGGAGTCCTGGACTAAGGGGTCCTCGGGCGTCCAGCCTGTTAGCCATGGGGCGGACTGATGGGCTGTGAAGATACGAAGACCGAAGACTGCACCCATGTCCGGATGGGACTCTCCTTGGCATGGAAGGCAAGCTTGGCCACCTAATATGTAGATTCCTTTCTTTGTAACCGACCTTATGTAACCCTAGATCCTCCCGGTGTTTATATAAACCGGAGGACTTAGTCCGGATAGAGGAGACGGATTATCATAGCCATACACGCTAGACCTCTAGGGTTTAGCCATTACGATCTTGAGGTAGATCAACTCTTGTAACACTCATATTCATCAATATCAATCAAGCAAGACGTAGGGTATTACCTCTATAGAGAGGGCCCGAACCTGGGAAAACATCGTGTCCCTTGTCTCATGTTACCATTGACCTTAGACACAGTTCGGGACCCCCTACCTGAGATCCCCCAGTTTTGACACTGACATTGGTGCTTTCATTGAGAGTTCCACTGTGTTGTCACTAAAAGGTTTGATGGCCCCTTCAATCATCCATAATGACGCTATCCAAGGAGAAACTTTCCTCCCCGGACAGATCTTCGTGTTCGGCGGCTTCGCACTTCGGGCCAATTCGCTTGGCCATCTAGAGCAGATCGAAAGCTATGCCCCTGGTCATCAGGTCGGATTTGGGAGCTTGAACTACGTTGCGGACACCCATGGAGACTTGATCTTCGCCGGATTCGAGACCGCGGTAGCCTCTCCCGGTCGCCCCGATGATCATGACCTAAATCTATCATCAGGCTGCATCCGGGAGATTGCTCCTATAACTGCTCCGACCCTAGATCCGGAGCAAGCTGCGCCACCCAAGGACGGGAGGATCAACCCCACCACGGAGGCCACAGATTCCACGGCGTTGGAGCTGCATATAGACTTAACCTCTCACGACGTCTCTGTCAGCGGAACTCCGGACCCGTCTCCAGCCGTAAGTTTTGAACCACGTGAGGCCGCAGACGCTGAGCTTGATCATTTATCGGTCTTCGAATTCAGCGCCGCAGACATCTTCCAGCACTCGCCTTTGGGTGATGTGCTAAACTAATTAAAGAATCTGTCCTTGGCGGAGGACTCACAGCCGAACTATATCCGGCTCGAACTAGGGGCTGACGCTGTAGAATTTCGCTTCCCACCCGCCACCCACTTCATAGCCACAGTCGAGGATTTGACCGACGAACTTGATTACGACTCTGAGGACATTGACGGTATGGACAACGATGCTGGAGAAGAAGAGGCCCAGAACCCACCGTTCACCGGACGCTGGACGGCCACTTCCTCGTACGATGTATACATGGTGGATGCACCAAAGGAGAACAACGACGATGACAAGGAATATCCGGTTGAGGATAAACCTTCCGAAATACAATCCAAGCGCCAGCGTCAGCGGCGCCGCTCTAAGTCACACGGCAGTAAAGACAACAACGCCGGCACAGGAGAAGACAACACGCCAGAAGGTGTCGAAGACAACGAAGACCCCGTCGATACAGTTAATGAACAAGATGAATGGGAGGGCGGGCAGGTTAGCCCCGGTAAACAGGCCACGCATGAAGATTCGGAGGACGATAACTACCTTCCACTCTCCGAGGACGAGGTGAGCCTCGGCACTGAGGATTTCATCATGCCTGAGGAGCCTCTTGAGAAGGAGCGCTTCAAGCGCCAACTAATTGCCACTGCAAGGAGCCTGAAAAAGAACCAGCAGCAGCTTCAAGCTGACCAAGATCTGCTCAATGATAAATGGACCGATGTCCTAGCAGCCGAAGAGTATGGCCTCAAGCGCCCAACCAAAAGCTACCCAAAGCGCAAATTGCTACCTCAGTTTGACAAGGAGGCGCCGAACTACATACCTCCATCGTACAATGCGGCTAACCGACCACCGCGCGGTCGAGACAAAACGGCAACTCACGCCGAACACCAGCCAGCCCTGCCTCGGTGCACGGGCAGAGGTAAACCAACCCAGGGGCATACATATGACCTCCGGCAAACCCTAAACAATAAACCAGGACACACTGGATCAATCTACGGATCGCGAGGGCATGCCTCGACACGCGACGATGGACACCTATTCGGACGTGACAAACTTAGTCACGCACAGGACGAAAACCGCAGACGGACTCCATCAGAGCTACGTCGCAATGCGGCCCGATATAGAGGCACCGCACACCCTCATTGCTTCAACGATGAGGTCCTGATCATGAATTCCCAGAAGGGTTCAAACCTGTGAATATAGAATCATACGATGGAACCACGGACCCCGTGGTGTGGATCAAAGACTTCATTCTCCACATTCATATGGCCCGCGGTGATGACCTCCACGCCATCAAATACCTCCCTTTTAAACTCAAGGGGCCAGCTTGACACTGGCTCAATGGTCTGCCTGCAAATTCTATTGGCAGCTGGGAGGACTTTGAAGAGGCCTTCCTCGATAACTTCCAAGGTACATATGTTCGACCTCCGGACGCTGATGACTTAAGCCATATAGTCCAACAACCCAGAGAGTCCGCCAGGAAATTCTGGACTATGTTCTTAACTAAAAAGAACCAAATCGTCGATTGTCCGGATGCCGAAGCCCTAGCAGCCTTGAAACACAGCATCCGCGACGAATGGCTCGCTTGCCACCTGGGCCAAGAAAAGACAAAATCCATGGCAGCACTCACGGCACTCATGACTTGCTTTGGTGTGAGTGAGGACAGTTGGTTGGCCCATAGCAAAAAGAATGCAAGCGATGCCGGTACCCCTGAAGCTAAAACTAGCAAAGACAAGTCTCGATGCAACAGATACAAACGTCGAAACAATAGCGATAACACCAAGGACACGACAGTCAATGCCCGATTCAAGGGCTCTAAGTCCGGTCAGCGGAAGAAGCCGTTCCAAAAGAACAATTCAGACCCATCCAGCTTGGACCGCATACTTGATCGTCCGTGCCAGATTCATAGCACCCCAGACAAGCCACTCAATCATACAAATAGAGATTGTTGGGGTTTTAACAGGCCAGCAAATTAAACGCCGAGAACAGGGAAAAAGGATCGCAAAGCAAGGACGATGACGAAGAGCCCCAGCAACCGAACACAGGGGGACAAAAGAAGTTTCCCCCTTAGGTCAAAACGGTGAACATGATATACGCTACCCACATCACCAAGAGGGAGCGCAAGCGTGCGCTCAGGGACGTCTACGCGATGGAGCCAGTCGCCCCAAAATCTAATCCATGGTCGTCATGCCCGATCACTTTTGATCGCCGGGATCATCCGACTAGTACCCGTCACGGTGGCTCAGCCGCACTTGTCCTAGACCCAATAATTGATGGGTTCCACTTGACTCACGTCCTCATGGGCGGAGGTAGCATCCTTAATCTGCTCTATCAGGATACAACGCAAAAAATGGGCATTAACCCATCTCGGATCAAGCCCACCAGGACTACCTTCAAAGGAGTCATACCAGGTGTCGAGGCTCACTGTAAGGGCTCAATCACACTAGAGGTTGTATTCGGATCTCCGGACAACTTTCGAAGCGAGGAGTTAATATTTGATAACGTCCCTTTCCACAGCGGCTATCACACACTGCTCGGAAGAACTGCGTTTTCTCGATTCAATGCAGTACAACATTATGCTTATCTCAAGCTCAAGATGCCTGGTCCATGCGGCGTCATAACAGTCAACGGGAATACGGAACGCTCCCTCCGTACAGAAGAGCACACAGCTGCCCTAGCAGCAGAAGTACAGTGCGACCTTCTTAGGCAGGGCCTTAATTTGGCTGCCGAGCCCACGGATACCATTAAAGAGGGTCCGAACTACTCTGCAGCAGGAGAGCTCAACTCGTCAGGAGCTCTACTAGCAATCCAGCCTCCGTTGCAGTTCCGATCAAGTAATGGCATTCGTGCCGCGCATACATAAATACACACTCAAAATCCCATGGGCATCGATGGAGGCACAACTAGCTTGTGGTCCGTAGTACGGCTCAAACGACGTCGGATACACACATACTTTCACTTTTACTTGTTTCCTTTGCAGGTCTCAATCCCACAGGCACCATCTGGTGCTCTGGTCATCGGTCCTCTCGAAGGATAAACACACCAAGACGACGAGAAACGCAGACATATGGGGGACTTTTTAGGCGATTCCGTTAATGATAGCTTTACCTATTTTTCAGGACCCGGATGCAGCTCTCCCTTGGTTTCGGCATGTCAAATAGCCTGTGGCTTATCCCACTACCTATGTCAATGCACTTTGACGTACTAATTAAATTACAATGAGAACAGTCTGCGGCTAGAGCTGTAGGACTCCAGCCTTTTACCTTCGTACCTTTTCTGTTTTCTTTTTTTTTCAGCTCCCCTGTGGATAACCCTATTACGTAGCACCCGTACACTTTGGTACGTTTTCATGTTCGCCAGGGGCTACATAGCACCCCACATTATGGCAACAAAAAGTACGAAGACTTTTTATAAGTATAGTTCGGCACCCCGAATTTAGCATTATATGCATTGGCTCCGAATCATGTCTTTGGTCAATAGTTGGGTTGCCCGGCTCTTGTGCTTGCTATCTTACGTTCCGCTATATCGGCTAAGGTAGTAAACGGAGAACTACTGCGATTGTGCCTTGGTTTATCCAAAGGAGAACCTCAGTAGAGAAAGCCGAAAACTGACTGTCATGATGCGGCGAGAGCCGGTCAGCTGTTCGGAGGTTGCAAACCATTGGAGATTTCTTCTGCATTACACGAAGGATCGGTACTTCCCGGTTAGATGCCTATAGTACTCTAGTTTGGATACTAGGGGCTGCGCCCATGTTTTTATTGTCGCACTCCTATGGCTAATTGAGGGCATTACAGCCGCATAGTCTTGTTGCCTGGTTTGTTGCGCTAAACAACTCCTTCAAGGACCATCTAATTGGATCAAGATTGTTTAGATTCTATCCCGAACACCCCCGTACTACCTACATGGGGGCAGAAGCCGACGACTGGTTAACCCTTAGATTTCATACAACACGGCCGCACAGGAAGTAAAAATTTAAAAACATAACAAGCATCATATTGCATAAACAACTTGTTTTATACAAAGCAGAGGGAGCTCGAGTACATTCATTCAAAGATAATGTCTTTCGCACAGTGATCCGCAATGCGGGACCCCTCCAGGACACCATCAAAATACATCTTAGGTCGGCGGTGCTCCTTTCCCTCAGGTGGCCCCTCGGTCATTACCTTCTTGCCATCCATCTTCACCCAGTGCGTTTTAACGCGGGCAAAGGCCATCCGTGCACCTTCGATGCAGACCGACCGGTTTGTCACCTCAAGCCGGGGGCAGGCATCAACAAGCCGCTTCACAAGTCTGAAGTAGCTGCTAGGTATCGGTGCAGCATGCCATAGTCGGACTATCAGCTCCTTCATGGCTAGCTCGGCCGCCTTGTGCAGCTCGACCAGCCATTTTAGCTAGCCGCTGAAGGACACCAGATGTTCGGGTCCAAGATATTGGGACCAGAACAGCTTCTCCATCGAACTCCCTTCCTTGGTTCGATAGAACTCGGCAACGTCTGATACGCTGCGCGGCAAATCCATAAACACCCCTGGAGAGCCCCAAATTTGGGTAAGTAAAAGGAACGCTTTCTCCACAGTCTTGCTTTGCATACTGAAAGCCTTACCTGTCGCAATCTTCCGGTCCGCCTGGATTTCTTGAAAGGCGCTCTAGGCTTTGGCTTGAGCCTCCCGCGCGCTCTAGAGGTCCTTCGCAAGTTCGGACACTTGCGTCTTAGAATCACACTCCAAGGACTCGCACTTCTTGACGGCGTCCTGGAGCTCTTGCTGAACCTCGCCGACCCGGGCCTCGTGCTTCTCGCGCACGGTGCATTCCTTGGCCACTTTGTTCTCGGCCTTCTCTAATGCCTTCTTAAGAGCCGCTACCTCAGTCGTGGCCCCTAATAAAGTTCATGGAACTTTAGTCAAGCACGAACCATTCATTCTTCCTAAACATAAACGTAGGTCACTGCATACCTTTACTGTCCACCAGCTACTTCTTCACGAGGTCGAGCTCTTTCTCGGCCCGCTCCAGGTTCTGCTTCAGTCCAAAGACCTCCGCAGGGTGAGCAGCAGCAACCAGTAGCGACGCCTGCTTAATCACAAAGACATATTATGTTAGACTACTGCGAAGATTATTTTGATCCCCTGTTCGGCTTTTCCTTTCCAGACACCGAACAGAGCATCAGGGGCTACTGTCCACATTGTGATATTTTTTCTAGAGTGGTTACCTCAAAGCCTGTTAAAAGGCTAGTGCAGGCATCGGTCAGTCCGCTTTTGGTGGGCTGAACCTTTTCGATCACCGTACCCATAAGGATACGGTGCTCATCCACAATGGAGGCGCCTCGCAGCGCCTGCAGAAGATTATCCGGTGCCTCTGGTTGGACAGAGGTCACCGGTGGAACTGGCACACTTCCTCCTTTCGGGGAAGGCTCTTCGCTAGACTCTGGAGCCGTGTAGGTCTCTGGAACGGTATCTGGCTGAGGGCCAATGGTAATTTGGCCCGCATTGCCAGCCTCCATGGGGGCTTTCTCCCCCATGTGTCCGGCAGCTGAGGAGTCATCCTGTGGCGCCACCTTAATGATTTCCGGAATCTCCCCCTGGTCGGGGAAGATCCTTTGGGACGCCACCTCGTCATCACCCTTGGGTAAGGCCGAATGAGCGGGCGGCGGAGACATGCTAGCCATCTCCTTTGAGTCTAGCGAATCCTCTGCCGAGGATTGCGAGGAGCCGTCGCGGGCTAGACTACAATGGCATAGTTTAAACATGTTAATATTACAAACTGGAAAGGTGGGGTATTGGGAGGTGCATATGGTTTTGGTACTTACGAGGCAGACCGAGGCTTGGTCCGGGGCATTCGCTTCGGACTGCTTTCGGCATCCCATGCGGAGTTATCCGCAAGGGAGCCCTTCCCCCTCTTGGGTGCTTTCGCCTCCAGATTCGTGGAGGCCTCTCTTTTCTTCTTTCCCCCCTCTGGGGGGAAGCCGCTTTCTTCTTCCTCCTCACCGTCGTCTTCGGTGACCGAAGAGTCAATCTCGTCTTTGGACGACATGTCCGAAGCATTCTTTCGGCGAAGGCCGCTCCTGCTCCCTTTGGTCGTCTTCTTGGCCTTCTTCTCCGGCACATCATAAGGCGCCGCGAATAGCATCTTCATTAGGAGTGGGGTTTCCTCGTCTTCGGGAAGTGGAGCGGGATAATTAATCCGCTCCGCTATGTCGATCCAGGCCTGAAAATTGATAGGAAGGCTTAGACTCGTTCCCAAAATATGCCAGTAAAGGCTATACCTTGAATACAAGAAAGAACTTACCGAATTGGCCTGGCGCTTTAAGCTGAGCCCGCGATCTTCAGTCATGGGCGGTAGTGTCTCATCGGCCTTGAAGAGAACTTTCTAGATATCTTCGTGCATTGTGCTGAAGAGCTCTCATAGTGTCTGATGCTTGGCCGGATTGAACTCCCACAAAAAGCAAGTCCGGTGTTGGCATGGAAGGATCTAGCGAATGAGCATAACCTGGATCACGTTGACGAGTTTGATCCTCTTGGTTAGCATGTTCTGAACGCACGTCTGGAGCCCAGTCAGCTCGCTCGAAGAGCCCCAGGCGAGGCCCTTCTCTTGCCAGGAGGTAAGCCGCAGCGGAGTTCTGGATCGAAATTCGGGGGCCGCCGCCCAGTTGGTGTCGCGCGGCTCGGTGATGTAGAACCACCCCGACTGCCACCCCTTCACCATCTCCACGAAGGAACCTTCGGGCCATATCACGTTGGGCATCTTGCGCACTATGGCGCCTCCGCACTCTGCTTGTTGGCCTCTCACCACCTTCGGATTTACATTGAACGTCTTCAGCCATAGGCCGAAGTGAGGTGGGATACGGAGGAATGCCTCGCAAACGATTATGAATGCTGAGATGTTGAGGACAAAATTGGGGGCTAGATCATGGAAATCTAGCCCGTAGTAAAACATCAGTCCGCGGACAAATGGGTGGAGAGGGAATCCCAACCTGCGGACGAAGTGTGTGAGAAATACAACCCTCTCATTGGGCTCTGGGGTAGGGACGATCTATCCTTCATCCGGGAGACGGTGAACGATCTCCTTGGCTAGGTATCCGGCCTCTCGAAGCTCCTTGATGTCTTTCTTCTTGACAGAAGAAGCCATCCACTTGCCACCAGCTCCTGATCCGGACATGGTTGGAGTGCTTTCTCAAGTGGGGAAGACATGAGAACTTGGACGCTGGAGCTCAAGAGTGGAAAGGCAGGAGAAGAGAGAAGGCGTGGGAGAAGAAAGGGGAATCTTATCTCCTTATAAGGGCAGTGAATATTGAATGCCGCCCCACTCGCCTCAAAATTCGCCTACTCCCAAGGGCTGTGTAAAATGACACGGTTGGGTTACCCATGCCCGTATTGATGAGAATCCCGTGATAAGGGGACACGATCTCTGCTTTGATAAGACGTGCCAATGGCAACCGCGTCTCGAAACATGGAGCGATAGGCAAAAAACGGTTCGAAATTAGGACCGGATGGACGTGATGTCATGTTGTAAAAGTTGTCTGTAGATTGTACTTGTGTATTATTATATTCTCTCTACGGTTGTGTGTGGTGTGTGTTACAGGTCCGGACACGATCAATTCATCCGAAGACTATTTTGGAGTTCGGAAGGAGGAACCCGCCTTGCAATGCCGAAGAAAGCACTACACGCCGGATACCTTGTCATTGAACCCAGGTTCAGGGGCTACTGAGGGAGTCCTAGACTAAGGGGTCCTCGAGCGTCCGGCCTGTTAGCCATGGGCCGGACTGATGGGCTGTGAAGATACGAAGACCGAAGACTGCACCCGTGTCCGGATGGGACTCTCCTTGGTGTGGAAGGCAAGTTTGGCGATCGAATATGTAGATTCCTTTCTTTGTAACCAACCTTATGTAACCCTAGATCCTCCCGGTGTCTATATAAACCACTGGACTTAGTCCGGATAGAGGAGATGGATTATCATAGCCATACACGCTAGACCTCTAGGGTTTAGCCAGTACGATCTCGAGGTAGATCAACTCTTGTAACACTCATATTCATCAATATCAATCAAGCAGGACATAGGGTATTACCTCCATAGAGAGGGCCTGAACCTGGGTAAACATCGTGTCCCTTGTCTCTTGTTACCATCGTCCTTAGACGCATAGTTCGGGACCCCCTGCCCGAGATCCGCCTATTTTGACACCCACACTCACCATCCCGGATGCAATAGGCTATGGCCTGGCGAGTGTCCCCTGGAGTAGGTACGCCTTAAACTCCTCGGTCCAGTACCCCTCCTGAGGCTGGAGTGCGAGGAGCAGACGGGCCCCCGAGGTTGGGCCGCAAGCAGGTGCGCCCGAGGGTGGTGCTGGGGGGAGCTCCTCCTGAGGCGTTGCCGGTTCCGTGGTGGAGGGGGCTGCTGATGGCTTGAAGAGCCGCTCCTCGAAGACACCAGGCTCTTGTGGTAGGTGCCAGGATGCCCTCTTGGCGATGTCGTCTGCCTCCTGGTTCATGTCGCGCGGCACGTGATGCAATTCTAGGCCCAAGAACTCTTTCTCAATTCTACGTACCTCCTCGAGGTATGCCTCCATGTGCTCGTCCTTCGGCTCATATACTTTGTTGGAGAAGTTGACGAGGAGCTGGGAGTCTCCCTTGATGGTGAGGCGCTTCACCCCCAAGGCTGCAGTAGCCTTGAGACCGGCGATCAGGCCTTCGTATTCCGCAATATTGTTGGAGACCTTCTCGCCCTGCTGGAAGCAGAGCTGCACAGCATAGTAGAGCTTGTCCTAGGTGGGTGAGATGAGCACGGCTCTAGCCCCCACGCCCTGACACACGAATGGGCCATCGAAGTACATGACCCAACCGTCCGGAGCCTCGCTTCCAGGTGAGAGGGTCCGGTCCTCGTCTACTTCAGGGCTGGGGACGTTGGTCCACTCCGCCACAAAGTCGGTGAGTACTGCACCCTTGATGACTCTGGTGGTGCTAAACTCCAACTGGAATGCCTGCAGTTCTATGTTCCATTCGGTGACTCTCCCCGCAGCATTGGGGCTTCGGAGCACCCTCTCCGGGGGTAAGCTGAGACAACCTTGATGGGGTGGCCCTGGAAGTAGTGGCGCAACTTGCGGGAGGCCACGAGGAGTGCGAGCAAGAGCTTTTGCTGCATAGGGTAGCGTGCCCGCGCATCGCATAGCACCGTGCTGACAAAGTACACTGGGTGCTCGACGAGGGCGAAGGTGTTGGTGGAGTCCTGTACCTCCTGAGACTGGATGGCCTCAGGAGCATGGTCGCTCGTTGGGGCTGCTGAGGCCTCAGGAGCACCGTCCTGAGGAGCTTGGTCATCTACTGAGGTAGCCAAGGCCTCAGGAGCACCATCCTGAGGCCGCTGCGTCTCGACTGGGTGCGGGGTGCTGCTCCGTGAGCCCTTGGCTAGGCGCTCCTCCCGGACCGCCACCAGCGCCAGGTAGAGTACCAAGGGCTCGAGGGGGCATGGCGCCACCATCACCGGCGGGCTGGTGAGGTACTTCTTGGAATGTCGCATCAGCCTCCGGAGTCCACTCGAATGGTCCTTTCTTTCTTTATAAGCTTGAAGAATGGGAGGGAGCGTTCTCCCAGCTTGGAGATGAAGCGCCCTAGTGAGGTCACAGAACCTGCCAACTTTTGCATTTCCTTGAGGGTTTGTGGTGGGCTCATCCTTTCTATTGCCTTGACCTTCTCTGGGTTTGCCTTGATCCCTTTGCACGACACCAGAAAGCCCAGCAGCTTGCCTGAGGGGACACCAAACACACATTTCTTCGGATTGAGTCACAGATCTACCTTGCACAGACTAGCAAATGTTTCTTCCAGGTCCTCGACAAGGGTCCTTGCCTCCCGAGACTTCACCACTATGTCGTCGACGTAGGCCTCGGCATTCCTCCCGAGCTGTCAGCCCAGAGCAACGTGCATCAGCCGTTGGAAAGTTGCCCCGGCATTACGCAGCCCAAATGACGTGGAGGTGTAGCAATACACCCCGCATGGGGTCAAGAAGGCTGTCTTCTCAACATCCTGCACCACCATCTTGATTTGGTGGTAGCCCAAGAAGGCGTACAGAAAACACAGCAGGTCGCACTCAGCGGTGGAGTCGACGATCTGATCAATGCGTGGAAGCGGGAAGGGGTCTTGAGGGCAAGCCTTATTGAGGTTGGTGAAATCAACGCACATGCGCTCCTTCCCTCCTTTCTTGCAGACAATATGTCGGATTATGGGTTGCGACAAAACCCTTGAGGTTCGAACTCTAGGGTGCGCACGAAGATATCTCTCCCCCTAGCCCACACTCTCGCAATGATCTCAAAGCCTAGCTCGCCGAACCCAAGGAACAAGATACACAAGAGTTTATACTGGTTCGGGCCACCGTTGTGGTGTAATACCCTACTCCAGTGTGGTGTGGTGGTTTGCCTTGTAGGCTGGGGATGAACAAGTACAAGGGAAGAACAACCTCCTGAGGAGAGGTGTTCTTGAGCTCGATGAGCTTGTGTGTGTGTGGATGGTCTGGTTCCTCTCCAGATTGGATGAGATGACCCCTCCTCCTATGGTGGTGGCTAGTCCTATTTATAGAGGCCCTGGTCCTCTTCCCAAATATTAGGCAGGAAGGGATCCCACAATGGCCAATTTGAAGGGGGATAGCTAGTACAATCTATCCTGACAAAAGGTGGTCTTGGCCTGCCAAAGGCTCTGGTGGTGACGCCGTCGTGGGCTCCGTGATGACCTCCATCCTGCCGTCATGTTGGTCTTGGTCTCGTTACACCGATAAGGAAACCTTTGCCTGATGCCTCGGGACTCCTCGCCTGGGCTTGCCTCTTTAGCATTAAAGAGGAAACTGGCACTCTACGCCTAGGAAGGGATCCCACAACGGCCAATTTGAAGGGGGATAGCTAGTACAATCTATCCTGACAAAAGGTGGTCTTGGCCTGCCAAAGGCTCTGGTGGTGACGCCATCGTGGGCTCCGTGATGACCTCCATCCTGCCGTCATGTTGGTCTTGGTCTCGTTACACCGATAAGGAAACCTTTGCCTGATGCCTCGGGACTCCTCGCCTGGGCTTGCCTCTTTAGCATTAAAGAGGAAACTGGCACTCTACACCTACTGGCGCTCGCCTGGCCTTGGTCATCATGGCTCATGTCACGGAAACATCATGAGGTTCCCCTCGCCTTGATCTCTATGCTCCTCATGAGCTAGCCTAGCGAGGCTACCCCCGAGGAGGTCTTGTGTCATCCGCCTCGCAAGGCTTGGCCCCTCGCGAGGGTCTTGAGTGTTTGCTGATGAAGATGGTCCGTACCAGGCCGCTGGTGGAGCCACGCCCTAGGACGCAGGTATGCAAGTCTGGGTACCCCCGTTCCTAGAACGGCGATAGTAGCCCCCGGGCCCAAGGCGCGCTCGTGCTTGGCTTCGCAGTGAAGCCAAGGGTCAAGTGCGGAGCGCCATGGGCCCTTACTGCTTGCGGCCTTGATTGACGCGTGGCGATTGACGGGACATGGGCGTCTCCGCTTCCTCACACTACCTCGGCAACTGCCCGACTTGACGAGTCCCCGTTGCATGCAAAAAAGGTCATCATTACCTTAGATCATGGAGGCCGGCGGTTGGCCTCCCCTTGGCTATAAACGGGGAGGGGGGCGGAACCCCCGTCATCCATCTCTTCCTCCACTCCTTGCGCTTCTTCTTCTTCCTCCTTGCTTCACTGCTTCGCCGCGTCACCTATGGCGTCGATACGGAGGTTCTCCGCCGCCGAGAAGGGAAAAGCCCCCAGCGAAGAGCTTGGGCTTCTCCCGCCGAAGAAGAGGCTAGCTCACTCGCGTGATGTCGTTGTGAGGCCGAAGGTGATGAGGCCTTGGTACGAACGGCCTCCCCCCGGCTATCCGCTGCCTTTGTACGCCCAGGCAGAGGGTTCCGGAGGAGGAGGTAGGGACCGACGCCCCTCGCGCCATGGCCGCAGTGGCTGTGCAGTGGTGGCACGTGCTGCCACCCTGCTAACCTACGCTGAGGGCTCCTCGCATGAACTCGTGGTGTGGGCGGTGATGCCACCGCGCATGTGGATCCGGTTCCTGCTGTTCTTCACCGAAAAGATGCCGCCGAGGGGGCCACTAGAGTTGTGGCTGCAGCATGCCGGGTGCGACACCCCGGCGACGGGAGCAGAGGTTGAGGTCATCTCCCCAGGCAAGGTGATGCGGAGCATCCTATGGTCATCCCCATGGACCTAACACCGTCTCATCAAGTGCCAAAAGGACCCATGACACGAGCATGAGCTAGAGCTCTTGAGAACGAGGTGACTTCATTCCTTAGTGATATCACATATGATCCTCTCGAGACATGGCTACTACCTAAGTCCGGAATGTTATGCATGATTAGGTATCAAGAGGACCCTCCTGAAGATGCACATGAAGACGATCACGCCCCCAAGTTCACGGATGAAGAGAACCAACGGAAGGAGTTAAGAACACATCCCAGGCCCCGGACATCCGTCCACGAACCCAGACATCCGGTCCCTGGAAGTGTCACCAGCAGCAAGGAGCAGCGGCCAAGTCTACAGGGCCCGGACATCCGACGTCCAGCCCGGACATCCGGCGCGTCCCCAGCTCCCGGACATCCGGCCTCCAACCCGGAAATCCAGACCTCACCATTCCAGAGAGCAGCAAGGTCAGCCCCTCCAGCCCGGACATCTGCCCCCCAGCCCGGACATCCGTGCCCGCGTGAAAGCCCGGATATCCGGCCCGACGCCCTGACGTCCGGCCTCCCCTGTCTGCGCACAGTGTAAGGGCTCGAGGCCCGTGTACCCCTTCACCCACCTAGACTATATATACTCCTCCCCGTCCCTCTTTCTAGGGTTAGCATTGGTTTAGCTCATTTTAGAGATAGAGCATTGCTCATCCACATCGGATCTACTCCATGAGAGAGACCGCGACCTCTACGGAGAAGATCCCTTTGGATTCAAGACCTCCTTGCGGAGAAGATCATCAAGACCCCCTCTTGGGCGGCCCCATCAAGACCTCCTCACGGAGAAGACCGACTACATTTGTATCGTCGTTGTTGACTTTGGATCTTGTATCTTCGTTTGTGTTCATGGATCTAGCGCATGTGTGATCATTCTTGTTGGTTTTAGTGTTTCTCTCATGTTTCCCCTCGTGATTCCCCTCATTTTCCCACTCGTGTTCTTCGTGTTCTTCGCAGGATCCGCTCCTTTGGTGAAAGATCGGCCGATTAGGGTTCTACCCTACATCATCTTGGTATCGTGAGCCACGTTGATCACGATTTCGGAGCCCCCCTCTTTGTTTTCTAGCCTAATTTTGTTGATTTCGTCCTAAATTCGAAAATTCCCCACAAAAATAGCCCCCAATTTTTTTTTGTGATTTGTTCGTTTGATGAAGTTTTGTTGGATTTGATCCATGGATTTGCTTGGTTTCGAGTGGATCTAGCATGTCCCCACTTTTCCCCACTTTCCATCCACGAAATCTCTCCAATTTTGCCTTTGGAATCATCCATTTCCGCCCCAATTCGAAAATTTCCGCCCCAAACGAGATCTGGATTCGTCGGGCCGGACATCCGGGCCATCGGGCCGGACATCCAGGTCCCTGGCCGGACATCCGGCTCCTGGGGCACCAAATCTGCTCGGTTTTGGACACACAACCCCGGAAATCCGGGCTCCACCCCGGACATCCGGCCCCTGGGATTTATGCCTTCCCCATTTCACCGTTTTGTCCATAACTAATTCATCCGGAGTCCGTTTTTGACATTCTTTAGCTCGTTGAAAAGCTCTTGACATCCCCCTTCCCACAAAAATATTACCATCACCATTTGACTCCATCAAAATTTTGTAACTTTGGCATCTTTGCCTAGGGCTTCCATCATATCATCCGCATAACCACCACCGACTTCCACAACATAACCAATTTAGTTCCTTATAGCATTAGTGGTTGCATGAGGAGTGATTCGAGTCTCCTAAGGTGTTTATGCTACTTAGGGACGGTTTCTTCTTCATCAACCACCACCACCATAACTTCCGCATAGGCTTGACCACCATACACTTCCACCACCACACCTTAACCCAATTTTTTTGTGTTGTGAGTTGTGTCTCCTAAGGTGTTTAGGCTACTTAGGGTACGTGCTTACAACTCTGACACCGTGTATAGTCCACCACCTTACCCTCCACTTGCGCATTGCCTACTCGCACAACCCATCATTGCTATTCTGCAATTCCATTGAGCTTCCACAAAACCACCACCGCATCCCGCTACCACCATTTGACATTTGACATTTGAGATTTTGAGTTCGCGGTTTTTCTGTTTCCTAAGGTGTTTCGGCTACTTAGGGACGAGTCTCCATCATCTTGGTATCTCCATCAAGATCACTGCCACTCATCATCGAGACGGACGGTAACCTCCATATCATCTTGGTATCGTGGTATCCCTCCATTGTATATTCCCTTGCCATTGCATTGTTAACCCCTAGCCCATTTTGCATTACTTGCCTATCGAGACTAGCCATTTGAGTATTGATGGCAACGTTACTTGTGCACATTAGTGATCTACACCTTCCATTGCATACATACCATATCATATTGGTAGCATATCATCCCTTGTGTCACAAGATTGTTCCCGTATATACCCAATCACTATCTTGGTTTGTGCATTTCGCAAAGTGTCCATATACAAAAAAATAAAAAAAGAAAAATCTTTTAAGCAAAAGAGAAAAACAAAAGAAGCTTGTAAGCAAGTGACATAGCATCATACCACATTGCATAAGATTGTCATATCCGATCATCTTGGATCATACCACCGGAACATCATATACATAGCATACTTGGGATAGAAGTTGTTGCATTTTTGCATCTTATAGGTTGTGCACAAGTGTCATATCCGCCTATTGAGCAATCGTGCTAGCGTCTCTCTTGAGTTATGCAACACGAGTGTTTTCCGTGGATTCCACATTTTGTGCTCATCCTTGGTTGCACGACCCCTTTTATCTATCTGTGTGTGTGTGTTTCTGTGTGCCACATTTTGCTATTGGTCTACTTGTTTCACTTGAGAATTTGTGAATCTCTTTCAACATTATTGACTCCTGCTAACATTTCGCATCAAAAATTTTGTGCCTCTATCCTCACCGAGCTCCACCATAAGCCTTATTTGTGTAGGTGTGAGAAACCGACAAGAATTCATACCAATTGTGCTATTTCCTTGTTACACATTGGAGTGATCATTGATCCACTTTCAACTTCGGTCAAGGTATATTTGGTATTCGTTCTTCTCTTTCTCTCACTCATATTTTCTCGAGTATTGTGATGGATAGGCAAGGCATTTCATCTCGGTCTTCCACAACAACACCAGTGTGAACAACTACATCACCAAAGCGTCAATCTTTGACCTACAACGACAAATGCAAGGCGCACAATCAAGATTGAGAGAGCGCATCGAGAACATCTCCATTGACATTCGCCACTCTGAAGAGAGGAAAAGGGACTACATCGACAACAAGCTTTCCGCACAAAAGAAGGCGCAAGATGCAAGGATGGAGGAGATTCAGACCTTGATCAAGTCTACTTCCCCTTCGTCATCTTCAAGGAGGCGGCGAGCAAGTAGATCATCTTCGGAGCGCCCAAGCGATACAAGCGCAAGTCGTCCATGTCCACATCTCCATGGCGACCACCATCACGTTCATGATCCACCTCGTCATGAAGGGCAGGTCACCTCCAAGCAACATGTGCACGACGACGACGAACGACATCTACTACGAGCTCAAGTGCGACAACGCCAACATCATCATGACAATGCTCACCAAGTGCAAATGCACAAGTACCAACAAGTCCTACTTCACGCCAAGGCCAACCTTCATGAGCATAAGAGAAGACCACGAGACGACCACAACCAAGACGGTGCTACGACTATAACAACCACTTCGGCATCTTCGCCAAGTGCTATCAAGGCATCTTCGCCTTTGGACGTACGACATCTTCGCCTACTTCCCATGAGTTCGCCTACATCGACATCTTCGCTAATGAGGCGACCACCTACGAGCGAGGGCGACACTTCCATCTTCGGAAGCCCCTCAAGAAAGATGGCCGAGCATGGGAATTTCCCTTCAGTCATGGAGACGAGCTATGAGGTGCCACATCATATGGACCTCCTACAACAAGATGGCGACAAGAAGGTCGAGCAAGGGCCATCCCCTTCAACTACGGCGATGAGCATGAACCTCTTCAACAACATGAAGACGACACCCATATTGGACTCATACTCCAAGTCAAGCTACGAGACCGCACATGAGACCTTATCTTTGGTCTTAGAGGAGAGTGATGATGTGCCATCTTCGGCCTTCATCCACGGCTACGACTATGACATGATTGAGCATGGTGATATTTGCACCTACATCTCTCCGACACCCACATATAAAGAGATGCCCCAATTGCCATGTGAGGAGAGCCACCACCCCATGAGTGAGATGAGTGACTCCATCATATATGACATTGAGTGCATTTCCTATGAGAGAATGAGTGTGACCACCACTAGCCCCATACATGAGAGCATGCCAAATATCCTATGTGAGGTTGAGTGACATTTGAGTGACTCCACCAACCATATCAGTGAGAGCATCATACTAGGAGTGAGTGAGCCACAACACTTAGTGAGTGAGGCAGTTGACACGGCATGTGAGGCCACTATGGTTTCTAACGACTTAACCTCTACTCCGAGTGTGTTTTCTTCCTTGGTGCTAGGTCTCCTACATGACGATACGCCTATCTTCAACGAGTCCATACCTCCAATGGAGATGACGATGGCCATGGTGGAAGATGATGCACCCCCACATGGTTCCATCAAGATGAAGATGACAACGACTTGGTCTTCGACAGCTCACCCACAACACATGAGCGATGCTCCAAAGGTAACATAGGTGATGGTGCTTCTCTTGTCCCGCTAGTAGACTATTCTGCGAATGATTGCTTGCATGATGTTGACACACCTATTCCCATGCTTCATGCTAGTGCGACTTTTGCATGTCATGACTTACCTATTTATGATGAATATGATGATGAGCATGTTGATTTTCCTAGTTGTGATGCTATGCTCCATAGGATATCATGTGAAAATTCTATTGGTCACATCATGTTTGCCAATCCTCTAACCTTGTCATATGCTATGAGTGAGATATCCCATATCGAATCATTTCAATCTCAACATAGTAGCTATGCATGCCCCATTCAAATAAATCCCATATGCACTTATGGCATCGGTGACGAGATGATGGTCATTGGATTTTGTTTTTCCTGTGATGACTTTGCCATGCTTCCTTTACATGATTTGCGCAATTCATCTACTATGCCATGCCATGATCACAATGTTCCAACTATGCATTGTTTTGGATGTTGTCAATATTCTCCATGTGATGTTTCCATTAATGCTCATGAGGAGACCCCCATAGTTTCCTCATACATATGAGGAGATTTTGATGAATTCCATGCTTTGCATGATTCCCATAATTGCTTGCACCATATCCATTCCATGAATAACAATGCTCTAGATATTTCTTGTGATGCATTATGCAATTTGAGTCTCCATTATGCTATACATAACAACAAACCTATCATGATGGATGACATGTTTCTATATCACACATCTCATTTATTTGAGCATTGGATATTTTGTGCTAACCAACACAAGCACGTATGCACCATGATGGATGATGTGTACATATACCATGCACACACAATTTTCCCTTTGTCTTTGTTTTGTGTAGGTACTCACATATACTCGTCAACCTCTCAATCCCAAGAGTTGACGAAACGAGCTCTTGGGAGCAAAGATGACTTGGGATCCCGTGAACTATCCTTCCGACCGTTCTCTTCGCGCAACAACTATGCGCATCTCTCTCACTTGGCTCTCACACGACTATGGGCTATATACCGCTTGTCACTTCATTCTCATTTTACCATGTTCACTTTGGATGCTATGCTTAATTCTATGCCTTTGACATTCAATTGTGACCCTTGCGTGCATCTACCCATGTTTCACCATTATGCTACTCCTATGTGTATTTGCATGCTTGGTGGAGATCCTTGTTGCTATTGCCATGTTTATCATGTGCCTCATGCTATTGATCCTATTTTTCTCATATCCCCCTTTCATGCTTGTGCTATGTCATGTGAATTATTCATACACACTATTTGCACACATGATTCCTTCTAGTATGTTGCATCTTCGGCTACT
This sequence comes from Triticum urartu, assembly GCF_056163025.1. NCBI lineage: Eukaryota > Viridiplantae > Streptophyta > Magnoliopsida > Poales > Poaceae > Triticum > Triticum urartu. The sequence goes on from NC_141874.1 coordinate 402,927,738, forward strand.
AGCTTGCTTGCCTTGATTCACATGATTGCTTGCTTTGTCACATCACCCATGTTCCATTCTTACTTGATTTCTTGGGTTGATGACGTATATGTTCATGCCTCTCACATGCTATATTTTGTTCATTGTCGCTTGCCTCCAATTGTTGCATCTATGCTTATTGGTCGTGGAGATTTCGACCCTTTACTTGTGATGCATGCTTGCTTGATTGAGCCTATTGTATTTGGTTGTTCTCGCATCATCATATGCCGCCATACTATGAAATGCTCCCTTGTCCTTTTTTATGATGAGCATGATGCATACACTTGTTGGGTATTTTACCACACGAATGATAGGTTTTTCATCTCCGCTAACCTCATTTGTTTTTCCGAGTGTTTGTCATGTTCTTTCATGTTGAAGGATTCACAAGGCGATACTGTCATGACACAGTTTGGTCATGTGAAGGCATACACGATGTGCAACACCAACATTTGCAAGAATCTCCTAAAGGTGAACTCCTTCCCCTTGAGCCATCCTCAAATATGCATATTGGATGGGTCACTCTTTCATTGTTGTTTCCTTCTTGTTGTCTACATGGTACATCTCGCGAATGGAGGAGCAACATTGAAGATTGGCTCTATGGACCTTCACATTGAGGAGCGCTCGGACTTATTGGAAGCACCTTCGAACCTACACTCATGCCACGACATCGAGCATTGGTACACCAACACCTCCTTATTTGCTGATTGTGCTCACACATGTCATGCTCGATGGACATATCATACCCATGACAAATTTGCATCTTATGCATGGATTGACTCATATTATGATTGCCTTGTTGCATCTTGTCTTTCTATGTCATCCATGATATATGAGCTTGTGCATTTCCTTAGCAAATTTGTTGTGATATACATTGATGGCATATTCATACATCATGATCTTATTGCCTACCATCAATTGCATGATCACATCACATTGAGCATCCATTACCATATTCATGCTATTGATAAACCGTCTCACTATGACATCATTTTGCACCATGGTTGCATTGATCATATTGACAACACATTTGTGTGTATAATGAATGTTTATGCTCCCATGAATGCTTTGCATACCATTCCATATCTTTTGGGTCAGCTTCATGCACCTTGTCATGCTCAATCTTGTCGCACGGACTCATCCTTACATAATGGACACTTTGTGTGCACTAACCATTGTATTTCCGAGTGTCATTTGTGTTTGCTCTTTTTGCATGTGTACCACTCCGGAGACAACTTGGAGTACTTGGATTGCGCCATGTCTTCCGCTTAGTCCAACTACAAGTCCGTCAACGACAATCGTTTCCATGGTGATGAGGTTTTCAATCTGATGTCGGATCTTTCCCAAGGGAGGGGAGATGATGCGGAGCATCCTATGGTCATCCCCATGGACCAACCACCGTCTCATCAAGTGTCAAGAGGACCCATGCCACGAGCACGAGCTAGAGCTCTTGAGAACGAGGTGACTTCTTTCCTTAGTGATATCACATATGATCCTCTCAAGACATGGCTACTACCTAAGTCCGGAATGTTATGCATGATTAGGTATCAAGAGGACCCTCCCGAAGATGCACGTGAAGACAATCAAGCCCCCAAGTTCACAGATGAAGAGAACCAACGGAAGGAGTCAAGAACACATCCCAGGCCTCGGACATCCGGCCCCTGGAAGTGTCACCAGCAGCAAGGAGCCAGCAGCCAAGTCTAAAGGGCCCGGACATGAGGCGTCCAGCCCGGACATCCGACGCGTCTCGAGCTCCCGGACATACGGCCTCCATCCCGGAAATCCAGACCTCGCCATTCCAGAGAGCAGCAAGGCCAACCCCTCCAGCCCGGACATCCGCCCCCCAGCCCGAACGTCCGGGCCCGCGTGAAAGCCCGGACATCCAGCCTCCCCTGTCTGCGCACAGTGTAAGGGCTCGAGGCCCGTGTACCCCTTCGCCCACCTAGACTATATATACTCCTCCTCGTCCCTCTTTCTAGGGTTAGCATTGGTTTAGCTCATTTTAGAGATAGAGCATTGCTCATCCACATCGGATCTACTCCACGAGAGAGACCGCAGCCTCTACGGAGAAGATGCCTTTGGATTCAAGACCTCCTTGCGAAGAAGATCATCAAGACCCCCTCTTGGGCGGCCCCATCAAGACCTCCTCATGGAGAAGACCGACTACCTTTGTATCATCCGTTGTTGACTTTGTATTTTGTATCTTCCTTTGTGTTCATGGATCTAGCGCATGTGCGATCATTCTTGTTGGTTTTAGTGTTTCTCTCCTGTTTCCCCTCATGATTCCCCTCGTTTTCCCCCTCGTGTTCTTCGTGTTCTTTGCAGGATCCACTCCTTTCGTGAAAGATCGGTCGATTAGGGTTCTACCCTACATCACAAGGTCTTCATGACCCGCGGATGGGGTGAGGTCGCTCGCGTCTGCCGCGTAGAGGGGGCGCTCGCCATCCATTTCGAGTACGATGACGCCTCCACGCCGTTCTTCAAGGTCTTCAACGAGGAGGCCAATCGCCTGGAATGCTGCCCTGGAGGGGGCCGTCAGGACGGTGCGGCGATGGGCGCTCAGCCCGCCCTTGAACCTGCCGATAGCTCCTCCAGCAGCAGCGGCGGCTCCTGGGGGTCCAGCGACTCTCTCGAGCCCGACGAGACTCCGGAGACGAGCGACGACAACTATGTGCCCCTGAGCTCGCGCCGTGCTCCCAGCGCAGCCGCGGCGTCCTCCCATCGCCGCCGTTGATCTGGATGGGGTTGGCATCGGCCTCCCGTGGCCCACTGTTGATGATGGCGTCGGCGGTGACGCCTATAGATAGGGCCCCGAGAAACCTTCGTCTTTTGTTCCCTGCGAGGAGTCGAGATGAACCCCATGGGGGCGTGTAAAGGATATGTAGTGTCTTTTGTTAATACTTTCCTTATTTATGAAGATCTATGACTACGTGTCTTGCTTCGGCTCAGTCCCTCCTTTCCAACCTCACGATAGCTTGGTGCTCTATGCCAACAGGTCCCGGTCCCAGGCAGGCTGCAGCCGTCGCTGGTATGCCAGGTCGTGATGCCGTGGTCAAGGCCAGGAGGTGAGCGGCCCAAGGTCCAGTAAGAGCTCCTGAGGCGCAATGCTCAAGAGGTCCCCTTTAGCATGCAAGCAGCTACCTGAAGGTAGGAAAGGAAGGCGGCGTTGCCGTAGCAAGGCTGCAAGAGATGGGAATCCCGTGTCACAGCGCTTGGCTGATCCGAGTGCGAGACTTATATTAGCGGTCCGAAGTCGATTCCTTGTGTCGCGCCAGCTTCGTGTGTCAGTTGGGTCATGCTCGTGCGAGCTTCCCTCTCCTTTCACGTCCTCCTATGTGCTCTGCGTCCTCGGGTCCCGGCCCTCGAGCGAGCTTAGCCGCTGCTGGTATGCCAGGTCGTGATGCCATAGTCAAGGCCAGGAGGTGAGGGCTGGAGAGCCAGTAAGAGTTCCTGAGTCGCAATGCTCAGGAGCACCCCTTTAACGTGCAAGTGAATTGTGTGAAAAAAGAAGGAGCCCGAGGTGCTACCTGCCGTCAGCCTCCGGAGGTTCCTGCAGGTTAGCGCGAGGGAGGAATACAGGTTGCAACCGCACCTGCCAGTCTGCCACTGGTTGTTCCGCAAGAAGATGAAGGGACTGAGGGCCTGGTGAGGTGACGTGCGCGGGGCGTGCCGCGAGCCAGAGCTCGGCCGCTCAGATTTGTCAGAGTTGCAGGGACGGACCCGAGCACAAGCGCTGTGCCAGCATGAGTAGCCCCCGTTGCGGGATGAGCAGGGGGCCGATGGGCAGCGCGGGTGGCCGCGATGGATAATAGGCAAGCAGGTGATAATCATGAAAGGACCCTACCAGACAGGCAGGTTAGCTCAGATAGATGCAAGAACGATACATGCCACTGGGATGGACCCAAGTGGCCTGGGGATGATGCAGCCCGAGGGGCTCCCCCAGCAGGGTAAGCCAAAGATGCAAAAAGGATACATGTCGCAGGGGCAGTGTAACACCCACAATGCGTCTATATCTCCCACGTGTCGGGGCACGACATAGAGGCATAGCCGCATGGTAGTTTTGTCGCAAGAGGGGTAATCTTCACACAATCCCATGTACTGAATAAGAAAGGGATAAACAGTTGGCTTACAATCGCCACTTCACACAAATAACAAGTTAAACATACATCATCCAGAATACAATCAAGGTCCGACTACGGAACCAAAATAAAGGAAGACAACCCCAAATGCTAGATCCCTAATCGTCCCAACTAGGGCCCACTACTGATCAACAGGAAACGAAACAAAACAACGATCAAGATCTTCATCGAGCTCCCACTTGAGCTCGGTTGCATCACCCGCACTGGTATCATCGGAACCTGCAACTGTTTGGAAGTATCCGTGAGTCACGAGGACTCAGCAATCTCACACCCGCGAGATCAAGACTATTTAAGCTTATGGGTAGGGTAAGGTAATGAGGTGGAGCTGCAGCAAGCACTAAGCATATATGGTGGCTAACATACGCAAATAAGAGCGAGAAGAGAAGCAACGCAACGGTCGTGAAGCTAGAAGTGATCAAGAAGTGATCCTGAAACTACTTTCGCACAGCCATAACACAAGAACTGTGTTCACTTCCCGGACTCCGCCGAAAAGAGACCATCATGGTTACACACGCGGTTGATGTATTTTAAATAAATCAAGTGTCAAGTTCTCTACAACCGGATATTAACAAATTCCCATCTGCCACATAACCGCGGGCACGGCTCTTGAAAGTTTATACCCTACAGGGGTGTCCCAACTTAGCCCATCACAAGCTCTCACGGTCAACGAAGGATATTCCTTCTCCTGGAAATACCCGATCAGTCTCGAAATCCCGGTTACAAGACATTTCGACAATGGTAAAACAAGATCAGCAAAGCCGCCCGGACATGCCGACAAATCCCGATAGGAGCTGCACATATCTCATTCTCAGGGCACACCGGATGAACACTACGTACAGCTAAAACCAGCCCTCAAGTTTCCCCAAGGTGGCGCTGCAAGTGGCTCTAGGTTGGATCAACACTCAGAGGAGCACTGGCCCGGGGGGGTTAAAATAAAGATGACCCTCGGGCTCGCAAAAACCCAAGGGAAAGTTATAGGTTGTTAGGCAAATGTAAAACCAAGGTTGGGCCTTTGTGACGCCCCAAGACCGGAGCTTTAGGTGCCTTCCATGATTTCCGGGTTTCATCGTGTGATTTGTTTGGTCCATTGCATTTCATCTTTGCATCATGTACATTGCATCATGTCATCATGCAACCCGTTATAAAACTCACTAAATAAATTGCATGGATCTACGGTCCATTTAAACCGAGGGAACTCACATGGTGGTTTCTCTTTAAAACATACCCTCCCAATATTTAGGGAGCTATTATAAAGTATTCCATTAATTTGGAATTATCCGCAACCCACTTGCATGTTAAATCCTTGACCTTTCCTTCTTCCAATTTTCGACTCTCAAACTTTGTCGGTAATTCTTTTGTCCTTTTTTCCAAGCTCCACCAAAAATCCGAACAATGTTGGGCCACACCAAACCTAGTCCCAATTCAAAACCATTTGAATTATATTCAAATGAATTTGAATTTAATTCCTGCCATCTTGCCACTTCTATTTTTCTGTGGTCATGCTTATTTTTATGAGTCCAGGAAAATTGTCCTCCTGCTCAAATTATTTTCCCTAAACCCCCTTCTTTTTCCTTTCTCTCTATTTATTTTCGGTTAAAGAAGAAAGAGAGGAGAAAGGAGCCCAACAGCCTAGCAGGCCACGAGGGCCAACTAGCGGCCCATATAACCCACCTCTCCTAGGCCCAGTCGCACCCCACCTAATCCTAACCTAGGCTGACTCCCCTCCAATCGTTCTCTCCCTCATCCTCTCCCCTCACGCCGCCAGGGAGCCCGACTCCCCCATCTCCCTCGCAGCCTTGCTCTCTCCCTCGATGCCCATTCAGCGCCGCCGCATGCTCGATCCCTCCTCCTCTATCTTCGATCTCCCAGCGCCCGCTACCTCTCGCTCGATCTTGAGCGCCCCAGCACCAACGAGCACCGCCGCCTTGCGCCGCCCCTCTCGCCTCCCGCCTCCTTCACCTCCTGCGCACCGCCGCCGCCCATCCATGGCTGCTGCGCAGCCCCGACACCCGCACAGCGCCCCGCAGCCAGCGCCAGGAGCTCGCGTCCCCTCGCTCGACCTCATAGCCCGATATCCATGGCGCCATGGTCGCCGCCAAGCTCTGCACGCCGAGCCCCTCCACTCCTTCCAGCGAGGCCCCGCTCCCGTGCCCATGAGTTCGTCCCCGCCACCTTGCACCCGCCTTGGTCGCGCCTCCCTCGCTGTCCGCCCCAAGACCGCTCCTCCCCTGCCTCGGGTCATGGTGAGACGACCACGCCGGCAGGACTCCCCTCCGTCGCCCGAAGCACTCCCGCGCGCCAGTGGAGGCCAACTCCGGAGACTCCGCTGCTGCACCTCCGATGACTGCCGTCCAGGATGACCCGCTTTATCCTGTAAGCTCCCGAGGCACAAGCCTCCCATCTGCGAGATCCAGCGACGCCGGCCACCAGGACCCGCTGCTCTGCCTCGCTTCTCACCCGTCCGTCCCCGCGTCGACTGCCAGTTGCCCGCTTCACGCTCGAGCTCCCTGCGTCCTGCCGCTGACCACTACCATGGTTTCCTTGCTGCTGCCACCCGGGGTCCTTGCGTTTTTTCTTTCATTTGACCATCTAGACCGGCAAGACCCGGACTCAGAACGCCAAGTACAACTACAAACCCGAAGAACTCGGATGCATCAAGTCCCCGAGGAGACCCATTTGTCGTCAAGTTCGACTACATTGTGACGCGCCAAGTACCTCTACCGCCTTCTTTGGAATCCTAAGAAAGCCAAGTACCTCGACACCCGGCGCCTGGAACGACTACTGTTGCCAAAGACCCATGAACCAATAACTTCAAGTTCAACTATTGTCGCAAGAACGAGACCGGCGGTTCCGAAGACCCCAAGTACCACGACAACCCCGAAGGGATTCGAGTTCGTCAAGTTCACCTTCGAAACGTGTACCACTACCGATGACCAAGACCCTGGATCCGACAAGTTCCTCACGGTGACCCTGAACATCTATGGGACATGCACGACTTCGAACCGTGTACCACGTCGAACATGTACGGCTACACTACGAACCGCCAAGACCCTGAATGACTACCGCCGCCGAAGTCTGCGAGTACAACTACTTCCACAACGCGTCGTGTACGACTACTGTCGCTTGGGTTTGATAAGACTCCGAGTACCACTACGTTTGCCATGTACAACTACACCAAGTCCGGAACGACAAGTGCCTTGAGAACGTCTGTACCTCTTCCGTCGCCGAGGACCGGAAGTACCACTATGTCCCATCGAACCCGAACCGTCTCGTTTGCATGCTTCGAAGGTATAACCCCGAGACGATGTCCGTGAACGAATGCATGTGTGATGTATGAGATGCTCGTGTTTGCTCCGTGTCGGAGTTTTTCGTTGCACGAAGCCCCTCTTTTTCCTTGCCACCGTCATGTGGGACACCCGGTTTCCGGGAGCACCCCACCATCCTTGCTTGACACGCTTCCGTCACTTTTCCTTTTGCACCGGTATCTCCGTGAGCTACCGGAACCGATATGGTGCCGTGGCATCATTTTCAGATTCGTCGCTGTGGCACCCTTTCTTTCCACCACGGTGACAAATGCTTCATAATGCTCATGTCAACTTTTTCATAAAAATTGCATAAAACTTGTGAATGTCATCTGCATCATGATAACAACATCAAGATGGTTTAAATTGTTGTTTGCTTTAAACTGCTAAATGCATATGGGGATTTACCGGATTTGTTGTTGGTTATATCCGGCACCATTTAAATTGTTAGATGGTATAGTTTTGTTATGCTTCACCTCTTGCCATGTTAACCAACATTTAATACTGTTCAGTACCTAACCGGGATTGAACTAAATAATTGTTGTGGTGGTCCGTCAATATGCAACTCGTTGCATATTGAGCTCCACTTAATTTGTAGTATTGTTTGTGCACTTTGCCATGCCATGCCTCTTTAAAACCGAACATGCATCATACTTGGTTGTGCATCATGCCATGATTATGTGATGGTTGTTTACTATGTTGTTTGCTTCTTTCCGGTGTTGCTTCTTCGGGTTAGTTCCAATAACGCCGCGTTTGTGAGGATTCGTTCGACTACGTCCGTTTGTCTTCTTCATGGAATCATTCTTCTTCCTTGCGGGATCTCATGCAAGATGACCATACCCTCGAAATCACTTATATCTTTGCTTGCTAGTTGCTCGTTCTATTGCTATGCTGCGATACCTACCACATGCTATATCATGCCTCCCATATTGCCATGTCAAGCCTCTAACCCACCTTGTCCTAGGAAACTGTTGTTTGGCTATGTTACCGCTTTGCTCAGCCCCTCTTAGAGCGTTGTTAGTTGCAGGTGAAGATTGAAGTTTGTTCCATGTTGGAACATGGATATTTGTTGGGATATAACAATATCTCTTATATAATGCATCTATATTATACTTGGTAAAGGGTGGAAGGCTCGGCCTTATGCCTGGTGTTTTGTTCCACTCTTGCCGCCCTAGTTTCCGTCATACCGGTGTTATGTTCCTTGATTTTGCGTTCCTTACGCAGTTGGGTTATAATGGGAACCCCTTGACAGTTCGCCTTGAATAAAACTCCTCCAGCAAGGCCCAACCCTGGTTTTACCATTTGCCACCTAAGCCTTTTTCCCTTGGGTTCTGCAGACTCAAGGGTCATCTTTATTTAAACCCCCGAGCCAGTGCTCCTCTGAGTGTTGGTCCAAACTAGAGCATCATGCAGGGCCATCCCTTGGCAACTTGGGTTACGTCGGCTCCTGTACGCTTAGCTTATCCGGTGTGCCCTGTGAACGAGATATGTGCAGCTCCTGTCGGGATTTGTCGGCACAGCGGGTGGTCTTGCTGGTCTTGTTTTACCAATGTCGAAATGTCTTGTAAACGGGATTCCGAGTCTGATCGGGTTGGCCTGGGAGAAGGAATATCCTTCGTTGACCGTGAGAGCTTGTGATGGGCTAAGTTGGGACACCCCTGCAGGGTTTTGAACTTTCGAAAGCCATGCCCGCGGTTATGGGCAGATGGGAATTTGTTAATGTCCGGTTGTAGAGAACTTGACACTTAACTTAATTAAAATGCATCAACCGCGTGTGTAGCCATGATGGTCTCTTTTCGGCGGAGTCCGGGAAGTGAACACGGTTTTTGTGTTATGCTTGAACGTAAGTAGTTTCAGGATCACTTCTTGATCACTTCTAGTTCACGATCGTGCTTTGCTTCTCTTCTCGCTCTCATTTGCGTAAGTTAGCCACCATATATGCTAGTGCTTGCTGCAGCCCTACCTCACTACCTTTTCCTACCCATAAGCTTAAATAGTCTTGATCTCGCGGGTGTGAGATTGCTGAGTCCTCGTGGCTCACAGATACTTCCAAAACCAATTGCAGGTGCCGATGAAACCAGTGCAGGTGACGCAACCCAGCTCAGATGGGGGCTCGATGAAGATCGTGTTCGTTGTGTCATTTTCGTTTCCAGTTGATCAGTAGTGTAGCCCAGTCGGGGCGATCGGGGATCTAAGCATTAGGGGTGGTCTTCTTTTATTTTGGTTCCGTAGTCAGACCTTGATTGTATTCTGGATTATGTAATGCTATATTTATGTATTGTGTGAAGTGGCGATTGTAAGCCAACTCTTTATCTCTTTCTTATTCAGTACATGGGATGTGTAAAGATTACCCCTCTTGCAACATGCCTACAATGCGGTTATGCCTCTAAGTCGTGCTCTGACATGTTGGAGATATAGCTGCATCGTGGGTGTTACAGCCTTGCTAGAGGAGTTTTATTCAAAGCGAACTGTCAAGGGGTTCCCATAACACCCAACCGCATAAGGAACGCAAAATCAAGGAACATAACACCGGTATGACGGAAACTAGGGCGGCAAGAGTGGAACAAAACACCAGGCATAAGGTCGAGCCTTCCACCCTTGACCAAGTATATAGACGCATTAATTAAATAAGAGATATTGTGATATCCCAACATATCCATGTTCCAACATGGAACAAACTTCAGCTTCACCTGCAACTAACAACGCTACAAGAGGGGCTGAGCAAAAGCGGTAACTTAGCCAGACAACTGTTTGCTAGGAAAGTGAGTTAGAGGCTTGACATGGCAATATGTGAGGCATGATATAACAAGCGGTAGGTAGTGCGACATAGCGATAGAGCAAACAACTAGCAAGCAAAGATAGAAGTGATTTCGAGGGTATGGTCATCTTGCCCGAGATCCCGCAAGGAAGAAGAACGAGTCCATGAAGAAGACAAACGAACGGAGTGGAACGAATCCTCACAACTCTGGAACGAAAACGAAGCTAACGAGAGAGTCAACCTGGAAAGAAGCAAGTAACATAGTAAACAACCATCACATAAACATGGCATGATGCACAACCAAGTATGATGCATGTCCGGTTTAAATATGCATGCCATGCCAAAAAGCATCAAACAATACTACAAATTAAGTGGAGTTCAATATGCAACGAGTTGCATATTGAAGAAACACCACATTTAATTACTTAGTTCTCTCCCATTTAAACTACTCAACAAAATGAAATGTTGTTTAAACATGGCAAGAGGTGAAGCATAAGTAAACTAAACATTTAGGCAAGTTTAAATGAGGCCGGAAATAACAACAACCATTTCGAAAAATCCCCATGTGCATTTAGCAAATTAATGCAAACAACAATTTAAACATACTTGGTGTTGTTATCATGATGCGGATGACATTTGCAAGTTTTATGCAATTTTTATGAAATTGTTGATAAGAGCATGTTATGAAGCATTTTTCATCGTGGCAGAAACAGAAGGGGTGCCACGGCAATGAATCCGAAAAAGATGCCACGGCAACATATCGGTTCCGATAACTCGATTGAGATACTGATGCAAAAGAGAAGTGTGCGGATGTGTGGAACAAGTTAGAGATGGTGGGGTGATCACGGTTACCAGGTTCCCACGAGTGGACGGCATGGCAATGAGGAGGTACAACTAACATTCATGGGCGAATACAACATCTAAATATGCATCTCATACAACACATGCTTTCGTCCACGGGTCATCGTCTCGGCAGTTATACCTTCCAGGTGCATTCTTGGAGCGGTTCGGGTTCGTAGAGGAAGTAGTGGTTCACGAGTCGAAGAGGAAGTAGTCGTTCATGTTCGGGGAGCGGTAGTGGTACACGGTCACCGAGGAACTAGACGAATCCATGTCGACGGTAGTCGTACACTTGGTCTTGTCAGATGCACAACGACGATAGTCGTTCTAGGCATCGGGCGTCAGGGTATTTGGCATTCTTGGCGATTCCGAAGATGAAGGTAGAGGTACACGTTTTCGTAGATGTTCGAGTCACCGGTAAAGGAACTTGGCGCATTCGAAGGGTGCGTGGTGAATCCCCGTAGTCGTACACAGGTAGAAGGAACTTGATGCGTCATCGTGTACTTGACGGGTCCGGTCTTGGCCTGCCAACGAGGACCTCAGCCGCATGGGGTGCAAGTTGTGCCAAGGTGGAATTTGGCAGCGAGCTTGGAGGCCTCGAGCTGCGTCTTGGCAGGGAGTCAACAGTGCGATAGTGCAACGATAAGCGGCCGGAGACGCACGGAGGCAGCGAAGAAACATGGTGCTCGTGGTAGTGGCTGAAGCAAGCACATCCCGATAGGAGGTCAAGAGCACTCAAGGCTGTGGTGGCTTGAGCTGATGGCCAAGGGGGCCCGAATGCGGCGGGAGGAGGCATCAAGGGGTGATGGTGACTTGACCCGACGATGGAGCACGAGCGGGCGACGAGGACTTGACAGCGAGATCCGGCGATGAGGCGTCGAAGATGGCCAGAACCAAGCCAATTCGGGTCAGGGAGGTGAGGTAGCAGGCCGGTGGCATGGTGGTTGAGCACCTGGAGAGAGAAAAGTCAGAGGAGAAGAAAGAGAGAGGGAAGGAGAGAGACAATAGGAGGCGGGCGGAGGAGCTGCAGCCTCTTGAAGGTTGAGGTCGCCGGCGGGGGCCTGGTGGTGCGGCGCGAGGAAGGAAAGGCTGACGCAGGACGAAGGAGGCGCGCGGAGGAGGAGCTGCGGCACCTGGGCGACGCTGGTAGCCTACGGCGGCACCGGATCAAAGGCGGAGGAGGTCGCGGGACGCCGGATCGGGAGGCGGCAGCTGCATGCGGGTGACTGTGTGTGTGGCAGCGGCGCCAGGAGGAAGGAGGACGAAGGGGGAGATGGGGATCGAACAAGAGGATCTCCCTGGCGCTAGGTTAAGGAGGAGGTGGGCCGGTCTGGTGGGCCGCGGGGGAAGATGGGCCGGCCTGGTGGGCTGCTCTGGAATCTCCCTTCCTCTCTCTTATTTTCTATATAGAAAATAACAAAGAATAAAAAGAGAAGAAAGGAAGTGTTGGGGAAGAATTTGGACACGCGGATAAATTTCCCGGACTCACAAAAATGTGCTCGCTCCGAGAAAATAGAAATGGCCAAGATTGAAAGATTAAATTCAAACTCATTTGATTTAAACTCAAATGTTTTGAATAGGAAGTGAGGTTTGGGAAGGTCCAAAAATGTTCGGATTTTTGGTGGAGCTCTGGAATATGATGAAAGAATATATGGCGAGGTTGGAGACCAAGAATTAAGATAGCAAAGGCATTGGGATATTTTGCAAGTGTGTTTATGGGTGATTCCAAATTATTGGAATATAATTTATATAGCTCCCTAAAATATTGGGAGAATATGTTTTAAAGAGAAATCACCATAGTGAATATCCCTCGATTTAAATGAATCAAAGATCCATACAATTTAATTGGTTGAGTTTTAAGAAGAGGTGCAGGATGACATGATGCAATGCACATGATGCAAAAATGAAAGCAACGAAACAAACAAATCACACGACGAATCTCGGAAATCATGGAAGGCATCTGAAGCTCCAGTCTTGGTGCGTTACAACACTCCACCACTACAAGAGGATCTCGTCCCGAGATCTAGGATGGCACCGGGGGGAAACAGAAGATGAAGAGGTAAAACAAAGTTGCTTCTTGGACAAACGAGTGACACCACGAACCTTGAGAGGTTTAACCAATTGAAAGAAAGAATACAACAAAGATGAACAAAGTAGAAAAACACTCCATTAGAAAAGAGGAACAAGGAACATTACTAGAACCTTGTAGGTTGAAATACATAAGAAAAAGGGTTCCAATGGACATGAAGTACATGCAAGCACTCCGGGTGAAACGAGATGTACAAGAAACGAGATGTACAAGGAACGATAACGACAACACTTCGGCTGGAAATGGAAGGCAAAAATATGAACTTGTACAAATGAAAGCACTTGAATGAGACTCCGGTTAGAAGAGGAATGATATCCACAACACTCCGTTTAAAACAAGATAGAGAAGGAATAAGAATGATATGATTTGGACAGCACTCCAACTATAAATGGATGGAATTGAACATGAACTTGGGAAGATTCTTGACGAAATCAACAACACACTGCCTCCAGAACTATTGAAAGAATGGCACAATGGGTAAGAAAGATTTCAGACAGCACCCGGTTGAGAAAGGAGGCAAAACTTGATAAGATGAAAAGAACTTGAGCAGATGACACAACACTCCGGTTAATTGGATAAGCATGAAAAGAATATGATCTTGGAAAAAATGAGGTGATGGGATGAAGAGAGCAACATCACAATGCCTCCAGAAGGAAGAATAGAAGATATACCATTGCAATAATAGAATGGGGAAGAAAATGCCAACTTGTACCACCGATGAGTTTGGAAAGCACCCTTCCAAGAAGGTTATAATGGAGTTGTTGGAGAACCAACAACGAAACGAATAAGCTTGTAGTGTGCTTATGGAAACATCTCAACATTATGAGGTGACAAACAGCCACTAAAGGAAGCCATTGATTTGAGTGAGAGCACCAAGGCGAGGAAAAACTTCTTTCACCAAGAGGATAGGAGAAAACTTGGATCATTTATAAGCACCATAAGAGCAACATTCCTTAGGGAAGGCTTTAGGTGAAACATGACACAAGATAACTCCAACGAAGAGATTGGTGGATTTAAAATATCTCATTCTTAACAACTGTTGAATCATGACATACGAAGGGAAATTGTCAAGAGTGACATAACACCACCTCAAAAGATAAGATAGGAAGAACTGCACTACAGAATGCAAGATGAAGAATGCTTGAACTCCTCAAAACAAGACATGTGTTGAACACCATGTTTATTTGAGAGTATAGCTTGGCGGATCTTAACTTCAAGAGAAATCTTGAGGACAATTGAAGAATGAAAGGAATCCTTGACAAACCACCATGAAGAAACTCTCGAAGAACTCCGGATAGATAAAAGAAGGTCGCAAGCAAAAGAAGCTTGAAAAGAATAAGATTAATCCTTGCATTGATTATATGGAGCTTCGCGATGATACAACCGAGAAAAACTTGAAACTCCGGAAAGAAAAGATGAAGCATCTCGAACCGCAAAATGTGACATGATGAACATTCTGGAAAGAAGAAACTAGATCACTTGGATGAAACAATAATAAGAATTACGTTATGCGTATCCTTCACCAATTTAGATTGATGAAAAGCAACGGATTTGGCATACTACTTATTCTCGTAGAAAGGATTAAGATAGATATAGCGCAAAATTGAGACAGGTCTTCAACGAACCACCGGTAGGATTAAAAGAACGAGCGAAGAAAACGAACGCATCGCCAGGAGGAATTGGAAAGTGAACGAAGATACTTGAGAGAATTTAGATACAACTGAAACGAAGAGATCATGAACTGGCTAGAGAATACTTGAATGATGCACCAGTAAGATTTGGAGAATGAGAGCTGAAAGCTAGGAATGAGTAATATTTGAAAAGATGGCCTTCGGGGGAAAGAAATGGAAACAACTCATGAAATGCTCCGGATGGGTGAAAATAATTCTCACAATCGAAAACAATTATGAGAGGATGGCCTCAAGCTAGAATCACGAGTCTTTGAGAGAACAGATAAGATTTGGAGGAAAACTCTTCTTTGTTCTTCAAACTCCGAGAATGATGACGAGAAACACCATCAAGAATTGTTGGGACACTCCGGAATGATTAAAAGAGGAAAGGTTGAGCCAAAGATGAAAAGAATTTGAGAGATCTTAGATAAAGACATATGACTGATGACAATTCATACTTATGTCATACTTTGAAATGTATTTGAGAATAACTCTGAAAAAATTAGAAGAGTCAGGTAAGATCCTGGGAAAAGACCTGTGGGTTAGGGCCCACTCAAGAGAAACACCGTTGACGATTTAAAGGAGATAATGCGCCGGTTGAATTAAATGGCTTGAATGATATAACAACCTCGAAATAGCTTAAACAGATTGATAGTGGAGACACAAATATTCTGAGATATCTTCAGCACTACAGAACAAATGAATAGCTTGAGGTGAATAATTAATTGGTGCACCGGAATGAGAAAGCATTTGAAATAAGGAAAGAGATATGATCAACACCAAAAGCTTGAATTGAATCCACCAGAAAAGAAAAGAGAACGAAGAATGATAACTTGAAGCTCTGTTAGTACCTTCCTGAGAATCACCGGATAAGAACATTGACGGAAAAGAATGGAGAGACTTCCCATCAATAAAAGGATACTTGAATAAGAAATCTGAGTCCTTGAAGAAAAAGGGTGGGAATGTGGGAAAAACAAAGACAACTTGGGACGGATGAAACAAACACCGATGCAAGGAACTAAGAATTTGATCTCGCGAATGTTGAAATGATCGGATCCACTTGAAGAGAAGCACACTGGTTGGAAAAGGATTGACATGACAATCTCGATTATCATGAAGGATTAGCGCTCCCATAGAAATATGAGAACACCATTTAGGAAAAAGTTATGGATTCAACACTTGACATTGAAGCAACTCGAATACCACAACACAAAACAAAACAAAGGATTGCCTTACAGAATAAGGCGGAAACAAACATATGATTGACCCCATGTCATATCATGTGTCTGTTGGAAAGATATCCTACGAGATACTTGAATTCCCACTTATGAACTCCCGAAACTTTCTGGTTATGCAATCAGGTGTTGGGGATACAGGGGAAGCATAATATCTCACCCAAACTAGCAATCCCTACATCCAGCTGTATCCATCCTTCAACACATAACCAAGAAACCTTCGGAAATCGTGTACCTCAACCTTCAAAAAGCATCTGTTATACAAGTTATGGCAGTACTCCCGAACTCCCACCCCATAACTGGGTGGTGTTGAGGTTATCTCACCAACAACTGCATAAAAGAGATTTTCGATGTCGGCGAACTCAGGTATTCCAGAACTGCAACGATAAAATTGTGATGACAACACCTCGGAGCTCAACTCCCCGGGACACTACCACAACCCCTAAATGTCAGGAGGCACCAAGAACAATGTTCTCGTCACAAGACTATCAGAACGATTCCAAGATACCCGCGTGATCCTAAATTTTTTTTCATGAAAATTGAGAAGAGAAAAGTCAAAACTTCTACGTCAAGAGGCCTCACCAGAGCGACGAAGGGACTGAGGAGTAAAAAGAATCCTAATCTCCGATATATATAATCCTAAGACTCAACAACGTCAGCGATTCGATCAAGCAGGGGGCTCCTTAGTCGGGGATGGCTTTGATTACCAACTTGTAACACCCACAATGCTGCTATATCTCCCATGTGTCGGGGCACGACTTAGAGGCATAGCCGCATGGTAGTTTTGTCGCAAGAGGGGTAATCTTCACGCAATCCCATGTACTGAATAAGAAAGGGATAAAGAGTTGGCTTACAATTGCCACTTCACACAAATAACATGTTAAACATACATCATCCAGAATACAATCAAGGTCCGACTACGAAACCAAAATAAAGGAAGACAACCCCAAATGCTAGATCCCCGATCGACCCAACTGGGCTCCACTACTGATCAACAAGAAATGAAACAAAACAGCGATCAAGATCTTCATCGAGCTCCCACTTGAGCTCAGTTGCATCACCTGCACTAGTATCATCGGCACCTGCAACTGTTTGGAAGTATCCGTGAGTCACGAGGACTCAGCAATCTCACACCTGCGAGATCAAGACTATTTAAGCTCATGGGTAGGGTAAGGTAATCAGGTGGAGCTGCAGTAAGTACTAAGCATATATGGTGGCTAACATACGCAAATAAGAGCGAGAAGAGAAGCAACACAACTGTCGTGAAGCTAGAAGTGATAAAGAAGTGATCCTGAAACTAATTACGCACAACCATAACACAAGAACCGTGTTCACTTCCCGGACTCCGCCGAAAAGAGACCATCACGTTTACACACGTGGTTGATGTATTTTAAATAAATCAAGTGTCAAGTTCTCTACAATAGGATATTAACAAATTCCCATCTGCCACATAACCGCGGGCACGACTCTCGAAAGTTTTTGCCCTGTAGGGGTGTCCCAACTTAGCCCATCACAAGCTCTCACGGTCAACAAAGGATATTCCTTCTCCCAGAAATACCTGATCAGTCTCGGAATCCCGGTTACAAGACATTTTGACAATGGTAAAACAAGACCAGCAAAGCCGCCCGGATGTGCCGACAAATCCCGATAGGAGCTGCACATATCTCGTTCTCAGGGCACATCGGATGAACACTACGTACAGCTAAAACCAGCCCTCAAGTTTCCCCGAGGTGGCGCTACAAGTGGCTCTAGGTTGGACCAACACTCAGAGGAGCACTGTCCCGGGGGGGGGGGGTTAAAATAAAGATGACCCTTGGGCTCGCGAAAACCCAAGGGAAAGTTATAGGTTGTTAGGCAAATGTAAAACCAAGGTTGGGCCTTGCTGGAGGAGTTTTATTCAAAGCGAACTGTCAAGGGGTTCCCATAACACCCAACCGCGTAAGGAACGCAAAATAAAGGAACATAACACCGGTATGATGGAAACTAGGGCGGGAAGAGTGGAACAAAACACCAGGCATAAGGCCGAGCCTTCCACCCTTTACCAAGTATATAGATGCATTAATTAAATAAGAGATATTGTGATATCCCAACATATCCATGTTGCAACATGGAACAAACTTCAGCTTCACCTGCAACTAACAACACTATAAGAGGGGCTGAGCAAAAGCTGTAACTTAGCCAGACAACAATTTGCTAGGAAGGTGAGTTAGAGGCTTGACATGGCAATATGGGAGGCATGATATAACAAGTGGTAGGTAGCGCGACATAGCGATAGAGCGAACAACTAGCAAGCAAAGATAGAGGTGATTTCGAGGGTATGGTCATCTTGCCTAAGATCCCGCAAGGAAGAAGAACGAGTCCTTGAATAAGACAAACAGATGGAGTCGAATGAATCTTCACAACTTCGGAACGAAACCGAAGCTAACGAGAGAGGCAACCCGGAAAGAAGCAAGCAACATAGTAAACAACAATCACATAAACATGGCATGATGCACAACCAAGTATGATGCATGTCTGGTTTAAATATGCATGGCATGCCAAAAAGCATCAAACAATACTACAAATTAAGTGGAGTTCAATATGCAATGAGTTGCATATTGAAGAAACACCACATTTAATTATTTAGTTCTCTCTCGTTTAAACTACTCAACAAAATGAAATGTTGTTTAAACATGGCAAGAGGTGAAGCATAAGTAAAATAAACATTTAGGCAAGTTTAAATGAGGTTGGAAATAACAACCATTCCGGAAAATCCCCATGTGCATTTAGCAATTTAATGCAAACAACTATTTAAACATACTTGGTGTTGTTATCATGATGCGGATCACATTTGCAAGTTTTATGCAATTTTTATGAAAATGTTGATAAGAGCATGTTATCAAGCGTTTGTTATAGTGGCGGAAATGAAAGGGGTGCCACGGCAACAAATCCGAAAAAGATGCTAGGGAAACATATCGGTTCCGATAACTCAATTGAGATACCGATGCAAAAGAGAAGTGTGCGGATGTGTGGAACAAGTTAGAGATGGTGGGGTGATCCCATTTGCCGGGTTCCCACGAGTGGACGGCATAGCAACGAGGAGGAATAACTAACGTTCACGGGCGAATACAACATCTAAACATGCATCTCATACAACACATGCTTTCATCCACGGGTCATCGTCTCGGCGGTTATACCTTCCAGGTGCATTCTCGGAGCGGTTCGGGTTCTTAGAGGAAGTAGTGGTTCACGAGTCAAAGAGAAAGTAGTCGTTCATGTTCGGGGAGCGGTAGTGGTACACGGTCATCGAGGAACTAGACGAATCCATGTCGATGGTAGTCGTACACTTGGTCTTGTTAGATCCATAGTGATGGTAGTCGTTCTAGGCATCGGGCGTTGGGGTACTTTGCGTTCTTGGCGATTCCGAAGACGGCGGTAGAGGTACACGTTTTCGTAGATGTTCGAGTCACCGGTAAATGAACTTGACGGTCCATGTAGTAGAACTTGGCGCATCCGAAGGGTGCATGGTGAATCCCCGTAGTCGTACATGGTCGTAGGAACTTGATGCATCATCATGTACTTGACGGGTCCGGTCTTGCCCTGCCAACGAGGATCTCAGCTGCATGGGGTGCAAGTTGTGCCAAGGTGGAATTTGGCAGCGAGCATGGAGGCCTCGGGCTGCGTCTTGGCGGACCGCGAGGGAGTCAACAATGCGATAGTGCAGCGAGAAGCAACCGGAGACGCACGGAGGTAGCAAAGAAACATGGTGCTTGTGGTAGTGGCTGGAGCAAGCACATCTCGACAGGAGGACAAGAGCACTCGAGGTTGTGGTGGCTTGAGCTGATGGCCAAGGGGGGCCCGAACGCAGCAGGAGGAGGCGTCAAGGGGTGACGGTGACTTGACCTGACGATGGAGCACGAGCGGGCGACATGGACTTGACGGCGAGATCCGGCAATGAGGCGTCGAAGATGGTCAAAACCAAGCCAATTCGGGTCAGGGAGGTGAGGTAGCAGGCCAGTGGTGTGGTGGTTGAGAACCTGGAGAGAGAAAAGTTAGAGGAGAAGAAAGACAGAGGGAAGGAGAGGGAGAACAGGAGGCGGGCGGAGGAGTTGCGGCCTCTTGAAGGTCGAGGTCACCGGCGGGGGCCTGGTGGTGCGGTGCGAGGAAGGAGAGGCCGACGCAGGAGCAAGGAGGCGTGCGGAGGAGGAGCTGCGGCGCCTGGGCGACGCTGGTAGCCTCCGGCGGCACCGAATCGAAGGCGGAGGAGGTCGCGGGACGCCGGATCAGGAGGCAGCAGCTGCGTGCGTGTGATTGTGTGTGGTAGCGGCGCCAGGAGGAAGGAGGACAAAGGGGGGATGGGGATCGAATGAGAGGATCTCCCTGGCGCTAGGTTAAGGAGGAGGTGGGCCGGTCTGGTGGGCTGCGGGGGAAGATGGGCCGGCCTGGTGGGCTGCTCTGGAATCTCTCTTCCTCTGTCTTATTTTCTATAAACAGAAAATAACAAAGAAGAAAAAGAGATGAACGAAAGTGTTGGGGAAGAAGTTGGACACGCGGATAAATTTCCCGGACTCACAAAAATGTGCTCGTTCTGAGAAAATAGAAATGGCCAAGATTGAAAGATTAAATTCAAACTCATTTGATTTAAATTCGAATGATTTGAATAGGAAGTGAGGTTTGGGAAGGTCCAAAAATGTTCGGATTTGTGGTGGAGCTCCGGAATATGATGAAAGAATATATGGCAAGGTTGGAGACCACGAATTAAGATATGAAAGGCATTGGGATATTTTGCAAGTGTGTTTATGGGTGATTCCAAATTATTGGAATATAATTTATATAGCTCCCTAAAATATTGGGAGAATATGTTTTAAAGAGAAATCACCATAGTGAATATCCCTCGATTTAAATTAATCAAAGAACCATACAATTTAATTGGTTGAGTTTTAAGAAGAGGTGCAGTATGATATGATGCAATGCACATGATGCAAAAATGAAAGACCAAACAAATCACACGACGAATATCGGAAATCATGGAAGGCATATGAAGCTCCGGTCTTGGGGCGTTACAGGCAGACCCGTGCGACTTGGGGATAATGCTGCCCGAGGAGCGCCCCCAACTGAATTAACTAGAAAGAGTCACCTGATAACGCCACTGGGGTGATGTTGGAATAGCCAATGATGCATGCCAAAGAGTCGTTCCTCACGAGCCGCCAGGGCCCTGAGCCTCAGGAGGCTCCCGGGGCTCGGGTGGTTCCTTGAGTACCGTCGCCATCTCCTCCAAGACGGCGTGGTGCCTGGCCTCCTGAGCAGCCAGGATGCTCCGCAGGTGGCACTGGAAGGTGGCGGCCGCATCCGGCAAGCCAAATGGCATGCGAACATAGCTGTGAGGTGGACCCTCACATCGACCAATGCGCAAAGGCCAGATGCGCTCTTGAGATGCAGCCCTGTTGAGCCCTGGAATGTCGACATAGACGCGTAGCCCGCCGTCCTCGCCAGGATGGGGAGCTACGCCGGGTGGTGGGCGGCGGTCGCCACGTATGGCCCTTGCCACTTGGAGCTCATGGGTCGCCTTGACGATGAACTTCTCAGCACCGGGCGCTCCTCGCCCAGTGCTCTCCTCGCCCCGTGCCCTCCTGAAGGAAACGTGCGGCGAAGCACACCTCCACATGGTGCCTGAGTGTTGGGGAACGTAGCAGAATTTTAAAATTTTCTATGCATCACCAAGATCAATCTATGGAGTCATCTAGCAACGAGGGAGAGGGGAGTGCATCTTCATACCCTTGTAGATCGCGAGCGGAAGCATTCGAGAGAACGAGGTTGATGGAGTCGTACTCGTCGTGATCCAAATCACCGATGACCGAGCGCCGAACGGACGGCACCTCCGCGTTCAACACACATACTGTTGGGAAGACGTCTCCTCCTTCTTGATTTAGCAAGGGAAGGAGAGGTTGATGGAGATCCAGCAGCACGACGGCGTGGTGGTGGAAGCAGCGGTGATCTCGGCAGGGCTTCGCCAAGCACAAACAAGAGGGAGAGGTGTCACTAGGGGAGAGGGAGGTGCCAGGGACTTGGGTGCGGCTGCCCTCCCTCCCCCCACTATATATAGGGCCCCTAGGGGGGCGCCGACCCTAGGATATGGGATCTCCAAGGGGGGGGGGCGGCGGCCAAGGGGGACTTGCCCCCCAAGCCAAGTGGGGCGCCCCCACCCCTAGGGTTTCCAACCCTAGGCGCAGGGGAGGCCCATGGGGGCGCACCAGCCCACTAGGGGCCGGTTCCCCTCCCACTTCAGCCCATGGGGCCCTCCGGGATAGGTGTTCCCACCTGGTGGACCCCCGGAACCCTTTCGGTGGTCCCGGTACAATACCGACTACCCCCGAAACTTTCCCGATGGCCGAAACTGGACTTCCTATATATAAATCTTCACCTCTGGACCATTCCGTAACTCCTCATGACGTCCGGGATCTCATCTGGGACTCCGAACAACTTTCAGGTTACCGCATACTAATATCTCTACAACCCTAGCGTCACCGAACCTTAAGTGTGTAGACCCTACGGGTTCAGGAGACACGCAGACATGACCGAGACGACTCTCCGGTCAATAACCAACATCGGGATCTAGATACCCATGTTGGCTCCCACATGTTCCACGATGATCTCATTGGATGAACCACGATATCGAGGATTCAATCAATCCCGTATTCAATTCCCTTTGTCAATCGGTACGTTACTTTCCCGAGATTCGATCGTCGGTATCCCAATACCTCGTTCAATCTCGTTACTGGCAAGTCACTTTACTCATACCGTAATGCATGATCCCGTGACCAAACACTTGGTCACATTGAGCTCATTATGATGATGCATTACCGAGTGGGCCCAGAGATACCTCTCCGTCATACGGAGTGACAAATCCTAGTCTCGATCCGTGTCAACCCAACAGATACTTTCGGGGATACCTGTAGTATACCTTTATAGTCACCCAGTTATGTTGTGACGTTTGGTACACCCAAAGCACTCCTACGGCATCCGGGAGTTACACGATCTCATGGTCTAAGGAAATCATACTTGACATTAGAAAAGCTCTAGCAGACGAACTACACGATCTTGTGCTATGCTTAAGATTGGGTCTTGTCCGTCACATCATTCTTCTAATGATGTGATCCCGTTATCAATGACATCTAATGTCCATAGTCAGGAAACCATGACTATCTGTTGATCAACGAGCTAGTCAACTAGAGGCTCATTAGGGACATGTTGTGGTCTATACATTCACACATGTATTATGATTTCCGGATAACACAATTATAGCATGAACAATAGACTATTATCATGAACAAGGAAATATAATAATAACCATTTTATTATTGCCTCTAGGGCATATTTCCAACAGTCTCCCACTTGCACTAGAGTCAATAATCTAGTTACATTGTGATGAATCGAACACCCATAGAGTTCTGGTGTTGATCATGTTTTGCTCGAGGAAGAGGTTTAGCCAACGGATCTACGACATTCAGGTCCGTATACACTTTGCAAATATCTATGTCTCCATTTTGAACATTTTCACGAATGGAGTTGAAGCGACGCTGGATATGCCTGGTCTTCCTGTGAAACCTGGGCTCCTTGACTAGGGCAATAGCTCCAGTGTTGTCACAGAAGAGAGTCATCGGGCCCGACGCATTGGGAATAACTCCTAGGTCGGTAATGAACTCCTTCACCTAGATTGCTTCTTGTGCTGCCTCCGAGGCTGCCATGTACTCCGCTTCACATGTAGATCCCGCCATGATGCTTTGCTTGCAACTGCACCGGCTGACTGCCCCACCATTCAAAATATACACGTATCCGATTTGTGACTTAGAGTCATCCAGATCTGTGTCGAAGCTAGCATCGACGTAACCTTTTACGATGAGCTCTTCGTCACCTCCATAGACGAGAAACATATCCTTAGTCCTTTTCAAGTACTTCAGGATATTCTTGACCGCTGTCCAGTGTTCCATGCCGGGATTACTTTGGTACCTTCCTACCAAACTTACGACAAGGTTTACATCAGGTCCGGTACACAACATGGCATACATGATAGACCCTATGGCCGAGGCATAGGGGAAGACACTCATCTTTTCTCTATCTTCTACCGTGGTCGGGCATTGAGCTGTGCTCAATCTCACACCTTGCAATACAGGCAAGAACCCCTTCTTGGACTGATCCATATTGAACTTCTTCAATATCTTGTCAAGGTATGTACTTTGTGAAAGACCAATGAGGCGTCTCGATCTATCTCTATAGATCTTGATGCCTAATATATAAGCAGCTTCTCCAAGGTCCTTCATTGAAAAACACTTGTTCAAGTAGGCCTTTATGCTTTCCAAGAATTCTATATCACTTCCCATCAATAGTATGTCATCCACATACAATATGAGAAATGCTACGGAGCTCCCACTCACTTTCTTGTAAACGCAGGCTTCTCCATAAGTCTGCGTAAACCCAAACGCTTTGATCATCTCATCAAAACGAATGTTCCAACTCTGAGATGCTTGCACCAGCCCATAGATTGAGCGTTGGAGCTTGCACACCTTGTCAGCATTCTTAGGATCGACAAAACCTTCCGGCTGCATCATATACAATTCTTCCTTAAGGAAACCATTAGGGAATGCCGTTTTGACATCCATTTGCCATATCTCATAATCATAGAATGCGGCAATTGCTAACATGATTCGGACGGACTTCAGCTTCGCTACGGGTGAGAAAGTCTCATCGTAGTCAACCCCTTGAACTTGTCGATAACCCTTAGCGACAAGCCGAGCTTTATAGATGGTCACATTACCATCCGCGTTTGTCTTCTTCTTAAAGATCCATTTATTTTCTATGGCTCGCCGATCAACGGGCAAGTCAGTCAAAGTCCATACTTCGTTTTCATACATGGATCCTATCTCGGATTTCATGGCTTCCAGCCATTTTTCGGAATCTGGGCCCGCCATCGCTTATTCATAGTTCGAAGGTTCACCATTGTCCAACAACATGATTTCCAGGACAGGGTTGCCGTACCACTCTGGTGCGGAACGTGTCCTTGTGGACCTTCGAAGTTCAGTAGCAACTTGATCTGAAGTTTCATGATCATCATCATTAACTTCCTCCCTAGTCGGTGCAGACACCTCAGGAACAATTTCTTGAGCTGCGCCACTCTCCGGATCAAGAGGCAATACTTCATCAAGTTCTACTTTCCTCCCACTTACTTCTTTCAAGAGAAACTCTTTCTCTAGAAAGGATCCATTCTTGGCAACAAAGGTCTTGCCTTCGGATCTAAGATAGAAGGTATACCCAATAGTTTCTTTAGGGTATCCTATGAAGACGCATTTTTCCGATTTGGGTTCGAGCTTTTCAGGTTGAAGTTTCTTAACATAAGCATCGCATCCCCAAACTTCCAGAAACGACAGCTTAGGTTTCTTGCCAAACCACAATTCGTACGGTGTCGTCTCAACGAATTTCGATGGAGCCCTATTTAAAGTGAATGCGGCAGTCTCTATAGCATAACCCCAAAATGATAGTTGTAGATCAGTAAGAGACATCATAGATCGTACCATATCCAATAGGGTGCGATTATGACGTTCGGACACACCATTACGCTGTGGTGTTCCAGGCGGCGTGAGTTGTGATACTATTCCACATTTCCTTAAGTGCGTGCCAAATTCGTGACTCAAACATTCTCCCCCACGATCTGATCGTAAGAACTTGATTTTCCTGTCACGTTGATTCTCAACCTCACTCTGAAATTCCTTGAACTTTTCAAAGGTCTCAGACTTGTGTTTCATTAAGTAGACATACCCATATCTACTTAAGTCATCAGTGAGGGTGAGGACATAACGATAGCCACTACGAGCCTCAACGCTCATTGGACCGCACACATCAGTATGTATGATTTCCAATAAGTTGGTTGCTCGCTCCATTGTTCTGGAGAATGGAGTCTTGGTCATTTTACCCATGAGGCATGGTTCGCATGTGTCAAATGATTCATAATCAAGAGACTCCAAAAGTCCATCTCCATGGAGTTTCTTCATGCGTTTGACACCAATGTGACCGAGGCGGCAGTGCCACAAGTATGTGGGACTATCATTATCAACCTTACATCTTTGGGCATTCACACTATGAATGTGTGTAACATCACGTTCGAGATTAAATAAGAATAAACCATTGACCAACGGGGCATGACCATAAAACATGTCTCTCATATAAATAGCACAACCATTATTCTCAGATTTAAATGAGTAGCCATCTCGCATTAAACGAGATCCAGATACAATGTTCATGCTCAAAGCTGGTACTAAATAACAATTATTGAGGTTTAAAACTAATCCCATAGGTAAATGTAGAGGTAGCGTGCCGACGGCGATCACATCGACCTTGGAACCATTCCTGAGGCGCATCGTCACCTCGTCCTTCGCCAGTCTCCGTTTATTCCGCAGTTCCTGTTTTGAGTTACAAATATGAGCAAATGCACCGGTATCAAATACCCAGGAGCTACTATGAGCGCTGGTAAGGTACACATCAATAACATGTATATCACATATACCTTTGGAATTGCCGGCCTTCTTTTCCGCTAAGTACTTGGGGCAATTCCGCTTCCAGTGACCGTTTCCCTTGCAATAAAAGCACTTAGTCTCAGGCTTGGGTCCATTCTTTGACTTCTTCCCGGCAGCTTGCTTACCAGGCGTGGCAACTCTCTTGCCGTCCTTCTTGAAGTTCTTTTTACCCTTGCCTTTCTTGAACTTAGTGGTTTTATTCACCATCAACACTTGATGTTCCTTTTTGATTTCCATCTCCGCTGATTTTAGCATTGAATATACCTCGGGAATGGTCTTTTCCATCCCCTACATATTGAAGTTCATCACAAAGCTCTTGTAGCTAGGTGGGAGCGACTGAAGGATTCTGTCAACGACAGCATCATCCGGGAGATTAACTCCTAGCTGAGACAAGCGGTTATGCAGCCCATACATTTTGAGTATGTGCTCGCTGACAGAACTGTTCTCCTCCATCTTAAAACTGTAGAACTTGTCGGAGACTTCATATCTCTCGACCCGGGGGTGAGCTTGGAAAACCATTTTCAGCTCTTGGAACATATCATATGCTCCGTGTTGCTCAAAACGCTTTTGGAGCACCGGTTCTAAGCTGTAAAGCATGCCGCACTGAACCAGGGAGTAATCATCACTACGTGTCTGCCAAGTGTTCATAACGTCTTGTTCTGCAGGGAAAACAGGTGCTTCACCTAGCGGTGCATCAAGGACATATGCTTTCCTGGCAGCTATGACGATAATCCTCAGGTTACGGACCCAGTCCTGTAGTTGCTGACATCGTCTTTCAGCTTGGTTTTCTCTAGGAACGCGTTGAAGTTGAGGGCAACATTAGCGTGGGCCATTTGATCTATAAGACATATTGCAAAGATTTTTGACTAAGTTCATGATAATTAAGTTCATCTAATCAAATTATTTAATGAACTCCCACTCAGACAGACATCCCTCTAGTCATCTAAGTGATACATGATCCGAGTCAACTAGGCCGTGTCCGATCATCACCTGAGACGGTCTAGTCATCATTGGTGAACATCTTCATGTTGATCGTGTCTTCTATACGACTCATGTTCGACCTTTCGGTCTTCCATGTTCCGAGGCCATGTCTGTACATGCTAGGCTCGTCAAGTCAACCTAAGTGTATTGCGTGTGTAAATCTAGCTTACACCCGTTGTATTCAAACGTTAGAATCTATCACACCCGATCATCACGTGGTGCTTCGAAACAATGAACCTTCGCAACGGTGCACAGTTAGGGGGAACACTTTCTTGAAATTATGTGAGGGATAATCTTATATAAGCTACCGTCGTTCTAAGCAAATAAGATGTAAACCATGATAAACATCACATGCAATGAAATAGTGATATGATATGAGCAATATCATTTGCTCCTTTTGATCTCCATCTTCGGGGCGCCATGATCATCATCGTCACGGCATGACACCATGATCTCCATCGTCATGATCTCCATCATCGTGTCTTCATGAAGTTATCTCGTCATCTATTACTTCTACTACTATGGCTAACGGTTTAGCAATAAAGTAAAGTAATTACATGACGTTTATGTTGACACGCAGGTCATAAATAAATTAAGACAACTCCTATGGCTCCTGCCGGTTGTCATACTCATCGACATGCAAGTCGTGATTCCTATTACAAGAACATGATCAATCTCATACATCACATATATCATTCATCACATCCTTTTGGCCATATCACATCACATGGCACATGCTGCAAAAACAAGTTAGACGTCCTCTAATTGTTGTTGCAAGTTTTTACGTGGCTGCTATAGGTTTCTAGCAAGAACGTTTCTTACCTACGCCAAAACCACAATGTGATATGCCAATTTCTATTTACCCTTCATAAGGACCCTTTTCATCGAATCCGATCCGACTAAAGTGGGAGAGACAGACACCCGCTAGCCACCTTATGCAACTAGTGCATGTTAGTCGGTGGAACTAGTCTCACGTAAGCGTACGTGTAAGGTCGGTCCGGGCCGCTTCATCCCACGATGCCGCCGAATCAAGATAAGACTAGTAACGGCAAGTAAATTGACAAAATCAACGCCCACAACAACTTGTGTTCTACTCGTGCATAGAAACTACACATAGACCTAGCTCATGATGCCACTGTTGGGGAACGTAGCAGAATTTTAAAATTTTCTACGCATCACCAAGATCAATCTATGGAGTCATCTAGCAATGAGGGAGAGGGGAGTGCATCTACATACCCTTGTAGATCGCGAGCGGAAGCGTTCAAGAGAACGGGGTTGATGGAGTCGTACTCGTCGTGATCCAAATCACCGATGACCGAGCGCCGAACGGATGGCACCTCCGCGTTCAACACACATACGGTTGGGAAGACGTCTCCTCCTTCTTGATCCAGCAAGGGAAGGAGAGGTTTATGGAGATCCAGCAGCACGACGGCGTGGTGGTGGAAGCAGCGGTGATCTCGGTAGCGCTTCGCCAAGCACCAACGAGAGGGAGAGGTGTCACAGGGGGAGAGGGAGGTGCCAGGGACTTGGGTGCGGCTGCCCTCCCTCCCCCCACTATATATAGGGCCCCTAGCGGGGGGCGCCGGCCCTAGGAGATGGGATCTCCAAGGGGGGCGGCGGCCAAGGGGGACTTGCCCCCAAAGCCAAGTGGGGCGCCCCCCACCCCTAGGGTTTCCAACCCTAGGCGCAGGGGAGGCCCATTGGGGGCGCACCAGCCCACCAGGGGCTGGTTCCCCTCCCACTTCAACCCATGGGGCCCTCCGGGATAGGTGGCCCCACCCGGTGGACCCCCGGGACCCTTCCGGTGGTCCCGGTACAATACCGATTACCCCCGAAACTTTCCCAATGGCTGGAACTAGACTTCCTATATATAATTCTTCACCTCCGGACCATTCCGGAACTCCTCGTGACGTCCGGGATCTCATCCGGGACTCCGAACAACTTTCGGGTTACCTCATACTAATATCTCTACAACCCTAGCGTCACCGAACCTTAAGTGTGTAGACCCTACGGGTTCGGGAGACACGCAGACATGACCGAGACTACTCTCCGGTCAATAACCAATAGCGGGATCTGGATACCCATGTTGGCTCCCACATGTTCCACGATGATCTCATCGGATGAACCACGATGTCGAGAATTCAATCAATCCCGTATTCAATTCCCTTTGTCAATCGGTATGTTACTTGCCCGAGATTCGATCGTCGGTATCCCAATACCTCGTTCAATCTCGTTACCGGCAAGTCACTTTACTCGTACCGTAATGCATGATCCCATGACCAAACACTTGGTCACATTGATCTCATTATGATGATGCATTACCGAGTGGGCCCAGAGATACCTCTCCGTCATACGGAGTGACAAATCCCAGTCTCGATCCGTGTCAACCCAACAGATACTTTCGGGGATACCTGTAGTATACCTTTATAGTCACCCAGTTACGTTGTGACGTTTGGTACACCCAAAGCACTCCTACGGCATCCAGGAATTACACGATCTCATGGTCTAAGGAAATGATACTTGACATTAGAAAAGCTCTAGCAGACGAACTACACGATCTTGTGCTATGCTTAAGATTGGGTCTTGTCCATCACATCATTCTTCTAATGATGTGATCCCGTTATCAATGTCATATAATGTCCATAGTCAGGAAACCATGACTATCTGTTGATCAACGAGCTAGTCAACTAGAGGCTCACTAGGGACATGTTGTGGTCTATACATTCACACATGTATTACGATTTCCGGATAACACAACTATAGCATGAACAATAGACAATTATCATGAACAAGGAAATATAATAATAACCATTTTATTATTGCCTCTAGGGCATATTTCTAACACCGAGCGCCTCCCTCGTGATGTTGGCTAGGTCCGAGGCCCTCCAGAAGAGAGCCCCTGAGGCTTACCAGAGGAGGGCGCCGGGCGCGCCTTCCTATGCGAGGGAGGGAGGGAGGCGCCCTAGCTGCGGGCACGGATCCTGAGGTGGTGCCGCTGGAGACGCTGCTCTCCCGAGGCCTGGGAGGAGTAGCTGCTTCTTCTTCTTGGGGATAGCCTCAGGAGGGTACGGGGTACCTTCGTTATCGGGGTCTTCGATCGCAGCGGCTTGGAAGGCGCGCTCAAGGGAGCACACTGCATCTATATTTTTGTAGGGGACCGTGATGATTCCGCCACTCCCTGGCATCTTGAGGACGTTGTAATCGTGGTGGGTCACTGCCATAAACCTGACCAATGCTGGGTACCCAAGGATGGCGTTGTACGATAGACGGGTGTGGGCGACGTCGAAGTCGATGAGCTCGGTGCGGTAGTTGTTACGCCGGCCGAAGGTGACAGGGAGGCGGACCTGCCCTATCGGGGTGGTGGAGCTGTCGGTCACTCCTGAGAAAGGCTTGGTAGGCTATAGCTGATCATATGGCACTTGGAGGCTATCAAACGTCTCGATGGACAGGACATTGAGCCCTGCGCCACCGTCTATGAGGGTCTTGGTGACTTGGACGTTGCTGATGACGGGTGAACAAAGCATCGGAAGGACGACGGCAGTCGCCGCGCACTTGAGCTGGTCCGCCGAGCTGAAGGTGATGGCGCACTTGGACCACCTGAGCGGGCGTGTGGCCTCGAGCCTGGGAAGGGCCGCGTTCACCTCACGAGCAAACTGCTTGAAGATTGCGTTGGGAAGCTGCGGCCTGAGCACCGCCCAAGATGCAGGCTATAGCTTGTGGCTCCTGGAAGCCCCCAGCCCCCTCGTCCTGATGGTGGTCGTCGTTTCTCCTTGGTGGTGGCGGTAGCGGAGGGAGGCCAGCATTGCCCTGAGGACGGTTCTCACGAGGCTGGTCCCTCCAGGCGCCCTCGTGAGGCTGGTCTTGCCAGTGGTCCTCGCGAGGCCCGTCGCGCCACTCCTGACGGGGGCCACGGTCATCCCAGCGTATCCCACTTCATCCTCCTCCTCGGCCATAGCCCCGGTCATTGCGCTCGGGGTGCCAACCGAAGCGTCCATTTTGAATGGCCCTGAGCTCTTGGCAGTCATTGGTGTTGTGGCTGTGTACGTTGTGGAAGGTGCAGAACAGACGGCTACTCTTAGACGACTCGGGGTGGTCCCTGCCGCGCTTCGAGTCCGGCTCCGCCGCGAGCACGGATACTCCCTTGCTCTTCACATCCTTGGCCTTGGCCTTCTTCTCTTTTGGGTCGGCATCAGGGAGCTTGAGGAGGGAGAGGCGACCCTCCTCAGCTCTTGCGCACTTGGTCGCCATGTTGAACATCTCTAGGGCCGAGTATAGCTCCTCGTGGATGGCGAGCTCCTCCTTCATCTTGACGTCGCGGACGCCATCGAAGAACGCGAAGATGATGGCCTCGTCTGTCACCTTGGGGATCTTGAGGCGGACGCTGTTGAAGCACTGGATGTACTTCTGCAGGGTTTCCCCTGGTTGCTGGTTGAAGCGCCGCAGGTCTCCTGCGGCTGGCGGGCGGTCGCGAGTGCCCTGGAAGTTGGCGACGAAATTATCACACATCTCGCCCCATGAGGAGATCGATCCCGCGGGCAGGTTCAAGAGCCACGAGCGAGCACCATCCTTGAGAGCCATGGGAAACTAGTTCACCATGACTTTCTCGTCGCCGCTGGCCGCCTCGATGCTCAGCTCGTAGAGCTGCAAGAACTCCGCAGGGTCGGGGGTGCCGTCGTAGCGCAGAGGCAGGTCCGGCTTGAACTTGCCTGGCCAGATGACGGTGCAGAGCTCGTGAGTAAAGGATCAGCAGCCTGATGTGGTCACCGGAGCCCATCGTGGTGGTGGAGCCTGGTCTTGGTAGCCACGCACCACCACCGCAGGAGGCACGCGGTCTTCACGTGGTGGTGCGGGGAGTGCAAGAGCGTTTTCTTGCGGTCAAGGGACCTCCTGGCCGCTTCCTTCTTCGTGCACGGGCACACGGCATGGTTGATCACGCCACGGGACCGTGCGTCTTGGGGCAAGGACACCGTCTTAATGCGGAGGAGGCGGGGGTGCTCCATGAGCCGCGCGTCTTGGCGCGAGGGCGCCGTCTTGATGTGGAGGCGGTGGAGGCGCTCCGCAAGCTACGTCGCCCGCGGCTGGAGGTGGGCGAGGCAGCGAGAGGGATGGTGTAGGGGAGCCCCCAGCGGCGCTGATGAGCTCGGCGATGCGGTCCAACCAGTCCTCGTAGAGGTCATCGACTAGGCGGTAACGCAGGAGCTCGCGTGCTATGAGGAGCGCGGCTTGCGCGTCCGTGGGGGCGCGATGAGCGTGGGACGACGAGCCGGCCGAGTCAGTGACGGGGTGGCAGTGCGGCCGTCCCGCCGCACAGAGTGGTGTAGCGATGACGCTTGCTGCTCGTTCACTGCTGGGCTAGTGGCGGCGTTGGCAACGGGTGATGGAGAACTACGGGGAGGTCCACTAACGGGCGCCGTCTAAGCGATGCAGGCGGCGAGGGCAGGGCGACACTCAGCACGGGCTCAGCGAGCGTCAGACATTGATGCGATGGAGCGTTGGAACACGGATCAACGAAAGAAAAGCTTCAGTGCACCCTTACCTGGCGCGCCAAATGTTGGATCACGGGTTCCGGCAAAACCCTTGAGGTTCGAACTCTGGGGTGCGCACGAAGATCTCTCTCCCCCTAGCTCACACCGTCGCAACAATCTCAAAGCTAGCTCGCCGAACCTGAGGAACAAGAGACATAAGAGTTTATACTGGTTCGGGCCACCTTTGTGGTGTAATACCCTACTCCAGTGTGGTGTGGTGGATTGCCTTGTAGGCTGGGGATGAACAAGTACAAGGGAAGAACTGCCTCCTGAGGAGAGGTGTTCTTGAGCTCGATGAGCTTGTGTGTGTGTGTGGATGGTCTGGTTCCTCTCCGTATTGGATGAGATGACCCCTCCTCCTATGGTGGTGGATAGTCCTATTTATAGAGGCCCTGGTCCTCTTCCCAAATATTAGGCGGGAAGGGATCCCACAACGGCCAATTTGAAGGGGGGCAGCTAGTACAAGCTATCCTGACAAAAGGTGGTCTTCGCCTGCCAAAGGCTCTGGTGGTGACGCCGTCGTGGGCTCCGTGATGACCTCCGTCCTGCCGTCCTGCCGGTCTTGGTCTCGTTGCACCGATATGGAAACCTTTGCCTGATGCCTCGGGACTCCTCGCCTGCACTTGCCTCTTTAGCATCAAAGAGGAAACTGGCACTCTGCGCTGCTGGCGCTCGCCTGGCGCCCGCCTGGCCTTGGTTGTCATGGCTCACGTCACGGAAACCTCACGAGGTGCCCCTCGCCTTGATCTCTCCACTCCTCGCGAGCCAGCCTAGCGAGGCTGCCCCTGAGGAGGTCTTGTGTCGTCCGCCTCGCGAGGCTTGGCCCCTCGTGAGGGTCTTGAGTGTTTGCTGATGAAGATGGGCCGTACCAGGCTGCTGGTGGAGGCACGCCCTAGGCCGCAGGTAGGCAAGTCTGGGTACCCCCGTTCCCAGAACACCGACACAATAACCGGGTTCGCTAGCCACTCTTGGTACCGCACCTCCGGAATGACACCAGCCTCTTACAGCTTGCGCGTTTCTTGGACGATGAACGACCGCTTCTCCGTAGATTGCCGCCGCGCCTTCTGTTTTACTGGCCGCACATTTGGGCACACCCTCAGGTGATGCTCGATTATCCCTCTCGGGATCCCAACCAGATCCTTAGGCTCCCATGCGAAAACATCCTTGTTCGCACACAAGAAGCTAACCAATGCCTCTTCTTCCTCTGGGGGAGGACGATACCTATGGTGAAGGTGGCGCCGGATGCCCCGTCCTCATCAACCAGCACCTGCTTCGTCTCGGCATGGTCTTGAGAGAACAACTGCTTCTTCTTTGCTGGCGCATCCCCTAGAGCCTCGGGGCTCCTTCCTCACTCATCCACGCGACCGCCGCGGCCTAGAAGGCGAGCTTGAGGGATATCAATGCTTCCTTGGTGTCCTCTGCCACGGTGAGAACACCGCCGCTTCCCGGCATCTTCATGAGATTGTAGGCAGGGTGAGTTGCTGCCATGAACTTGGCCAAGGCTGGGTACCCGAGGATAGAGTTGTACGGGAGGCCGATGCGGGCGATGTCGAAGTCGATAAGCTCGGTGCGGTAGTTGTCACGGGTGCCGAAGGTGACAGGGAGGCGGATCTGCCCTAGGGGGCAGGTGGAGCCGTCCATGACTGTAACACCCCGGATGTAATTTGCCATATTTCTACTCCGACTCTACCTTTTTCGGCTTTAAGTTATGAGATTCGTGGTTGGGTTCTTGTCTTTGTTTTGCATTTTGTTCATGTCATGCATATCATATCATGTCATCATGTGCATCGCATTTTCATACGTGTTCGTCTCATGCATCCGAGCATTTTCCCCGTTGTCCGTTTTGCAATCTGGCACTCCTACATCCTCTGGCGCCCCTTTTTGTCCCTTTTCGTGAGCGGGTGTTAAACTTTATCCGAATGGACCGAGATTTTCCAAGCGGCCTTGGTACACCACCGGTAGGCCGCCTGTCAAATTTCATGCCATTTGGAGTCCATTTGATACTCCAACGGTTAACCGGAGAACTATAAAGGCCTTGTGTGTGTTGCAGCCCAACACCCCTCTAAAGTGGCCCAATAACACATCCAAACCCCCTCCATCCTCTCGGCCATTCGATCACGATCGCGTGGTCGAAAACCGCACCTCATTTGGACACTCCCACCTCCTTCTAGGTATAAATATGTCCTCCCGATCCAAAATCCGAGTCCAAACCCTAGCCCCGCTCGCTCTCCGCCGCCGGACGTGTCCACCAGAGGCGGACACGCCCACTGCCGCCACCCGCATCCGGCGCGGCTGCCCGCGCACCACCGCCCGCGTTCCGCCGCCTGTGCGCCACCTCCTCCTCCACCGCGCGACGCCCGCACCTTGCTGCCGGCCGCCGCACGCCGGACTTCGCCGCCACTCCGCCGGC
This sequence comes from Triticum urartu, assembly GCF_056163025.1. Taxonomy (NCBI): domain Eukaryota; kingdom Viridiplantae; phylum Streptophyta; class Magnoliopsida; order Poales; family Poaceae; genus Triticum; species Triticum urartu. The sequence goes on from NC_141874.1 coordinate 402,963,246, forward strand.
ATCGCCGCCCGCCATGGCCGCGCCCCGGAGCCGCCCTCCTCGACCTCCGCCATCCCGCGCCTCTCGCAAAGCTCCTCCTCGCCGGCGCACCGCTCCGTCCAACTCCGGCCGGCGTCTTTCTCCACTCCAGCGAGATCCCGGAGGGTGGACGAGATCCACCAACCCCCAGATCCAAACACATCGTCCCCGAGCCGTACCACTCCATCCCGCATCACCCCGTCCAAGTTCTTGGAGGTTGAAATTCCACTAAGTCCTTTTCTGCAATGTTTTCATGCCATGTTCATCACATCATAACTACATGACCGTTGCTCCGTTTCATGTGCATGATATATCAAAATGTTCATCAGGATGTGCTCTTCATTTCATTCCATTGTGACATGCTTGTTTGAGTCCGTCTTGATGCCCAAATCGTGGATGCAAGAGTGCTATAAATTGTTAGGTGCTGATTCTTATCAGAGTATGAGGATTTGTCATTTTTGCTACATTTGTTGTGTGCTGCATATGGGCATGGGCTCTACATGTGTTTTGATCTATGCCATGCCATCTGTAAAGGGGTGCTTGCCATGTATTTTTTTGATCTTTTTGGTGACTAGTACAAGCATCCAAAGTAACCTTCGTGTTATTGCTGATTTGAGGTTCTCAAGATTTTGGCTAAGTCATTTTCCTGCTGTTATTTTTATGCCATGTATCCATGATGCTACAGAGTGATCCATGCGTGTTTTGAGTATCTTCAGTAAGGATGATTTGGACATAGGATTATGCTCTATCCATACATGCCCATGTTTGCAATTATGGAGTAACCTAGCATGACTTAATCTTGCTCTACTTTTTCTATAAGATGTTCCTGGCAGATTGTTTACATGTTAATCAATTTTGCCATGGTTGTTGTAGTTGATACAAGCATGCTATAAACTTGTTCTTGCCATGGTTAGCCTTATGATCATGTCTTCTTGCTGGTAGCATGCTTATCTTGTCATGCAATGCCTTGTGGTGAGTGAATCGAGCTCGCAAAGAGGCCTTCATAATTCTGTTTATGCCATGCCCAGTTTTCTGCTAAGTCTGAATATGTTAACGAAACTTGCTATGTTTACATGGGTGCCATCATATCTTCTGATCCTTTTTGGCTTATAGTCAGTAAGGGACTTTTGTTCTATGCTTTGAGTAGATTCGTGCCATGCCTTTGTTTTCTATGATATGTTCTTGTAGCATGTTGTTTGCTTGCTCTAAACATTGCTTCCTGATGTTAATTCCTGGCATGTTGATATTTTCACCAAGTCTGTGATGCTGATATCTTTTGCACTTTTGCCATGCTTGTTTGCACTTGCTCTTTTGTGATTTAGCCGTAGCTCAATGTTCATCTTTTGTCAAGCATATTGAGTACCATGCTGCCATGTGCTTTGTTGCTATGTTGGAGTGCAGTAGCTTAGTTTCTTGTTGTATTCTAGATGGCATCGTGCTGTTAATCGCAGAATGGTGCCATTCTTGTTTTGCTTGCCATTTGCAAACCGTGCATCCGATTCCGGTGATCTTTATATCAATTTCGGCCGAAATCAACTCATCTTTCCAGCGGCACACTTGTTTTGCCAAGTTGATTCCTTGTTCATCCTTTTCCTACCGGAGCACGCATATGCATTGCATATCACATCCCGCATGTCATGCCATGTTTTGCATCATGTTGCTTGCGCATTGCACCATGATTGATTGTTGGTCTTGCTTGTGTTCTTGCCTTGGGTAGAGCCGGGAGACGAGTTTTTCATGAGCGAGGAACCCGTTGAGTATGCTTATGAGGATCAAGCTTTCATCAACTCTGAGAACTTTGCAGGCAAGATGACCATACCCTCGAAATCACTTCTATCTTTGCTTGCTAGTTATTCGCTCTATTGCTATGCCACAATGCCTACCACTTGATTTATCATGCCTCCCATATTGCCATGTCAAGCCTCTAACCCGCCTTTCCTAGCAAACCGTTGTTTGGTTATGTTACCGCTTTGCTCAGCCCCTCTTATAGCGTTGCTAGTTGGAGGTGAAGTTGAAGTTTGTTCCATGTTGGAACATGGATACTGTTGGGATATCATTATTATATCTTGTTTACTTTAATGCATCTATATAGTTGGTAATGGGTGGAAGGATCGCCTTATGCCTGGTGTTTTGTTCCACTCTTGCCGCCCTAGTTTCCGTCATACCGGTGTTATGTTCCTTGATTTTGCGTTCCTTACGCGGTTGGGTGTTATGGGAACCCCTTGACAGTTTGCCTTGAATAAAACTCCTCCAGCAAGGCCCAACCTTGGTTTTACATTTGCCTAACAACCTATCACCTTCCCTTGGGTTCTGCAGACTCAAGGGTCATCTTTATTTTAACCCCCCCGAGCCAGTGCTTGTCTAAGTGTTGGTCCGAACCTGTCAGCCGCCGGTGGCCACCAGGGGCAGCTCTGGGCTGGCCTACCGGAAGTTTGGACAATCCGGTGTTGCCCTGAGAATGAGATATGTGCAGCTCCTATCAGGATGTCGGCACATCGGGGGGCTTTGCTGGTCATGTTTTACCATTGTCGAAATGTCTTGTAACCGGGATTCCGAGTCTGATCGGGTCTTCCTGGGAGAAGGAATATCCTTCGTTGACAGTGAGAGCTTGTGATGGGCTAAGTTGGGACACCCCTTCAGGGTTTTGAACTTTCGAAAGCCGTGCCCGCGGTTATGGGCAGATGGGAATTTGTTAATGTCCGGTTGTAGAGAACTTGACACTTAACTTAATTAAAATGCATCAACCGCGTGTGTAGCTGTGATGGTCTCTTTCCGGCAGAGTCCGGGAAGTGAACACGGTTCCTGTGTTATGCTTGAACGTAAGTAGATTCAGGATCACTTCTTGATCACTTCTAGTTCATGACCGTTGCATTGTTTCTCTTCTCGCTCTTATTTGCGTATGTTAGCCACCATATATGCTTAGTGCTTGCTGCAGCTCCACCTCACTACCCTTTCCTACCCATAAGCTTAAATAGTCTTGATCTCGCGGGTGTGAGATTGCTGAGTCCTCGTGACTCACAGATACTTCCAAATAGATGAAGGTGCCGATGATGCCAGTGCAGGAGACGCTACTGAGATCAAGTGGGAGCTCAATGAAGATCGTGTTCGTTGTGTTGTTTCGTTTCCTTTCGATCAGTAGAGGAGCCCAGTTGGGCGATCGAGGATCTAGCATTTGGGGTTGTCTTTCTTTATTTTGGTACCGTAGTCGGACCTTGATTGTATTCTGGATGATGTATGATATATTTATGTATTGTGTGAAGTGGCGAGTGTAAGCCAACTCTTTACCCCTTTCTTATTCAATACATGGGATGTGTAAAGATTACCCCTCTTGCAACATGCCTACTATGCGGTTATACCTCTAAGTCGTGCTCCGACACGTGGGAGATATAGCCGCATCATGGGTGTTACAATGACCCTGAAGAAGGGCTTGGTGGGGCGGAGCCAGCCATGCGGCATGTGAAGCAAGCTGAAAACTTCCATAGAGAACACATTGAGGCCAGCTCCGCCGTCGATTAGGGTCTTGGTGACCACCATGTTGCAGATGGTGGGGGTGCAAAGCATCGGGAGCGCGCCAATGCCCGCGGTGGTCGCGGGGTGGTCCCTCGAGTCGAAGGTGAGGTTGGACTTAGGTGCCGCCCAGCCGGGGGGAGCTCCTTTCTGCACGCGGGCGACACCTACCTGGCGGAAGAACTGCTTGACGTGGCGCTCCAAGGGCTGCGCCCGCGAACCATTGTGGAGGGTTGCAACGACATGTGGCACCGGCACCACGAAGCTCGTGACGAAGAGGCCCCGTAGATCCTCCTAGGAGACCACAGAAGATCCCGGCAAGCTATGCAGCCAGGTGCGTGGCATGCCTGCGAGGGCCATGGGAAGCTAGTTGGCCATGACATTGTCATCACAACCGGCTGCCAACACCGCCTCCTCGTATGCCCGGAGAAAGTATGTCGGATCCGCCACTCTGTCGTATCGGGGCAGCAGGTCCGGCATGAACTTGGGCGGCCACTGCACCCGCCATGGGGGTGAAGGCTCAGAGGCCCTTGGCTCCCCCGAAGGCGCGCGTCGATCCAATCGATGGAGTTGCGTCTGCCATGAGCGTTGAGTAGTGGACCGCAACAGATAGAGAGGCGAACCTTCGATGCACCCCTACCTGGCGCGCCAAATGTCAGATTTCGGGTTCCGCAGACCCTTGAGAGGTTTGAACTCTTGGGTGCGTGCGAAGAACTCAACCTCCCTAGTCTGCCTACTCGCCAAACTCACGGCCTAGCTTGATGAACTAGAAGGAATATGAGACATAGCAGTTTACCCAGGTTCGGGCCACCTTGCGGTGTAAAACCCTACTCCTGCTTTGTGGTGGATTGGCCTCGAGGGGCTGAGGACGAACTAGTACAGAGGGAGAACAACCTCAGGAGGAGGCGCGTTCTTGAGCTGGTGGGGAGAGGATGATCTCTAGGATTCGGATCCTGATCCCCCTCTATGGTGGTGGCTAGGCCCTATTTATACTGGACTTCACTACAAAACAAATACACTTCCGTGATGATACGTGTTTGTCACATTAGGTCACGTTTTCTGTCATGCATGTACATCCATGACAATTTTGTGACAGAATCAAGATAGTCATACCTGTGCTGTCGTAGAAGTGTTCCATGACATTACCAAAATTATCATCACGGAAGTGTCCACTTCCATGACGATAAATCGCGTGTCATAGAAGTGCTTTCGTCAAGGGTGACCGACACGTGGCATCCACCGTAACGGAACACCGTTAAGCTATCGGGTCCGGTTTTGGATCCGATAACCCGTTAACAGCCCCGACCAATAGGGATTTTCCATGTGTAAAATCATCATTGGCTGGAGGAAACACGTGTCGGCTCACTATTGGGACAGATGTCATCCACTCATTGGACCCAAAACGCCTATGATACGTTGACACGTGGCACGGCCCAACAGAGGCCCATTCCTGTGAAAAGGCCGGCCCATTTGACTTGGTCAAAAGGTGGCGGGCCGGCCCACGGCAAGCCTGTTAACGGCATGTTCGCATATAGCCCATTTACAGCCCGCTAACCCAGGGCCCGTTTATGGCCTATCTGAATTAGGCCCAGTAGCGTCATCTAGGCCGTCCAATATAATTCCAGCCCGTTTTAACATTTGGCCCATGTATGGCCCATGACGTATTTTGGCCCATATGAGGCCCTTAGTAACCCTCGGCCCATTAATGGCCCATGGTAAAACTGGCCCGTAATGAACAGTGCATCACTTTATACCCATTAACGACCCATTATTCCGTTGGGCTATTTCCAGCCCATGTTATCTTTCGGCCTTCTCAGGGTTTATTCTTGGGCTCATTTCCAGCATTCGGTTACTTACGGCCCGTTACTGTCATTTTCTGCTTGTGGGCCAAATTCAGCCTGTGCTTACAGTCAGCCCGTTTGTGGCCCGTTAATACGTTGGGCCGTTTTCATAGCGTCATCAAATACAACCAATTAACAATGGTCCATTATGGTCGGCCCATGAACGGACGATTCCAACTCTAGCCCATTTACGGCCATAAAGAGGTATGTTATTGGCCCATGTTTGGCCAATCGATCATACGACCCGTATAAGGCCCATTGATGATACGGCCCGTAGAAGGCCCATTGATGATATGGCCCATAGAAGGCCCATTGTTTCTACGGCTCGTAGAAGGCCCATTAATGATACGACCCGTAGAAGGCCCATTGTTTCTACGCCCCGTAGAAGGCCCAGTGGCACTACAGTAAATATGTAGCCCATGGTTATTGTGGCCTAGTTTTAAAAAATAGGTTATTGCGGCCACTAGCAAACCGCGGAAAAAGAATAACACTGACTACAAGCAAACAAATAAACAAGACAACAAGGAAATAAATAAGCAAGCAACTTACGCTAGGCCATCACGGCTATTACACATATTACATCCACTGGGCATCAAAGTTCACCACCAGTGCAAATATAGGGAACAAAGCAGCATATCATATACACTTGTTGTCAAAGTTGGCGACCAGTGCAAATAAACGCCGCAGCAAAACAAGTCTAGAACTGAAACCGCTTCAGAAGATCTCAAGAAACAATATCCTGGGTACCCATAATGCTAGCAAGATGCTTAACAAGCTTATTAACTTTCTCTTGTTTGGCGCTTAAATCCGCTAGCGCTTGCTGTTGCACCAAAAAGTATGCATCTGAATTATGCAGGGACTTCCTCAGTCCTTCAGCTTCCTATCGCAACACATCTGATCGATGTCTTTCAAGTTGAAGCTGAGACTCAAGAAGACGAACTAATTCAGGCAGCGAGTTCGAAGAGCTTGTGCCAGTAGTAGTGGCCAGTAACTCGAACACTACATCAAGACAAGACTTCTGGGTTCTCTCACTGTCGTCAAGGTAGTCTTTATCAGCTTTCTTGGAGACCAACAGGGATGTCTCACTATCTTGAACCTTATCAGCATTACATCCTTCACCATTGCATAACGGGGTATTGTTCTCCAATATTTTGTCCGCATTCTAAAAGAGAAACAAGAAGACACGTCACAGGTTTACCATGTTGTATATGAAACTCATTTTGGTAAATCAGTTCAGTAGTAAAGTGCACAGGATAACATCATGAAACAAACATATATCTATGTACCATGGTCACTTTATGGTCTATATCATTCTAGTTTTTGTTGCCAAATCAAGATAGAGACATAGTTCAAATAATATTTGTTCAAGACAAAGCAGAATAGATAGAATATAAGTGTGGGAAATTATAGAGACACTTGTAATGTGCATGACATGAGAACATAACTGTTTATTCAATTGAAACTGAAATCAATATAGAGCAAGTTACAACAGCAAACCAGTTAGAGAAACAAGTTTAAAACATACCTGTTGCGCCATTGGAGTTTCAATTCCATCCTTCAAATTTGAAAATAGTTGGTCAGAGTAAATACAGTGATGCAAGAGCAAAGGAGTATGAACCATAGCTACAGAACCTGACCTGAGAACAATTCTTCTTCTCCTTTAAGCGTTGAGTTGGGATTCGGAGTGGCGGTCCTCGTGCTTTGGGCACTGCAGTTTCCTTACTAACTGCTCGTGTTTGGGTGCTCTGTGGTGGAGACGGTGCTGTGTCAACTGGAACTAGGTTACTATCTGCTGGGGTTGGGGTTAGAAGGGGTGTAGCTGGTTCTCTGTCCAACTGGGTAGGGGTACAATCTGCGAGAGTCTGGGTTATGTGTGGTGGGGCTGGTTCTTGGGCAAGTACAACCGTGGTTCTATCTGCATCAACCGGTAGCACTATCTTTTCTGAAGACCGTGTTGTTACTCCCTTAGATACTGCCATCACCCTCTCCAATTCAAATGGCTGATAAACAAGATAAGTAATTGAATGTACAGACATTGTATGATAGACGGGTGCAAAGGATAGTGGGGAATAAAAGAGGGCATGAAATAATTCACATTTATGTTTTCTAACCAAACAGGATAGCATGACACAATTTTACATATATGATGGCTAACTAAATAGGATAGCGTGATACAATTTCATATTATGATGGCTAACTAAAAAATATGGAAAGACATAGTTCAAAATATGATGACTATGTAAACAGGATGACATGATATAACTATATAATGTGTTTATTAAATAGGTTGGCATGCCATAATTCACATACATGCCGCCTATGGAAACATGATAGCATGATATAATTCCCGGATAGAATGACATAATTCAAAATATGATGACTGTAAACACTAAACATGATGAGATGATATAACTATATGATGTCTTTATTAAATGGGTTGCCATGCCATAATTCAGATAGATGTTGTGTATGTAAACACGATGGCATGATATAATTCAAGCATATGATTTATATAGTAAGCAAGTAAGCAGATGGCAATCCATATATGATGTAAAAACTAAGCAATGCAAGACAACATGCATGACATGGGTAATATAACCCTGCCAAGTTTGGTCATACACCTCAGGGGGGAAATAAGACTGGTCATGAGTCTCTGAATCCTCCTCTGAGGAGCTCTCTGTATCCAGCAAGATGTCTGCTTTAGTAGGTAGCATCGTCTACTCTGAATACCTTGTTTTCACTCCAGATACTTCCATCACCGCTTCAAATGGCTGATGCACAGGAAGAGTAGTTGAATATACAAACGTTGTCCACGAATGGAACATGTAATACAAAAAAATGATAGCATGATATAATTCACATACATGATGATTGGCTCAACAGCATGGCATTGCATAATTCACATATATAATGCCTTTGCAACAAGATAGCATTGCATAATTCACATATATAATGTCTTGCAACAAGATGGCAATGCATAATTCCCATATATGGTAATTAGACACTAAACTGGTGGCATTCACACAAAGCATGTCTAAACTAATCAAATGAAATCGCAATGCAAGACACCATACGCACGATATGAGCAACAAAACCGTGCCAAGTTAATTAGAGCATATACCTCGGGGGGCGGGGGAATAGGACTGGTCATGTGTCTCTGAATCCTCCTCTGAGGAGCTATCCGTAACCAGTGAGATATGCGCTTCGTCAGATAGCATAGTCTGCTCTGAAGACCTTGTTTTCACTCCAGAATTTTCCATCACCGTGTCAAATGGCTGATGCACATGAAGAGTAGTTGAATGTACTAACATTGTTGACAAATGTAATACGTAACGAAAAAAAGGATGGCCTGATATAATTCACATATAAGATGACTGGCTAAGCAGGATGGCATTGCAAAATTCACATATATGATGCCTGGCTAAACAAGATGGCATTGCATAATTCACATAAATGATGAATAAACTAAACAAATGGCATTCACACAAAGCATGTCTAAACTAAGCAGTTGACATATTTGATGTATAAAGTAAGAAATGCAAGGCACCATATGCATGATATAACCAACATCAGCATGCCAAGTTAGAGCGAAGACCTCATGGGGTAAATAGAAGTGGTCTTCTGCTTCTGAATCCCCCTCAGAACAGTTATCTTCCTCTTGATTATGATCCGAAAATGGGTGGAGGGGGGTTGCCTTTGCGCCCACCATGGAGCGACATCTGCATGAAATTTTATTGCCACACAAGGCTCGTCTATTTTTCTCTACATGTTCAGTTCCATTGTGTACAATAAATGACATGCATAGGAATAAAACATAGTGAGATTATGTAAGGAGTGCATGCACAAATCTAGAGTGATGGTAGCAAACTGTGGATAGACCCAAAACCAATGATAGCAGTCAGATAATAGCTTTAGTTAAAAAATACAGATAATGGCTCCTTTAATGTTTGTTTGCACCCAACATGAAACTCATAGTACACACCCGAGATTAACCAGATAGTAGACCGGTAGTACTCATTGCTGCCCCAATATGTACCCCACAAACATTTAAAAACTCAAGTTTCAACATAAGTTTGGACCTGACTCGGAGTCTAATAGGTGAACACGACGATAAAGTAGCATGTCATCATATTAAGTGATGCATAACATAAGTAGACACGGAAGAGTGCGACCTCTCTCGCGGACCCGTGTAGTCCTCAAGGTCATCTGCTCAGTTGATGATGGTAATGCATTTGTCATGGCTGCTAGCGGTGGGGAAGAAGATCTGAGGCGGCGAAAGACAGTCTGGAGAGCGGATCCCTGCTGTGGTGAACCCTTCCGTCATTGGAGCAGCTGACCTGGGGTGGAACACAGCACCGCAGGAGCAGGACAAACCACACAAGGTTTTCTTTGACACATATCTGTAATAGAAGTAATTATGTAAGGGCTTGTTTGAATTTTAGGATTCTAACAATGCAGGGATAGGAAATAGACAGGAATAGGATAGGAATGCACGTGCAAAACAGAGAAATTAAAAACAGAGGATTTCTGCCAATCTGGGTGTTTGGTTCAAAAGAATTGGAAGATCACAGTATGCAAAGAAGCATGGTGAGATTAAGTCAAACCACAAGAAAATGTACCGTTATAATGCTATTATGCTACTATCCCTTAGTCTTGTGCTTCATGAATAGGAATTTGAAAAGGAGGACAAGTGGAAATTAAAATTCCTACGGTTTTTCTTTCAAGGAGACACTAAAGGAACAAATCCTACAGTTTTCCTTTGCTCCATTACTTTGCACCAAATTCATGAAAAGTAGTACCATACAAAACTTTCCAATTCCTATGTTTTTCATTCACTTTTCCTTTCAAGCACTGGCGATTCCAGTAGGCAGGCTTGAGCAAGGAAAAGCCTACACTAAAAAAATGTTTTTGTGCTACTTCTATTACTTTGGACCCAGGCCACTGCCCTATCAGCTCAACTCCTAGGGCCATCGACAAATGCATAGCTCAAGCGCGCAGAGATAAATAATGATGGAGTTCAAGAGAGTCCATCACAGACAGATAAGTTTCCTGGTACCTCACTGCTTGTCATATAGTAGGATAAAATGATCGTATTTCCCGTTACTCCGTGTGCTCAGTGGACAATATATATAACATGTAGAGTAAAAAAGATATGCAACAAGTGTACAACCTCTTTGGCGAAGCCATGTCGATCTCAGCGTGATTGGGTTGGCCGGTGAGGATGCTCCGGCTGACTTGGCTGTCAAAGGAGGGAAGAAGATCTTAGGCGTCTGGAGATGGACCCCGAGGTACTGCTCCGCTGTGATGGAGGGTTTCGTCGTTGGAGCAGCTCTGGTGAGTTGTACGACGCCGAGGCTGAAGCAGGACAAGAGAGACAACGTTAACCTGAGTGGAATTCTAATAGAATCTCCAATAGATGACATAAATTACATAACCACAAAGTGCTAGATGTATACATCAGCCGCTCATCTCTGAACTTAACTGTCGAAACTGGATTTAACTGTCGAAACTGAACTTAACTGTCGAAACTAAATTTTGCTGTCGAAACTGAATTTTACTGTCGAAACTGAACGCACTAGAGGTGAGGCTACACATTAGTCGACTAACTTTTTCATCTCTGGTCAGTCAATTTTGCAGCCGTTGGATACGAAATCAAGGGACTACAGTTCATCTTCAACCTCCACCCCCTGAGCCGCCAGCCACCACCGGCCAAACAGCCACCCCCGCCCCCCGTGGCTGGCGGTGCGCCGCCCCGCCCGCCCCGAAAACACTCCCCACCGCCGGTCCGCCGCCGCCCCGGCCATCCCTGTAGGCCCCCTTGTGCCGAGCTTTTTCTCCAGCGATCCCCACGCCACCGCCCCACCACCGTCGGTGACCACCGCCCCCACCCTAAACCCTAATATAGATAGTGGGTACCTCTCCGGCGAGCCCCCCTCCCCGTTGCGGCTGATTCTTCCTTAACTCCGGCGAGCCTCCCCCCTGAAAATCGACTGACCCAAAAGTTGATTCAGTCGACTGAAGTGTAGCTAAATCGGAGCAGCATCGCAAGCAAGAGAAAGAACGAGAGCAGCAGCGCGAGCAAGAGCAAGAGCAAGAGCAGACCAGGCAGGGGACCGAGAGCAAGAGCAGAGCAGCAGCACGAGCGAGAGCTAAAGAAGCAGTAGCTCCTACTGATGTGGACGCCGCCGCTGAGGGAGCAACGCCGTGGAGGAAGTGGCCGTTGATGCCCCCGTGGATGGAGCATCGCCGTGTCGGCTCGGGACCGAGTGCCGGCAGCACCGTGAGATCGAATCAAGAAGAAAATGCGGCGATTAGTGCACAACCTCTTTGGTGGCGCCGATTAGGCCGCAGCTTCATCCGAGGAAACGGTGATGATGATGCTCTTCTGGTGGTGTAGGTGAAGACGGCGGTGTGGGAATGGAGGTGGCGCAAAAGACGAGGGGAACATCGGGGCAGCTTCTTGGAGCTGGAGGACGGGGTGGCTGAACCGGCGGGACAACCAGATCGACAACGGATCCTGATCCGGTACGGTGGATGAGGGACATCGAGGTGTTGCTGTGGATGACGTCATCGGGGAAGAGGCTCCGGCTGGGTGGTGGACGGAGGAGGGTGTGGGGCTTCGCGGGTTTTCCCAGCCTCGGTGTACGAATGGGTGGGCGGATGGGACGCGCTTGTCCGAAATGTGGGGTAAGTTACGAAAGTACCCCCACCGATTTGAGGCGGTTCTTTCAGTTCAGGGGTATCACGGGCATTTCGCGTGTCGGGATATCACAGGAGGTGGGAGTTTTCACGCGCGTTGTAATTTTGGAATAGCAAGGCGCGGGTTGAGATGGAGGTAGTTGTCAGAGCACAACGAGACAAAGATATATCTTAAATATTTCGGGCTAACAAGGCACAGGTTGAATTTTTTGGACAAGCCTAATGTGTACTGTACCAAATCAATTCACACTACAAATGTCATTCAAAACTTTGAATTCATCCTATGTTCAATTAAAATATTTCGCTACGTGTATAATCCATGCAACCTAGTACTCAAATGAACGTTTTAGTGCATTCCAAACGTATATACTACCGCTTCAATATGAACTAAATTTGAATTCGTTTCTCTATTTAAATAAGATCTACAATAATGATTGTTGTGAATTCAAAGCATTTGAATTGATTTCTCTGTTTTAATAAGATCTACAATCGTCATTATTATCAAGTTAAACCATCGTTTGTGTATTATCTTCACAGCACACCACATGATTAGTCTCGAGTTACATATGAACTATGTGTACTATATGAACTCGAACTCGATTTTTTGAATCCACTTTATGTTGATTTCAAATCATAGTACATTTCAAGCTCTAGCTAGATCTTCACAAACTAAACCATGTCTCATATGTATAATGTGTTTATCACATTATGTATGGCGCCCCGCCCCCTATGCCTACAAGTATTTAGATGTGAGTTGCAAACACCACACATTACCACAAATTCAAATAAAATGTGAGAATGTTCGATATATAGTATTGTTTAGATTGTTCGATATTTAGTTGTAAGCTGCAAACGCCACACATTACCACAAATTCAAATAAAATGTGAGATTGTTCGATGTATAGTATGGTTTAGATTGTTCGACATTTAGCTGTGAGTTGCAAACGCCATGCATTATCACATTATGGTATAACATGTGCAAAACCACAACACGCATATCACCGCTATATTCATGCATGCATATGTTTAAAACACTATGATCTCTTGTTCAAATGTATTAATCCACTTTCATATCAAATTATGATCTTTGTTAGTCTCTTACAACCACACAATCAACTAACCTTTGTAGCTACCACTAACTTTCTCTCGTTCATGCACACACCCTCGTCGCCCTCCCCCTCCCTCAGCATTCTATCCATCGCGCACATTCATTTTTTTCTTTAGGTCGTTCTCCCACAGTCTCCACAACTCCTTTCCGACACACACCAATCGATAAGCCTCTCCAGCGATGTCTGCCTACAACATACACACGCACCTTCAATCTTGTGGCGACCCGACCCGAATGGATCAAGTCTACTATGCTCCGGTGTCATCCCTGGATCAGTAATGCTGACACCACACAGTACAGCGAAGGATTTATAGTAGAGTGGCAATCACACACTTATTACATCGTTGTCTCAAAGAGAACTTATTACAATAAATATGGCTTAAGGCCATCTAGTGTCGATAACAGCGGAAGACTCGGAAGATAAATGGGTCCATCAACTCCAGCGACATCACTGAGTATAGAACCACGACCTAAAAACACCTCAATCGTCGTCTGAAAAGTCTGCAACATGAAAGTTGCAGCCCGAAAACGGGTCAGCACATGGAATATGCTGGCAAAGTAACACATAGAGAGTAATGGAATGAAACAGCTATACTATATGCATATATGGCTGGTGGAAAGCTCTATGGTTATAGTTTTGCGTAAAGCCAGTTTTTCCCTACTGCAAAGGAATAAGTTTAATTAACTATCATGGTGGTTGTGAAACATTGAGAATGGTTGACAGCATTCTCAATCCCAATTAAAAATAATTAAAACCCAACAACATTAATTAGAAGTAACATGTTGAGATTCACATGATATTCAAGTACTAGATACTCAAGATGTCCATAACCGGGGACACGGCTAATCATGATTAGTTTGTACACTCTGCAGAGGTTTGCGCACTTTTCCCCACAAGACTCAATCGCCTCCGTTTGGTTTCTCGCACTACAGGGTGTTTGAGAAGACGGATGACCGAGACATAGTCTTTCAGAAGCGCTAGCACCTTACGATTGGGTAGACCGGTACACCTACATCCCCTACATCTGCTAGTCCACCACTGTAAGAGTTCGCACAACTTAGTCAACTATGCCAGAGCCCATAATGGCTTGTGGCTGCACACGGAAGTTTCTAGCATGAAAGATCTTATGATCCCTTTGAGCCTGGGTGGCGGTCCAATAAAAACAGGCAAGTCCTGGGAACTCCAGGTGCCTCAATCCACCCAGATGTGGGTTAGGTTGCCACCTTAGACAAACCATTAAAATTAACATCTCACATCTGTCATGGATATCACTCACCCAATCCACGTCTACTAGCATAGCATGGCATAAGAAGCAAACGTAGAAGTAACTCCCAAAGGTTTCATAGTAATACATGTGATAGGTACTACCTCATCTACTTCCCATCCCACAATTTAATTAGATCCTAATCATGCAATGTGAGAGGATTGATCTAATGCAATAAAACATGGGTTGTAGAAAAGGTATGATCAAAGTGTTACTTGCCTTGCTGATGATCCGCGAGACCTAGGGAATCGAAGTAACAAGCGGCGCAATCCGGGTGATCTATCGCAGACAAACAACAAGCATACAATAAGTACTCATCTAATGCACAGGTAAAACTCGAACAAAGGAACGAACCAGATAGTTCAACTTAAGAACTCCGGTTGCTAAGAAAGAACGAACCGAACAAAGAAACGGAAAAACAAACGGCGGAAGAAAACAACTCGGTTCTAGCAAGTTGAAACTAGGTCAAATTTTACCGGGGCAAAAACTTGTTTAAGTTGATTAGACAGAACGGCGGTTTCGAAACGAAACTCCAGGCACTTGAATCACCTGATTCCGATAAACGAGCGAGAAGAAAAACTAGAACGAAGATCGGATCTGAGATCGCGATCGCGGAATAAATCCGACGAGAAGAAAAAGAAGAACGGTTAAACGAATGGATGTCGTTAACCTAGAAGAATCCGGTGATCACGTTCGTTAGGACGAACGGTCCGGCGAACGGTCCAAAGGCAACTAAATCGGAAAAGAAAACGAATCCGATCTAGGGTTTCGGAGAAGAAAAACCGAAACGAAAAACCGATCAGAAAACGAATCAGAAGAGAAGAAAAGAATCGGAACGATTAGAAGAAAACGATCCGAGGAAAAGAGACGCGGGGCAACCTCCGGCGAGGGGCTCCGGCGGCGGCGCTGTGGGGTGGCGGCGGCGTGGGCAAGGTGCGGCGGCGGCGTGGGCAAGGTGCGGCGGCGGCGTGGGCAAGGTGCGGCGGCGCGGGTGTGGGGTGGCGTGGCGGCGGTGTAGGGCGCGGGGTGGGGTGCGGTGGAGGGCTTGGGGTTTGATTTGATGGGTTTAGAGGGGGGGGTGTTGGGGTATTTATATTGGGGAGGGGTGAGGAGACTTGGGGTAGGGGACAAGAAAAAGAGTAGGAAAAAGATTCCTAGAAGAAAAAAAGAAAACGGAACAAAGGAAAAGGGCTAGCCTAGCCGGACTCGGCCTGGCAAGAGGCGGCGGCGGCTGGCGCCTGCCTGCGCCTGGCGCCCGCGCAGGGGCTGGGGGCTGGGGAGGTGGCCGGCTGGCTGGGCCTTTGGCCTGGCTGGCCTGGCGGGAGTTTTTTTTCTCCTTTTTTAAACGGTTTCGCGCGCGGAAAAACACAGAAAAGAAAATCTAAACGAGCTCCAAAAATTCTAAAGTAAATTTTCCCCGACTCCTAAAAATGAGTCGAACAAAATGAACTTTTCTCCGGGCCTAAAATGCAATTTTTGAAAACGCGCATTTTTCCCTATCCAAATAAAATGCAAATAAAACACCGGCAAAACCAAAAATTGATCTATTTATTAAATCTTCATTTTTCCTAAATTTGGGAAAGTCATATTATTCCCTCTCTCATATTTTTGATATTGGAAAAATAATTGAAGATAAAATAAATAAATCAAATGATCCTCTTTTCCAAAATTTGAGAGAACTCAAATATGAAAATAACGAAATCTCCAACTCTCTCCGTGGGTCCTTGAGTTGCGTGAAATTTCTAGGATCAACCAAAATGCAAGAAAATATGCTATGCATGATGATCTAGTGTATAACATTCCAAATTGAAAATTTGGGATGTTACAAACCTACCCCCCTTAAGATGAATCTCGCCCTCGAGATTCGGGTTGGCTAGAAAATAGGTTAGGGTGGTCCTTGAGCAAATCTTCTTCTCTTTCCCAGGTGGCTTCATCCTCTGAGTGGTGGTTCCACTAGACTTTGCAAAACTTGATAACCTTGCTGCGAGTAACTCTACTGGCAAACTCGAGAATCTTGACTGGCTTCTCCTCATACGTTAAGTCGTCCTTCAACTGAATCGCTTCGAGTGGCACGGTATCTCTTAGCGGTACCTCTGCCATCTCGGCATGACATTTCTTCAGCTGAGAAACATAGAATACATCGTGAACTCCTGACAGTCCCTCTGGTAGTTCCAACTTATAAGCGACTTCTCCCATACGTTTCAAGATCTTAAACGGTCCAACGAAACGCGGTGCTAATTTTCCCTTAACTCCAAAGCGCTTAACTCCTCGAAGTGGGGATACTCGAAGATAAACTCTGTCTCCAGTTTCGTAAACTATCTCCTTGCGTTTTGAATCTGCATAGGTCTTCTGCCTGGACTGGGCTACCTTGAGCCTATCGCGAATCAACTTAACTTTCCATTCAGACTCCTTAATCAAATCTGCTCCAAAGAATTGATGGTCTCCAACTTCGTAACTGTTGTCATGGGACGAAACTGTTATCTGATACGATACTCCTCGGAACTCCATGCAAACAAATGATCCTAGTCATGTATATCTTCGCCAACTTAGCACTGGTGTAAGTGGTCTTAACTGGAATGAAATGTGCTACCTTTGTCAAACGATCAACTACTACCCATATCGAGTCATAGCCTGCTTTCGTCCTGGGTAGTCCTGTGATCAAATCCATGCCTATCTTTTCCCACTTCCATTCGGGTATCGGCAATGGTTGTAACAGTCCTGCTGGCTTCTGATGCTCTGCCTTTACTCTCTGACATACGTCACAAACTGCTACATATGCTGCAATATCCTTCTTCATTCTGGTCCACTAGAATGTTTCCTTCAAATCCAAATACATCTTGGTATTCCCTGGGTGAATCAAATACGGTGAATCATGTGCCTCCTGCAAAATCAACTTCCTGATCTCCGGGTCATTTGGCACATAAACACGGTCTTCAAACCATAGGGTGTCGTGCTCGTCCTCACGAAATCCCTTTGCTTTTCCTTCGCTCAATTTCTCCTTTATAGCAGCAATCTCCTTGTCAGATTTCTGAGCTTCCCTGATTTTATCCATCAATGTTGACTGAATCTCCAATGCGCCTACATAGCCTCTCGGAACTATTTCCAAACATAGCTCATGAAGGTTTTCTGCTAACTCCTTGGGTATTTTCCCCGTCACTAGGGTGTTGACATGGCTCTTACGGCTCAATGCGTCAGCTACTACATTAGCTTTTCCGGGATGGTAATGCAATCTCATGTCATAATCCTTGATGAGATCCAACCATCTCCTTTGTCTGAGGTTCAACTCCTTCTGCGTGAAAATGTACTTCAAACTCTTGTGATCCGTGTACACCTCACAATGATTTCCAATGAGGAAATGTCTCCACGTCTTCAATGCATGCACTACGGCTGCTAACTCCAAATCATGCGTGGCATAATTCAACTCATGAGGCTTCAGTTGCCGTGAAGCATACGAAACAACTCTTCCTTCCTTCATAAGCACTGCTCCTAGTCCTTGACGTGAAGCGTCGCAATACACCTCATAATCCTTGGTCTGATCTGGCAAAATCAATACTGGTGAGGTAACCAAGCGTTTCTTCAATTCCTGGAAACTAGCCTCACACTCCTCAGTCCATTTGAACTTAGTATCCTTCTTCAACAATTCAGTCATAGGTTTTGCAATCTTTGAAAAGTTCTCAATGAATCTCTGGTAGTATCCTGCGAGTCCAAGAAAACTCCGGATCTCTCCAACTGTTGTTGGTGCTTCCCATTCGGTTACGGTCTCGACCTTTGTGGGGTCAACTGCTATACCTTCTCCGGATATAACGTGTCCGAGGAATCCAACTTCCTTCAACCAAAACTCACATTTGCGGAATTTGGCGTATAACTGATGTTCCCTTAGTTTCTCCAAAACCAAACGCAAATGTTCCTTATGCTCTTCTTCATTCTTAGAATAAACCAGGATGTCATCAATGAACACTACGACGAACTTATCCAAAAACTCCATAAACACTTTGTTCATCAGGTTCATAAAATAGGCAGGTGCGTTAGTCAATCCAAATGACATAACGGTATACTCATACAGTCCATATCTCGTGGTGAATGCTGTCTTAGGTATGTCCTGCTCTCGAATCTTCAACTGATGGTACCCTAATTGCAAATCGATCTTGGAAAACACTTTAGCTCCTTGCAACCGATCAAACAGATCGTTGACCATTGGCAGTGGGTACTTGTTCTTGATGGTTACTTCATTCAATCCCCGATAATCTACAGCCATCCTTAATGATCCATCCTTCTTTTCCACTAGAAGTACGGGTGATCCCCAAGGCGAAGAACTTGGGCGAATGTAACCTTTATCCAATAACTCCTTAATCTGATTCTTAATTTCCACCAAATCCTTTGCTGGCATCCGGTACGGTCGCTTCGATATTGGCCCTGTACCTGGTAATAACTCAATCAAAAACTCAATGTCTCTATCCGATGGCATGCCTGGCAATTCCTGAGGAAATACATCAGGAAAATCCTTTACCACTGGTACTTCCTCCTGCACAACTCCTGTTAGGCAATTCACTTGTGTCCTTTTTGGTACATGCCGGGATACATACTTGATCCTTCTTCCTTCTGGTGTGGTAAGCAAAATTGACTTACTAGCACACTCAATATTCCCTTTATACTTTGATAACCAATCCATGCCTAATATCACATCCAATCCTTAAGATTCCAATACTATTAGGTCTGAGGGAAAAACATAGTTACCAATCCTTAATGGTAACCGATCACACCATAAACTTGCCACATACTCTGCTCCTGGCGAGGTTACTAACATGGGTGACCTAAGGGATTGGGTTGGTAGGTTATACTTATCCACAAATCCCCTTGAGATGTATGAATGCGATGCACCAGTACCAAAAAGAACGAGTGCAGTAAATGACTTAACCAAAAACTTACCTATTACTGCATCGGGCTGATCTTCAACCTCCTCCACATTAACGTGGTTCACCTGTCCTCTATTGAAAGGGTTCGGCTTCTTCCCAGAGCTTCCATTGCCATTTCCATTCTGGCCTTCAGGACATTCATTTGCATAATGCCCTGGCTTCGAACACTTATAGCAAGTGACGTGGCTCAGGTCCTTCTTGGCTGGGGTGGATGGGGTGGTCCGATTCTGGCCGTTGCTTCCTCCATTCCCATTACCATTCTTGTGGCCATTATGGTTGTGCGAGCTACCTCCTCCATGGGTGTGCTGAAACTGAAATCCCGGTTTAGGGGCAAAACGGGGCTTCTGCTGGGCTCCAGAGTTATACTTCCCCTGTCCATACTTCCTCTCGCGGTTTTCAATCTGCTGTTGCTTCCCTTCAATCATGATGGCACGATCTACCAACTCCTGGTAGTTGTTGAAACTTGCTACCATCAACTGCATGCTTAGCTCATCATTCAATCCTTCCAGAAACTTCTCCTGCTTAGCTGCATCCGTAGCAACGTCATCTGGGGCATAACGTGCTAACTTGCTGAAATCATCAACGTACTGGCCAACAGTCCTTCCTCCTTGGCGTAAGTTGCGAAACTCACGCTTCTTTATGGCCATAGCTCCTGCTGAAACATGGGCGGTGCGGAAAGCTTGCTGAAACTGATCCCATGTGACAGTGTCAACTGGGTTAGTGGCTGTGTAATTCTCCCACCATGCTGCCGCGGGTCCGTCAAGCTGGTGTGCGGCAAACTTCACTTTCTCACCATCCGTGCATCCTGCAGTGGTCAACTCCCTTCCTATCTTGCGGAGCCAATCGTCTGCTACTATTGGCTCGGTGCTACTGGAAAACACCGGCGGATTTGGCCTAAGGAAACGGGCTAAGTGGTCAACAGGTGGTGGTGGTGGTGGGTTGTTGTTGTTATTCTGCTGGTTCTGAACTAACATCTGCATCAACTGGTTCTGTTGCTGGATCAACTGGGTGAGCTCCGGTGGGAATCCATTGTCACGTCTCGGAGGCATCTGAGGGTTTAGAAAAGAAGAGAATTAAGAATAGAATGAGGTCTAAAGGGAAAACACTACCCCAATGCACATGAGCAAATGCATAAAAAATCACTTCAATCAATCAAACAAGGGCTTACAAACGATCTAACTATCGCAAAAGTGCTCGACTATAATGTTTACATGGGGGAATACTACTACTATTTGGTGGTCAACTAGAAATTTGAACCGGTGGAAGACTCCATGATATCTGCTCCAGCTTCGTCTTCAAAGTCGGGTTCACTTGGATCCGAATCGGTGTCGTCGATGATGATGTAGTTGTCCGGACATGCGACGTAGTCATCTTGCTTCCTGGATGCTAACTTCTCCTTGAGTTCTTCAATCTCCTGCTTAAGATCGTTATTGTGCCTTGCTAGAGCTACGATCTCGTCCATGTAGTCCTTGCGTGTAGACTTCAGTTCTCCTTCTAGCTCGATGATCCTTGCCTTTGCATTCTTCAACCCTATCATATCATTGCACATCTGGTTCTCGTGGCGTCGAATGTGCTGGTTTAACTCTTGGATGAAAGATGCAATGGATCTATCCTTCTTGGTGCTAACTAACTCCCATTGTTCATCTCGGCCTCCGCAGATCTGGTAGATAGTGTCCTTGAGGTCTTCTTGGTAAACTTCTCCAATACGTCCTATGGTGATATGAGCTGCCATGCTCCTTCCCAGACTCCAGGTTGGTGCATTGAAAACACTATCTATAGGCTTCGTTATTGGCGCGAATGTCCTTCCCGGAACATGAGCTTGAATCTTCCAGCGCTCCTCTTCAGGCAGAGTGGCGTTGAAGGTTCCCGTGAAGCTTGGTAATCCAATGTTCAGGTACTTGGTGACTTCCTTCAGGTGAAATCCAAATGGTGTGCCTTCATCCGGTTGAGCGTACTTAATCTTCGCGTGCGTCATCCTAAAAGAGTAGAAAAGATGAGGAGTTATAAAATGAGAAGAGAATGGTGATCTATGGCTTTAACTTAGTGGTCGTGTCCTACAGTCAGCGTGTGCTCTGATACCATCTCTGTGGCGACCCGACCCGAATGGATCAAGTCTACTGTGCTCCGGTGTCATCCCTGGATCAGTAATGCTAACACCACATAGTACAGCGAAGGATTTATAGCAGAGTGGCAATCACACACTTATTACATCGTTGTCTCAAAGAGAAGTTATTACAATAAATATGGCTTAAGGCCATCTAGTGTCGATAACAGCGGAAGACTCGGAAGATAAATGGGTCCATCAACTCCAGCGACATCACTGAGTATAGAACCACGACCTAAAAACACCTCAATCGTTGTCTGAAAAGTCTGCAACATGAAAGTTGCAGCCCGAAAACGGGTCAGCACATGGAATATGCTGGCAAAGTAACACATAGAGAGTAATGGAATGAAACAGCTATACTATATGCACATATGGCTGGTGGAAAGCTCTATGGTTATAGTTTTGCGTAAAGCCAGTTTTTCCCTACTGCAAAGGAATAAGTTTAATTAACTATCATGGTGGTTGTGAAACATTGAGAATGGTTGACAGCATTCTCAATCCCAATTAAAAATAATTAAAACCCAACAACATTAATTAGAAGTAACATGTTGAGATTCACATGATATTCAAGTACTAGATACTCAAGATGTCCATAACCGGGGACACGGCTAATCATGATTAGTTTGTACACTCTGCAGAGGTTTGCGCACTTTTCCCCACAAGACTCGATCGCCTCCGTTTGGTTTCTCGCACTACAGGGTGTTTGAGAAGACGGATGACCGAGACATAGTCTTTCAGAAGCGCTAGCACCTTACGATTGGGTAGACCGGTACACCTACATCCCCTACATCTGCTAGTCCACCACTGTAAGAGTTCGCACAACTTAGTCAACTATGCCAGAGCCCATAATGGCTTGTGGTTGCACACGGAAGTTTCTAGCATGAAAGATCTTATGATCCCTTTGAGCCTGGGTGGCGGTCCAATAAAAATAGGCAAGTCCTGGGAACTCCAGGTGCCTCAATCCACCCAGATGTGTGTTAGGTTGCCACCTTAGATAAACCATTAAAATTAACATCTCACATCTGTCATGTATATCACTCACCCAATCCACGTCTACTAGCATAGCATGGCATAAGAAGCAAACGTAGAAGTAACTCCCAAAGGTTTCATAGTAATACAGGTGATAGGTACTACCTCATCTACTTCCCATCCCACAATTTAATTAGATCCTAATCATGCAATGTGAGAGGATTGATCTAATGCAATAAAACATGGGTTGTAGAAAAGGTATGATCAAAGTGTTACTTGCCTTGCTGATGATCCGCGAGACCTAGGGAATCGAAGTAACAAGCGGCGCAATCCGGGTGATCTATCGCAGACAAAAAACAAGCATACAATAAGTACTCATCTAATGCACAGGTAAAACTCAAACAAAAGAACGAACCAGATAGTTCAACTTAAGAACTCCGGTTGCTAAGAAAGAACGAACCGAACAAAGAAACGGAAAAACAAACGGTGGAAGAAAACAACTCGGTTCTAGCAAGTTGAAACTAGGTCAAATTTTACCGAGGCAAAAACTTGTTTAAGTTGATTAGACGGAACGGCGGTTTCGAAACGAAACTCCAGGCGCTTGAATCACCTAATTCCGATAAACGAGCGAGAAGAAAAACTAGAACGAAGATCGGATCTGAGATCGCGATCGCGGAATAAATCCGACGAGAAGAAAAAGAAGAACGGTTAAACGAACGGACGTTGTTAACCTAGAAGAATCCGGTGATCACATTCGTTAGGACGAATGGTCCGGCGAACGGTCCAAAGGCAACTAAATCGGAAAAGAAAACGAATCCGATCTAGGGTTTCGGAGAAGAAAAACCGAAACGAAAAACCGATCAGAAAACGAATCAGAAGAGAAGAAAAGAATCAGAACGATTAGAAGAAAACGATCCGAGGAAAAGAGACGCGGGGCAACCTCCGGCGAGGGGCTCCGGCGGCGGCGCTGTGGGGTGGCGGCGGCGTGGGCAAGGTGTGGCGGCGCGGGTGTGGGGTGGCGTGGCGGCGGTGTAGGGCGCGGGGTGGGGTGCGGTGGAGGGCTTGGGGTTTGATTTGATGGGTTTAGAGGGGGGGGGGTGTTGGAGTATTTATATTGGGGAGGGGTGAGGAGACTTGGGGTAGGGGACAAGAAAAAGAGTAGGAAAAAGAGTCCTACAAGAAAAAAAGAAAACAGAACAAAGGAAAAGGGCTAGCCTAGCCGGACTCAGCCTGGCAAGAGGCGGCGGCGGCTGGCGCCTGCCTGCGCCTGGCGCGCGCGTGCACGGGCTGGGGGCTGGGGCGGTGGCCAGCTGGCCGGGCCTTTGGCCCGGCTGGCTTGGCGGGAGTTTTTTTCTCCTTTTTAAACGGTTTCGCGCGCGGAAAAACACAGAAAGGAAAATCTAAACGAGCTCCAAAAATTCTAAAGTAAATTTTCCCCGACTCCTAAACATGAGTCGAACAAAATGAACTTTTCTCCGGGCCTAAAATGCAATTGTTGAAAACGCGCATTTTTCCCTATCCAAATAAAATGCAAATAAAACACCGGCAAAACCAAAAATTGATCTATTTATTAAATCTTCATTTTTCCTAAATTTGGGAAAGTCATATTATTCCCTCTCTCATATTTTTGATATTGGAAAAATAATTGAAGATAAAATAAATAAATCAAATGATTCTCTTTTCCAAAATTTGAGAGAACTCAAATATGAAAATAACGAAATCTCCAACTCTCTCCGTGGGTCCTTGAGTTGCGTGAAATTTCTAGGATCAACCAAAATGCAAGAAAATATGCTATGCATGATGATCTAGTGTATAACATTCCAAATTGAAAATTTGGGATGTTACAAATCTCCTCCTTTATGTGTCCTTGCCTCGTGTCTCTCATACGGTCCCACACATGTGTAAACTCTCGCCCCTCTTTTCATCGATTTAACAACCGCACACTCCTCCCCCTATCTAGATAGTAGCTGGGCCTCTCGCACCACCTCCTAGCTCCATTCTCTCTATCTATCCGTCTCGCCGGGCCTTATTTGCCTATAACAAATGGACGTACACTAACCGATCTCCCGCTATACATATAGCTAGCCAGGTCCTTATAACTCGTTTTACCCACGCGTCAATCGACCTCATTAGTTGTGTCTCCCCCTTCCTCCGACAAACAACAATTGATCTACCGATCTAGTTAGGTTTGCTTACCAAACACATGGTTCCCCTTCATCATCCGTGGACGTGTCCCAACAGATCTATCACGCACAGGCACACACTGAAACACATCCCCACTCTTATTGATAATATTGCAGTTCCACCCTTAGTTTGTCTAGTAGGCCTCTCCCACCATCTTCGAGAAGCAACTCCATCACCCATCCAACACTCTACCCCTCTCCCTCCCTCTCTCTCTCTCCTCTCTCTCTCTGTCCCATCCTATTTCCCGTCCTTCAGTTATGTATGGACGTCGACCGATCTCCCTCAAGAAATAGCTGGGTCTCTCCTTCTCAACACATATACGAGTCGTTCTACCTCTATAGTTAGGCCTCTGCCTACCCCTCCCCCACCCCCTCGCGCGCGCACACACACACACCGATACATCGAGCGCTCTAGTCATGTCTCCCTGCCACACACAAACTTGACCTGGGCCCTCTGACGTTCTGGTAGCTAGGTCAGTCGCCCTATATCTTTGACTTGCACACACACACAATTTCGATGGCTCTCTTCATCGATCTCGCACCCACCCGCTTGATCCTCTCTTCGACTCTATCGATATCTATGACCCCTCCCTCTCTTCTCATGGATCGCCTGACCCTCTATATATGATATGGATAGGCCTCCATTTCACACACATTGCATGCAAAATTTTGTTTGAGATGTCATCGACACATACTCCCACAAATACATTCACGAACGCACAAGCCATTTGTCTAGGTTTGTATCTCTCACACACACCCACGTAGGTGGGGGGACGTGCACGAAGAGAAGAGGTGCACGCACGGCGCATGTACTACCGTTTCTTTCCCAACCACACCCGCGCGGGTACACGGTGGAGCTAATTTCTGTACGAAAAGGCAGCCCACGTGGTAACTTGACACGTGTACTGGTTGTCCACTAGATGGAGGGAGGATCGTCTACCACGGGTGAACAAACAAATTGCGACTTGACGTGTTATGTTACAAAAGAGGCAAACCATGTGGGGCCTACCTTAGAGGCAAGGCTCTATACACTAGAGTAGTTTTGATGTGTCCCGTCAACTCACAGAACGAGGAGAAGCTTGCTTAGTACGCCGTCTCCCCCGCGCACAGGCACGGTGGCTCGCAGGATGAGGTGAAGCTTGCTTACTACGCCTTACGGCCGCTCCTTCGCCCACGCGCATGGTGGCTCGCAGGACAAGGAGAAAATTTTACTACTCCCTCCGTCTAGGTGTGTAAGTCACCTTACGAAAATTTTACTACTCCCAACGTCTAGGTGTGCTCCCTCCATCATGTTTGTATGAAAATCCGGTATCTTATATGATTTCCGTCGTTGTTTATATGAAATATCGCCGTGTTTGCATGAATTTCGTCTGGTTGGTTGACTTGCTGTCATAATGTGTGCGGCTACGGTTGGATGGCGTAATTTGCGGGTCGCCGGTCGGTCTGCGGGCGGCTCGAGCGGCATGGTGGGACAAAAAGCTCGTGCGAGCTCGTCTCCAACGTGCGCGCTGGAGGATGCATGAGAACCCGAGCCATTCCTCGTTCATCGGTGGCAAAGGCACAGGTGGACAAAAGGGTCGCCAATATTTTGGCTAACCCGGGCAAGTTCCAAACAGCCCCTCCCAACAGATTCAAATCCCTCGTTCGCCGTGGATTTTTGCCATGTGTTGTTTTCATGGACTAGCAAGATGCTCGTGCATTGCACGGAACATCAAGATGCATTTTTTTACAAAACACCTATTGTGATTGACCCATGCAGGAGTAATCCCATTTTGCAAAAACTAATGATTGCTCGAGAATTTTGTCGGATAAATGGTATCTCGAGAATTTTATCAGACTCCATTTTTGTATATAAGGCCACAAACCCATATTACAGGTACCAAGGCAAAAATTAATGTCTTGTAACTCAATGTTGCAAGCCACCTTGTTTCCTTGTTTGCCGTGTAAATTAATGTGTATTCTTCTCTTTCATGCACATCATGCCAGTGCTCACACTCCCGCATGCATGCAAGGGATAATTAATGTCCTCCTTTGATAGTAGTACTACGAGGCAAACACCATTAATATTGCATTAATTAGTGTTAGTGGCCTTGTATATCTGCAAATTGTAATTTTGATAGTGGCCTTGTATATAAAAATGGAGGGAGAAAGATGAGAGATAAGGTGAGGAGGAGTGGGGCGTGGTGGTGACTGGTGGTCGGACTGGGCGGAGGCATGGGGATGGACGGCGCATTATGTCTAGGTTTGTATCTCTATAGTCCTTCTCACACACACCCACGTAGGTGGGGGCGTGCCCGAAGAGAAGAGGTGCACGCACATCGCACGTACTCCCATCTCTTTCCCAACCACACCCACGTGGGTACACGGTGGAGCTCATTTCTGTACGAAAAGGTAGCCCACGTGGTAACTTGACACGTGTACTGGTTGTCCACTAGATGGAGGGAGGATCGTCTACCACGGGAGAACAAACAAATTGCGACCTGACGTGTTATGTTACAAAAGAGGCAAACCATGTGGGGCCTACCTTAGAGGCAAGGCTCTATACACTGGAGTACTTTTGATGTGTCCCGTCAACTCGCAGAACGAGGAGAAGCTTGCTTAGTACACCTGCTCCCTCGCCCACGCGCGTGGTGGCTCGCAGGACGAGGAGAAAATTTTACTAGTACTCCCTCCGTTTACTCCTCGTCCCTACCTTTGTTAGAGAGATTATAATATTGTTTGGAATATATGTCCTTTAGTAGATTTAAATATGAACTACTAGTACATACTCCGAACACTGATGTATATAGACGTATTTTAGAGTGTAGATTCACTCATTTTGCTCCATATGTAGTCCATATTGAAACGAACGTAATAGTACGCACTCGCCCTCGCCCCTCGCCTCTCGCCACATGGTGGACGTGCAACAATTCATTCGGTCTCATATAGCCAGAACGATATATACTACAATACCATTATTGCTCGACTTCCCGAAGAGGCGAAGAGCCAATCGCAAGGTTAATAGTTTGGAGAAGCCAAGCGCAAGGTTTATAGGAGAACGAGTAGTAGTGATGAGGACATCAATACCATTGTTACACCCACAGCCCCTACTGTTACATATACTGGACCAATTACTAGAGCTCGCGCACGCCAATTAAATTACCAGGTACTTTTGTTTCTTGGTAATGATTCTAATGTTCATGAGATTATGATGCTGCCTAAATTGGATACATTTGTTTTGCTTACAAATGAAGGGCCTAGCTTGGAGAAGGATGAACATTGGAGCAAGAACACGCATGGAGTTGATGGCATGTGCAAGGGGATCAAGAACGGAGTTACAAGTGATGATTTCAGGACTTTGAAGCTGCCATAAGGAGTGCATGAAGCCTTGGACGAAATATACAAGATGCCACTTCATAATATTCGTCCATCGGCTATTCTAGGTGCTGCGTCACCTTATTAATGGGCCAGGCCCATGTAATTTCGAAATACTTAAGTATAGGCTATTTTTAGAGTCCGTATGTGTGGGGAAACAAGAGTTAGGGTTGGTTTCGGACCCCACCCTCAAGGGCCACGAAATTCCCCCCTCTTCCTCCATATATACAGCCCTTAGGGCGTCGTTTAGACTTCGGGTTTTGTTTAGATTAAAAGTTCGCCATAGCTGCAACTTCGCGTACTTCGTTTGTGTCCAACGACCAGACCAAGACGTCACAGAACCCCACCTTGATCAATAAAGCTTTCATATTATATTCGCAATATCCCGATTGCAATCTCAGTTTCTTGCTTGTTCTTCGTTTGCTCGCAGGAAACAGACCCTCGTGGTCAGGTTGATCGTGCTCCGGCATGGTCAATAACCCTCGGAAGTTGGTTTAGCGATTGCTAAGGCGCGACGTCTCGCACGTTCGTAGTCGGATCGTCAAGGTTGACTCCCACAGAAAACGATAGCCACCATCTCATCGAAACATCGGGACACCTTAGCCTCTATCAAGTGGTATCAGATTTCCAGGTTGCTCGATGAGATTTTACAGTTTTTCGTATATTAGATCGAGTCTGTTCTTCATACCTACAGTCCACGAAAAAGCCACAAAAAAAAATTAGGGTTAGTTCATCATATCCGAACCAATCTGAGCCTTTGCATAATCTTTTTAGGGTTTTTGCTTTGTTGAATTTGCGGTTGCATCGTCGTGTCAAGTTGCTGGTCTTAGAGTCTAGTCTTTTAGAGTTTCGAGTCTGGTGATAAGTTGTCACGCCGCCGCCGCACCATCATCATCGCCCATCTACCACCATTGCTTATCCGCCACCGCTCTGAATCCGTATCCATATACCACCACCAATCCATATCCATATACCACCACCAATCTATATCCATATACCACCACCGCTACCATATACCACCACCGCTGCCATATACCACAACCATATATCCACCACCAATCCGAGTTCTTCTCATATTAGGTTTGTTCTTGAGATCAATCTAAATTCCGATTCGTGTTTCCTTGCCTGCGTAGGTCTCGAAAAAAAAGAGTCTGGAGACCCCCGGGCAGTTTTTAGGCCAAAATTTTCACGGGCAATTTTTTTCCCTATCCTATTTTAGGCTTTTCTGAGTCTTTTGAGGCACGTGCCATCATAGTGATTTTTTGTCGCACTTTTTCGTCGTCGCTGCCCTGATTTCCGAAAAAAAAGTGAAAAAAAAATTTCGTGCCCATCCTATCAGTTTGACGAGGGAAGAGTTTTGAGACACTCGCCATTATAGTGATTTTTCGCAAAAAAAAAGAGGAGCGCAAAAAAAAGGAGCGCAAAAAAAAAGAGCAAAAAAAAGAGTTCCAGAGTGTGCTTTTCCCTTATTTACGTGCAGCGCCGTGATTTTGTTAGTGTTCTAGGCTCGCGTCTCTAGCACGGTCTAGCCTAGGACCAGCACAGTACCGTCGTTGAGTGTTTATTCAACTTTGCATCTCTGAATTGATTATTGCTGACCCTTTTTGCTACCATACTATAAGCCTTCCCAGCTCCACATACATCTACGTCGTGCGTTTGACTCTCCCTGGCAATCGCTCTATCCAAGCTTTTGAGAGTTTTGACTACAACGGTTGCCGATCACCGCCTGCTGCTGGGTAAGAACTGGTAAGAATTTGAGATTTGCTTGACGGATTTGTGACACCCGCCACCACCACCACTTGTTAGTAGTCTGTAGGATCATATTCTTGTGTGTTTCTATTGCTGCTAACCATTCCAGGATCACAAGTCGACAAGACTGACTGGGAGAACTTGACGAACAAGGAGCTTCATGATACGTTTCAGCAAATGATGAGTGGACAGGTGCAAGATGTGATAAACAGATTTGAAGAGGCCATGGAGAAGATAGATGGCATGGAGAAGACGTTTGAAACAAAGCTCGATAACAAGTTTGCTGAATTGCTTTCGCGTTTTCCACCACCACCACCGGCTGCTCCTGCCGCACCTCTGCAACAACAGCAACAACATCGACTACCTCCACGTCGGGAAACAGCCCTTCGCCGAGCGAGCCGTGTCCCTCTTCAGTCGAGCCAAACTGCTGGTGTTGCTGTTGATACTTCTGTGGCTCCTACTGCTGATGTGGACGATGATGATTATGTGGGAGATTATGAGGATGAGGTTGATCAAAATCAGAACTATGTGCCACCACCAGCACAGCAACCACCAGGTCGTCCACATGCAAATAATGGCAATGGTAGGGCTCACCCTCAGGTACGAGATCATGACCATCTCCCTAAACTAAAATTGAATATTCCACCATTTGATGGTAGATATGTTCCTGATATATATCTTACTTGGGAGTTAGAAACTGAACAACGATTTACATGTTTACAATATCCCGAGGAGAGACGTGTTCCTGCTGCTGTTTGTGCATTCACTAGTTTTGCATGTGTTTGGTGGTCTGAGCATTGTAGATTATATCCTATTCCGGCTACTTGGGCTGCTTTGAAAACTGCTATGCGTATTCGTTGGGTTCCACCATATTATCAACGTGAATTACTTCAAAAATTGCAGCGCTTAAGACAGGGAAAAAAATTCTGTAGAAGAATATTATCAGGAATTACAAACTGATATGATTAGATGTGGTATTGTTGAGGAGAATGAAGCTATGCTTGCACGTTTTATGGGTGGATTAAATAGAGAGATTCAGACGATTCTAGAGTATAAGGAGTATACTAATATCACTCATTTATTCCATCTTGCTTGTAAAGCTGAACGTGAAGTGCAGGATCGACAGGCATTGGCGCGGACTAACTTTTCTGCAGGTCGACCTTCATCATGGACACCACGTGCATCATCTACTTCCACACATTCTGCTACACCGGCGCCTTCGTCGGCTGCCACCTCCAACCGTGATACAATAAAGCAGGCACAATCACCACTATTTGCCAAGAGCACACCTTCTGGGCCTGCAAAGAGCTCTTCTTCATCCATGGCATCAACAGGGTAAACACATGATATTATTTGTCGATGTTGCAAGGGTGGAGGTCATTATGCGAGAGAATGCCCATCTAAGCGTGTGATGATTGTTACTGAGGATGGTGGGTATGAGTCCGCTAGTGACTATGATGAGGAGACTTTGGCTCTTATTACACGTGAAGAACACGGTGGAGACGATTCTGATCATGAGACGCAATACATGGCTCCTGAAGATGCTAACAGGTATGAATGTTTAGTTGCTCAACGTGTTTTGAGTGTGCAGGTTACACAAGCTGAGAAAAATCAGAGGCATAATTTGTTCCATACAAAGGGAGTTGTGAAGGAACGTTCTGTTCGCGTGATCATAGATGGAGGGAGCTGCAATAACTTGGCTAGCATGGAGATGGTGGAGAAGCTATCTCTCACCACAAGACCACATCCACATCCTTACTACATCCAATGGTTCAACAACAGCGGCAAGGTTAAGGTAACACGTACTGTTCGTGTGCATTTTAGTATCTCTACATATGCTGATTATGTTGATTGTGATGTGGTACCTATGCAAGCATGTTCCTTATTACTTGGTAGACCATGGCAATTTGATAAAAATTCTGTACACCATGGTAGAAACAATCAGTATACTCTTGTTCATAACGATAAAAATATTACTTTGCTTCCTATGACTCCTGATTCCATTTTGAAAGATGATATTAATAGAGCTAATAAAGCAAAACAGGAGACAAATAAGAGTGAAAATCAGATTGTGGCAAAAGAATTTGAGCACCAAATGAAGCCTAATAATAAACCATCTACTGTTGTTTCTGAAATTAAATTGAAAAGTGCATGTTTACTTGCCACCAAATCTGATATTGATGAGCTAGATTTTAGCAAATCTGTCTGCTATGCTTTTGTGTGCAAAGAGGCATTATTTTCATTCGAGGACGTGCCTTCCTCTTTGCCCCCTGCTGTCACTAACATTTTGCAGGAGTTCGCTGACGTCTTTCCACAAGACGTGCCACCGGGATTACCACCTATTCGAGGGATTGAGCATCAAATTGAATTAATTCCCGGTGCTTCGCTACCCAACCGTGCACCATACCGTACCAATCCAGAGGAGACGAAGGAGATTATGCGTCAAGTACAAGAACTGCTCGACAAAGGTTATATACGTGAATCCCTTAGTCCTTGTGCTGTTCCTATCATTTTAGTGCCGAAAAAGGATGGTACGTCGCGTATGTGCGTTGATTGTAGAGGCATTAATAATATTACTATTCGTTATCGTCATCCTATTGCTAGGCTAGATGATATGCTTGATGAATTGAGTGGCTCTACAATATTCTCCAAAGTTGATTTGCGTAGTGGATACCATCAAATTCGTATGAAATTGGGTGATGAATGGAAAACAGCATTTAAAACTAAGTTTGGATTATATGAGTGGTTAGTCATGCCTTTTGGGTTAACTAATGCACCTAGTACTTTCATGAGGTTAATGAACGAAGTTTTACGTGCTTTCATTGGACGATTTGTGGTAGTTTACTTTGATGACATATTGATTTATAGCAAATCTTTGGAGGAACATTTGGAACATTTACGTGCTGTTTTTATTGCTCTACGTGATGCACGTTTGTTTGGAAACCTTGGAAAGTGCACCTTTTGCACCGACCGAGTATCTTTTCTTGGCTATGTTGTTACTCCACAGGGAATTGAAGTTGATAAAGACAAGATTGAAGCTATTGAGAGTTGGCCGAAGCCCAAAACGGTCACACAAGTGAGGAGTTTCCTTGGCCTCGCTGGTTTCTATAGGCGTTTTGTGAGAGATTTCAGCACCATTGCTGCACCTCTCAACGAGCTTACAAAGAAGGATGTGCCTTTTGTTTGGGGTACCACACAGGAAGAAGCTTTCACGGTATTGAAAGATAAGTTGACACATGCTCCTTTACTCCAACTTCCTAATTTTAATAAGACTTTTGAGCTTGAATGTGATGCTAGTGGAATTGGATTAGGAGGTGTGTTATTACAAGATGGAAAACCTGTTGCATACTTTTCTGAAAAATTGAGTGGGCCTAGTCTGAACTATTCTACTTATGATAAAGAATTATACGCTCTTGTTCGGACCTTAGAAACATGGCAACATTATTTATGGCCCAAGGAATTTGTTATACATTCTGATCATGAATCTTTGAAACACATTAAAAGTCAAGCAAAACTGAACCGTAGACATGCTAAATGGGTTGAATTCATTGAGACTTTCCCTTATGTCATTAAACACAAGAAGGGTAAAGAAAATGTTATTGCTGATGCCTTGTCTCGTCATTATACTATGCTTTCACAACTTGACTTTAAAATATTTGGTTTGGAGACCATCAAAGATCAATATGTTCATGATGCTGAATTTAAAGATGTATTGCAGAATTGTAAGGAAGGGAGAACTTGGAACAAGTTCGTTCTTAACGATGGATTTGTGTTTCGTGCTAACAAGCTATGCATTCCAGCTAGCTCCGTTCGTCTTTTGTTGTTGCAGGAGGCTCATGGAGGAGGATTAATGGGACACTTTGGCGTCAAGAAGATGGATGATATACTTGCTACACATTTCTTTTGGCCAAAGATGAGACGGGATGTTAAGCGTTTTGTTGCTCGCTGCACTACATGTCAAAGAGCTAAGTCACGACTCAATCCTCATGATTTATATATGCCTTTGCCTGTACCTAGTGTTCCTTGGGAGGATATATCTATGGACTTTGTTTTAGGTTTACCTCGAACAAAGAAGGGGAGGGATAGCATATTTGTTGTCGTGGATAGGTTCTCGAAAATGGCACACTTTATACCATGTCATAAAAGCGATGATGCTGTTAATGTTGCTGATTTGTTCTTTCGTGAAATTATTCGCTTACATGGTGTGCCAAATACTATTGTTTCAGATCGTGATACTAAATTTCTTAGCCACTTTTGGACATGTTTATGGGCTAAGTTGGGGACTAAGCTGCTTTTTAGTACTACTTGTCACCCCCAAACTGATGGACAAACTGAAGTAGTCAATAGAACATTGTCTACTATGCTTAGGGCTGTTTTGAAGAATAACAAGAAAATGTGGGAAGAATGCTTGCCTCATATTGAATTTGCTTATAATCGTTCATTGCATTCTACTACTAAGATGTGCCCTTTTGAAATTGTGTATGGTTTTCTACCTCGTGCACCTATTGATTTGTTGCCTCTTCCATCTTCAGAGAAGGTTAATTTTGATGCTAAAGAACGTTCTGAATTGATTTTAAAAATGCATGAGTTAACTAAGGAAAACATTGAGCGTATGAATGCTAAATATAAACTTGCTGGAGATAAGGGTAGAAAACATGTTGTGTTTGCGCCTGGAGATCTTGTTTGGTTACATTTGCGTAAAGATAGATTTCCTAATCTGCGCAAATCAAAGCTAATGCCACGTGCTAATGGTCCTTTTAAGGTGTTAGAGAAAATAAATGATAATGCATATAAACTTGAGCTACCTGTAGATTTTGGGGTTAGTCCCACTTTTAACATTGCAGATTTGAAGCCTTATTTGGGTGAGGAAGATGCGCTTCCGTCGAGGACGACTTCATTTCAAGAAGGGGAGGATGATGAGGACATCAATACCATTGTTACACCCACAGCCCCTACTGTTACATATACTGGACCAATTACTAGAGCTGGCGCACGCCAATTAAATTACCAGGTACTTTCGTTTATTGGTAATGATTCTAATGTTCATGAGATTATGATGCTGCCTAAATTGGATACATTTGTTTTGCTTACAAATGAAGGGCCTAGCTTGGAGAAGGATGAACATTGGAGCAAGAACACGCATGGAGTTGATGGCATGCGCAAGGGGATCAAGAACGGAGTTACAAGTGATGATTTCAGGACTTTGAAGCCGCCATAAGGAGTGCATGAAGCCTTGGACGAAATATACAAGATGCCACTTCATAATATTCGTCCATAGGCTATTCTAGGTGCTGCGTCACCTTATTAATGGGCCAGGCCCATGTAATTTCGAAATACTTAAGTATAGGCTATTTTTAGAGTCCGTATGTGTGGGGAAACAAGAGTTAGGGTTGGTTTCGGACCCCACCCTCAAGGGCCACGAAATTCCCCCCTCTTCCTCCATATATACAGCCCTTAGGGCGTCGTTTAGACTTTGGGTTTTGTTTAGATTAAAAGTTCGCCATAGCTGCAACTTCGCGTACTTCGTTTGTGTCCAACGACCAGACCAAGACGTCACAGAACCCCACCTTGATCAATAAAGCTTTCATCTTATATTCGCAATATCCCGATTGCAATCTCAGTTTCTTGCTTGTTCTTCATTTGCTCGCAGGAAACAGACCCTCGTGGTCAGGTTGATCGTGCTCCAGCGTGGTCAATAACCCTCGGAAGTTAGTTTAGCGATTGCTAAGGCGCGACGTCTCGCACGTTCGTAGTCGGATCGTCAAGGTCGACTCCCACAGAAAACGATAGCCACCATCTCATCGAAACATCGGGACACCTTAGCCTCTATCAAGTAGGTGCCGCGTCATTTATAAATAAAGTTTTTTTCTTCAGTGGCACGTACGCAATATAAATAGGTTCATATGGAGAGAAAAGGAAACCGCTCCAGTATATATATAGGCAGGACGAGCCTACACGGTTGCTTCCTGGGGTTGCTCTCTTCAGTTTTCACACTCTCTCGCACAAAACCAATGGGCTCACATCTCTAACATCCCGGAGGATCACGTCCGCTGGGGGAAGGGGTGGATGCTTAGTGTAGATGCGGTCGCCATCGCCGACGGCGAAAACCCACTGTCGGCATGTCCCGATCAGGGGTCCCCGCCATTCTCTCTCACAAAGCCGGTGAGGTTGCCTTCGTCCATTGCTCACTGCCACAACGTGGGTAGTTGCCTCCTCCCGCCGCCCTCCTCTAGGTTGAGCTATGTCCCGACATCCCTCAGGTACAACGCCCTTTACAGCCGGCTTGCACCACTGCTCCAGCTGCCCAAATCACTCCATGTGGATATTTCTCTACTTCATTTCCCCGCACATACCTCTACTGGCTTCTACGTACTGTATTTGTGATGAGTTTATGTCTCATCAACTAGTCCCAGTAATCTTGAATTGCACATACCGCATTGTACTATCTCGCTGATAAATTACAGTACGTACTATACAAGTAGTTCCTCCATTCCTAAATATAAGTCTTTGTAGAGATTTCACCATGAACCACATACGAATGTATATAGATGCATTTTAAGTGTAGATTCATTCATTTTGTTCCGTATGTAGTCCACCTAGTGGAATCTCTACAAAGACTTATATTTAGGAACGGAGGTAGTACTATGTAAAGAGTTAGGTGCCGCACGGTGTCTAGAAAATATGGTGATATTGTGAGGTGGGCCATGTAATCACTGAGCCAGCGTGTTTTCACTGCTCTTGCACTCCTCCACCGTAAGAATGGAGAAAATTGTAATCTAGTAGTACCTCCTTTCGCCGAAAGAGTGGGACATCCAGCAGTCCTACCACCTCAGTAATAATGACGAATGAGCCGTCAAATCACATAGACCCAGCAGTAAGTTGGACGGACGAAGCAATCATCACTCTTGAATCCGCTTCTCCCTTCAACACAGGCGCCAGTGAGAGGTCGCGTCCGCTCTGCCCGGGCATGAATGCGGCACTGACCGTTTCAGGCGGGAAGCACGCGCGGGCGATGGAGGGGCTTTGGGTCGGCCAGGCTAGTCAGGAGCGGGCGTGGCAGCTGTCTGCCTGTCCCTACCGGACGCCCGGAAACGAGAGGATGCATCGACTCTGGCGGCTAAATCGTACACTACACACCATATCTCTGTAGGAGTAGGTCGATCTATCACTCTCTGTAACACACACATGCTGTTAAACACACACATGCACACACACATGCACACGCACACACAGGTTCATAGAATATGAAAATCGTGCGAGTACGAAGCCACAGGAAGTGAGATACAAATGGAGTACGTACAAGAAGAGAAGAGGTGACAAATATTCCATCAAACCTGGACTGAGGAGTAGTACTCCCTCTGTCTAGGTGTTAAGTCATCCTACGGAAATCAGATATTCCCAAAATGTTTAGGCGTCGTCCATTAACTTCGCATCTCAATCTCCTCCTAGCCTCGTTGCTAGCGAGTGTTGTTACTTAGGGAGCGTTTGGATCCTTAGCAAGAACAGCTTATAGCATAGCCGGGCAAGGTTAGGCATTTGTAACTGTTAAAATATGTTAGCTTTTGTGGGCCAGCTAGCTTGGGTGGGCTAGAAAAACCTTGCTAGCTCAGGAGAGCCAAATCGGCTCGCTTACGATGGCAAACTTCGCGTAGTAGTAACATAGACTAGTAGGCTTCCAAAAAAACATAGACTAGTAACATATGCATGTTGTACTAGTCCAAGTTACTCACCACTATGACCAGCCTAAGCAATGTAACAAAACGCTCCTTACTCTGCCTTGTTATCTCCCCCGGAAACCCAATGCATGGAGCACAACTACGCGTTGATCAGTCAAGAAATCAAAGTCGGTTTGCATGCGCGTTAATACGTGGCCCTGCATGGTAGCTAAAACGGCATCTCTTAGTTGTTTGGATTAATTGTTGCGTTTAGAGACATAAATCAGGGCTTTGATTGGAGGAATGACCGGTCAAGTTTCTCCTTCTCCTCCAATCTGCTTGCACCTCGGTCCTGCTGCACCTTCTAACGTGACTTATTACAACTAGACGGAGGGAGTCGTACGAGATACGGTGGCACACTGACTTAGGTCGAATACAAGTGCCCAAAATTGTGTGCATGTTATAATAAGGATTCACTGCTGGCGCTTTTAATTTTTCTTATTAATTTGAGCGAACAAAGGCATCAATTGGACAGTGTTCCCGAGCAGTAGTGAGATGTGTGAGGGAAGATACACTGCTAGCGCTTTTAATTTTTCTTATTAATTTGTTTGTTTCACCCTCTGACTGGTGGGAGCCAATGTACTACGTGGAGAGAGGTAACGTACTACTGGTCAAATGGATGGATACGGAGCTATACGATCTCATAGTGACCGTATAATGACCTCATCACGTATAAGCTGCAGCCTCAGTGCTTGTTTTCTAGGGTTTGCACTCTTCACACTCTCTCCAGTATATATATACACACTGGAGCCTCAGCGCTTGTAGTTGCTCTCTTCACACTCTCTCACCCTCTCCAGATCTAAACAAGACTTCGTTGGCCTCTCTCTCTCCCCCTCACTGCTGGTCTGCTTGTAGTTGCTCTCTTCACACTCTCTCACCCTCTCTAGATCTAAACAAGACTTCGTTGGCCTCTCTCTCTCCCCTCACTGTTGGTCAAAGAGCCGGTCGGATCCATCCACCGGGAAGGGAAGGAGGCTTAACGCTTTCGCCGTCGGCGAGGGAGGAGGGAATCCACTACCGATGCAGCTGTTCACTTTCACCCAGCGGCGACGCGGGAGGGCCTCCGACCCCTTCTTCTTCGCCGCCGTACATGGTGTGGGTCGGACGGCCTTCGGTCGCCCACCGAACCACACCCCAATAACCTTAAGGTATAATTTAATTATTCCACATGCATTGCTCTAGCTGCATGTGGGCTTTTTCCGCTTCTGCACTCGAATCTAGGTGTTGGATCAAACAGGAAAGTAGTGGGGAAAGTTGTATACCATGAATCTAGGACGTGGTTCAAAGAGGAAAGGGATGTTGGAAAGTAGTGGGAAAAGTTGTATAGCATGAATCTAGGACGTGGTTCAAAAAGGAAAGGGAGGGGGAAAGTAGTGGGGAAAGTTGTATCGCATGAATCTAAGATGTGGTTCAAAGAGGACAGGAATGGGGGAAAGTTGTGGGGAAAGTTGTATAGCATAAATCTTGGACATGGTTCACAGAGGAAAGGAAGTGGGGAAAGTACTAGTACAGACTGGCTATCCAGCACCTACGTTGGTCTAAAAGGGGAAACAATGACAAACGCAATACACACATCTATAACAAACTGATCTTTTGTTTTGGGGGACAAGGCTGTAGAGTTTGAGCAAGACTAGATTTGCTGTGCTCACATCGGGAAAGGTGTCTAAAGATAAAAAAAATTGGGACCAACACAAATATGCTCCTTGGTTGTTTGTTCTTTGTTGCAACAGACTATGCATCACCCCAGTACATCAGTAGATGCACATGGTGCTGGT
The DNA here is from genome assembly GCF_056163025.1 of Triticum urartu. NCBI lineage: Eukaryota > Viridiplantae > Streptophyta > Magnoliopsida > Poales > Poaceae > Triticum > Triticum urartu. The sequence goes on from NC_141874.1 coordinate 403,002,446, forward strand.
GCATCCACTGTCCCGTGCAACTCTTTAGTTGTTGTTAATCTAAGGCCCTGTATGGTTAAAAACTCCCTAGTCCCTACCTACTTGGTTCCAGGGACTAAACATGGACTAGAGGTTATTAAATGACATGCTAAAAGACCATGTTACCCCTAGTAATGAACTAATAGAGACAAGGTGTGATGCGTGGCAGGGGCAACTATTGGAAAAAGTCCCAAAAAGACTCACCCTCGGGGTCTTCTTTCTTTAGTCCCAAATGCCCACTTTTAGTCCCTAAAAGTCCCTCCTGTTTGGTTTAGATGGGACTGACACAGAGTTTTTAGTCCCTCCACCAAAATGTCCCTGTAAACAAGCACCCTCTAGTAATGCCGCTAGAAAATTGATGCAATGCCATAGTTAAAATAAAATTACATGTTTAACGAATTTTATTGTTAATATAATCTCTCTGTTAATATTAATCAATGCCACCATTTGAGAAATGCTACTGTCTTGCTTTCTTTCCCATTTAGGTAAGATAGATGCTTCTTTTTGTTGGTTTCTGTGTCGTTCACCATTATTGACCACTAGTTGTTTCCTTTGCACCTCTATGTAAACAGGGTTATCTACTTCACCTCGTTGCCATTGTGACCTTTTGTTGCACTGCACAAAACACTATTGTTTTAAGAGTTTTTTGTGCAGTTCAACCAAAATATCACACCGACAACGTTGGTTTATTGCTTGTTCTTAGTGGAACTGCACAAGAGGAGATCTTACTTCCTATCCGTGTTGGCAAATTTGGTTCATATCTTCTTCTTGTGAGTTGTTTAAATTCCGCGTCATCAGAGGTCAGTACTAGCCTTCTTTCACATGATTCCGCAGTGTGCTTTCATATGTTGTGCTACTTGTACGGTAATGTTGCTTGATTTTAGTGAACTGCACAAATGGAGACAAGACTTCCAATCTGTATGTGCACTGCAATATCCCATTGAGGTAAGATATGGATATTTCACAACTGTTGCCCTGTATTTTGCCACTTTCATCAAAAAATTAATGTCATTGTTTAGTGCTATACTTGTGCAACATAATTGACATGCCAAATCTTACATTGAAGGCAAAGCTTGTCTGTTATTGAAGCAAGTGATGAAGGGGAAGAACAAGCGGAAGAAAAACAAAAATCAACTCCTAGTGCTGTAATGAAGCACTGGAACTGTGATGACACAAGTAATGATATAGTTTTGCATCTTAATTTATTGCTATGGCCAGAACGATCAATTGTTTTGCCACTGATTTGACGCCACTCTTAATGTAATACGTAATTATATCTACTTGTGCAAACAGGGATCTTCTTTGAAGATACCATATATCTTAGTGGAACTGCACAAGAAGATGTTGGAAACATTAATCTAATCGAGGAGTATATAGTAAGCATGGCCACCATAGTAGATAGCAACAGATGGTTCCGGGGAAGTGCTTCATCTGTATGCTCTACACAATAAGTCTCCTGACAAAGGTTGGTACTCGCCCACTGATTTCATCCATATGATTGAGCTTTGTCATCTCTATTGGTGTTGTGCTACTGTTTAGATACTGTCATCAAAAAGTGGTATTGTCCTTGAGAAGTGCTTTGTCGGTGTCAAAACCGGCGGATCTCGGGTAGTGGGTCCCGAACTATGCGTCTAGGCCGGATGGTAACAGGAGGCAGGGAACACGATGTTTTACCCAGGTTCGGGCCCTCTTGATGGAGGTAAAACCCTACGTCCTACTCGATTAATATTGATGATATGGGTAGTACAAGAGTAGATCTACCACGAGATCAAGGAGGCTAAACCCTAGAAGCTAGCCTATGGTATGATTGTTGTATATGGAGTTGATTGCCTACGGACTACAACCCTCCAGTTTATATAGACACCGGATAGGGTTAGGGTTACATAGAGTCAGTTACAATGGTAGGAGATCTTGAATATCCGCATCGCCAAGCTTGCCTTCCACGCCAAGGAAAGTCCCATCCGGACACGGGACGAAGTCTTCAATCTTGTATCTTCATAGTCCTGGAGTCTGGCTGAAGGTATAGTCCGGCTACCCAAACACCCCCTAATCCAGGACTCCCTCATGCTTCATCTGTGTTGTTTTAAATATTTCCTTTCCTTTTTTTCGAGCAAACAGGGATGCTAGCATTTAGTTATCCTCTTGTCTTTGCACAACAGGATCATCCTCCTCTGAAGAAGAATATGGAGTACATGAAGTAACTAGTTACGATTATGCCAGGATGAAGAAGCCCTGTCTATCTTCCCATCAGAAGGAGCAGTTGAAGGATGGTTACATTACCCCCCCACAAGACCAAACTAACTTCAGCTCAGAAGGACTGAAAAATCTCCATTTTCTTGCTGTGATGCGCGAGTAAAATGTTGTTCTAGGATTCTTTCCGGTGAGTTCCATTTTTCGAAAAGTGTGCTCTACATGGACCATGTTGGTGCCTGTTTAAACTGTCAATTAATAGTACATTTTGCTTTACACTAATCACTTTTTTTGTATTTGTGCAAACAGGGTGCTCAGCTTGATTTCAATGGGAACTGCACAAAATGTTCATGAATACATCGAATCATTCATTTCCACCACAAGAAAGGAGGTGCCGATAAGTTCAAGGTGTTGCAACATATAAGGGCGAAATCATACAAGCTACGCGCGAATTTGGTTGATTTTGGTGGAACTGCAAAAAAAGAACAACTGGTTTATTTAGCACGAGGTGTCATGCCAATATCCGAACTGATGGAAAACCCTGCCCATTCCACAATCGTAGGCATTTGATATTTTGTAATGGGAAAACCTTGTCAAATTTTTCTCATTGATTTTAGCAAGAAGACATGCGTTTGATATTTTCGAATGGGACGCCCTTTGCTGTCAGCAGCGTCAATCCATTTTTTCTTTATTCTTTAGTTGTGAAGTAAATATTGGCTCTGACATGTGAATTGCTGAGATGCATAATCATTGATTGTTTTGAATGTTCTCTATGAATTGCCAGGACTGTGTGTTTGATTGCAATGTATAGGAACACTAAAAAGCTGCTCAAACTCTTTGTACTCCTTCTGTTCCTTTTTACTTAGCACATTGTGAAAGTGCATACTTTTTTCTATAAGATTGGTCAAAGTAGAGATACTTTGACCGCAGACAAAACTTGTATGCAGACTAGAAAGGACCGGAGGGAGTACATGTGAAACTACTGCAAACGAGGTGATCACCCTGGGAATAATGCTAGTACGTATTGTTTTGCATGTTCATCCAATGCCAGTGATACAAGAATTCGAACTAATCGAAATAAATTCATTCATGCACGGTCGGATTTCATATAAACATGCCGAATTTCATTACATTTTATACATTCTTTAACTAAAAAGGGGTGCACTGGAGGTATAATTAATTAACCGAAGCTACCCACCTATGTCCTGCTCAGCCGAACAGAAGCTTCAGTGACTTAACTCCAGGTGCAGTTGCGTAACTAACATGTGGCCCAGATGCCTGTTGGGCCCACGTGTTAGTCAGCCAACTGCACCAGCAGTTAAGTAGAAGCAGCGTCCTTCTCCAACATAGCTCTCCGACTCCATGTCACCGCCAAGAAGCTAACCGGCCGTCAGTGGTCAACCCGCCTAGCTTGGCTTCAACCGAGGGTAGCAGCGGTGGCCTTACTTGGACCTGAGCGGCGGCGACCTACCGTGTTCTACTCTTCCTCGTTTTCTATGTGGCGCGGCCTCGCTGGCAGCGGGGCGGGGCCTAGGCGGAGCCGACGATGTCCTCTATCTCGTTGCCGGCGGGCGGCGCCTCGGCAGAGCAGGGGAAATCCTCCCCCTCATTGCCGGCAGGGTGGGGCCTCGGCGGAGCTGGCGGTGTCCTCTGCCTCGTTGTTGGCGCCGCGGGGCCTTGTCGACGCCAGCGGAGCGGGGACTCATCGGAGCCGGCATTGTCCTCTGCCTCGTCCTCGGTCTCACCAAACAGCGCCTCGCCCGCTTCATCACCCTCTTTATAGGCGACCGCAACCTCCGCCACCCGCATGCAGTACTGCCAGCGCTCGAGGCAGCCCTCATGGGCGGAGCGGTACGAGTCGAGCAGCGCCTCCCGCTCCGCCCGCTCCGCGGTGATCTGCTCCTCCGCCTGCAGGTGCTCCTGGAGGAGATGGTGGTTGTAGGCGGCGTTGGCCTGCGCCTCCTGGAACTGCTCCTCACGCTTCTGCCTCACCGTGTCCATATATTGGGCATGGGCCTCGCTGATGGTCATGGTGCAATGCACCAGCGAGGATGGCACGGTGGAGGGGGTTGGCGCCAGATCGTCGACTACCATGTTCTTCATTGGGACATCGTCGTCGTCCTCCGGCTGCCTGTCGCCAGCCAGTCGACAGCAATGGCTGCAATCTCCTTGTGGTCCGTCATCTGCCTGTCCCAAAGAGTCCCGGAGCGCGAGAAGCCATCATGGGCAGTAGTGGTGTGGACAGGAGAATAGGAACGGATGCGAATGACTGTGGCTATGGCCGGTGCATCAGTTTATATAGCAATGGTGGGCGGCGGAGGGATGGACGTGTGGCGCCGGAGTAGCCGCCTCAGCAACCGCGTATAATTAATATGGGCGGCAGAAGGACGGATGGACGGCACTTGTGTTGTTTGAAGGCAGAGCAATCACATGCACCGGGAAGCGGGGCGGGTGGTGCTGACCGTTTCGGGTGGAAAGCGCGCGCGGGTGAGAGAGGCGGTCTGGGTGGGCCAGGGCAGTCAGACTCGCTCCAGCAGCTGGACATGCTAGCTCGCCTGCTACCTCGCCGAGCTGAGCGACGACAATCAGACGATGGACATAGCTTCCGACCAGGAGCCGGCGCCACTGTCCAAGCCGGTTCATGTCGTGTTCACCATAGAGCAGGTGCGACCGCACTTCGACGCCCTAATGGCGGAAGAGCTACCAGTGCAGGAGGACCTGTGCTGCAACCTCTGTCTCCTCAACGAGCACCGGTGAATAAGCGAACGACAATGTCGTAGCGGACATGTGGCCCAATGATCCTGGCTTCACGAATGAGCAGCGGGCACTGTATCAGACCATCTGTAGGGCCCGCGAGACCCTCTTTGTCGTCCTTTGAGTTGTTGCGCTTGCCGTGGCACCGCCATCTCGCGTTGTCAACATGGTCAACGGACATGAGGATGAGGAGATGACTTTAATTGGAGAGGATGACAGTGGGGAACCACCAGGGCCATAGTCGCATGTACGCAAGTGCCTCCTTATTAGTATATAAAACAATAAATTTTTTTCTTCCTCCTGGTTTCCTGACATCAGGGTCCCACACCATTGTCAACCTATGTAGTCAATAAATGAGAGAATTGCACAATAAGCGGCCGACAACTGGGACCAAGCAGCTCGAGCAGTATTTGTGTTTTTGAGGTGTGAGCACTGCAGAGTTTTTCTTGAGCGATGTTTAGCCCAGATATTAATTTTTACATCTGAACAACAACGAAAACATCGCTGCAGCTATTAACTGGGCGGACTGTGGCCCGTCTAGCCCAGTCCAGATATCCAGCCCAGATATTAATTTTTTTCAAGCTGAAAATGGCTAGCCCAGCTATACTTTTTTTAGGAATACCTAAGCAAGGTCAAGTTGTTATTCTCCGCCCCGCTGGGCTGCAAATCTTTTCTAGGAGGGATGCATTAGGCTTAACAAGAAAATGGGCCTTAGGAAATAATAAATGGGATGTAATTATAAAAAACTGGGTAGTAACTATAAAAAATGCACCAAGCACGTAATTACTTTATAAAATATTATTTTTCGATATTGAAAAATTTAATTTCATTAATTGTTGCGAGCGCAATGTTTCGTTAGATTTTTACATAATATAAATTTATATTGAAATTGTATTTAATCTTACTAGAAATTTTGGGATAAAAATATTTCGGATCCCTTCAAAATGTGGGAAATTTTATTGAATTCTGTTTTGAACGGTTGGTTGAAATGGGCTGTACTTTTAACAAACTGTAAATGGGCTGTAGTAAATTCCATTAGAATTCAAAAATTGGTTGCACATTCTTACAAATCTCAAATGGGCTATAAGTTCTCTGCCACACACTTGTGGCCTTACTAAGTTGACGCGTCCCCTAAAAAAGAGAGTTCACGTGTATGCAAGGCTTTGTCAACTTATAGTCAACACACGCTTCTAGCAGCAGTGGCCATTAGATGTCCATCCAACGGGTGCCATGCTTCTTCTTCAATCTCGGATATTCTAGCTTCACCCTCCCAAAAAATGATTCCTCCCCCTGAAATCTGGGGTGCACCATTTCGGAAGCTGACCTGTGGGCCTACTAAGTTGACGCATACCAAGGGCTTTGTCAACTTAGTCAATATAAACGATTCTAGCTGCAGTGACCGTACGATGTCCATCCAACGGCCGTCGTGCTTCTTCAACCTCTGGTCTTCTTGCTCCAGCCACCCAAAGTAGCACCGGTCGTGCCGCCTGCTCCTGCCTCCCGTGGCCGGCTGTGCTGCCGCGCAGGCCTCACCGCCCCTACTACTCCCACCGCTGGCCAGGGCATCCCTCCACTCACCCACACCCCCTGTTATTCTGCGGCGACGACAGCCTCACATGCAGCCGAACCAGTAAACCCTCGTACTCCTCTCCGTCTGGGCATCCACTGCCGCGTCTTCCCCGGCTCCGCATCGTCCCCTTCCTAGGCCTCACCGTCGTCCACCGCCCTAGTGCTCTCGGCGCAGCATGGTCAACATGGTCAAGGAACGACTTCCATCAGAAGAGTGCTGTACGTGGAGAGGCTGATAGCTGGGTCCACGGCAGCCGCAAGGAAGTGCCTCCTTATTATGCGGATAATAATTATTCCTCGACCTGACAGTAGGGACCCACCGGATGGGCCACCGTATTTGGCAAAAAAAATGTTTCCCCCTGACTACTAGGACCCATCGGACGGGCGAACGTATTTTGCGGAAAAAACGTTCCCCCCGTTGGCAGCTCGGACCCACCGGAGGTGCCTCCTTATTACGCACAAAAAAATGAAACTCCCCCTACTAGTTGGGACCCACCTTGGTGGGAGGCTGACTTGTGGGCCTACTAAGTTGACAGGGACAGAGTGCTTTGTCAACTTAGTTAATATGAACGATTCTATCTCCAGTGACTGTATGATGTCCATCCAACGGCCGTAATGCTTCTTCAACCTCTGGTCTTCTTGCTCCAGCCGCCCAAAGCAGCACCTATCGTGCCGCACGCTCTTGCCTCCCGTGGCCGGCTGTGCTGCCGCGGAGGCCTCACCGCCCCCTACTATTCCCACCGCTGGCCAGGCCCTGCGGCGACGACAGCCGAACCAGTGAACCCTCGTACTCCTCTCCGCGCGAGCTTCCACTGCCGCGTCTTCCCCGGCTCCGCGTCGTCCCCTTCCTAGGCCTCGTCATCGTCCACCGCCCTGGTGCTCTCTGCGCGGCATGGTCAACATGGTCAAGGAACGGCTTCCATCGGACGTGGACTGTACGTGGAGAGGCTGACAGCTGGGTCCACGGCCGCAGCAAGGAAGTGCCTCCTTATTACGCGCAAAATAATTATTCCTCCACCTGACAGCAGGGACCCACCGGACGGGCCACCGTATTTCATGAAAAAACGTTTCCCCCTGACTGCTGGGACCTACCAGCTACATCTTCGCACGCAAGGAAGTGCGTCCGGAAAAAAAAACGATCCGCCCCCTGACTGCTGGGACCCACCAGCTACATCTTCGCATGCAAGGAAGTGCCAGACAGTCAGGACCCACCTGGTGGAAGCGTACGTAGTGTTGTCATTCTGATCGCGAACTTGTACGTACATACTAGTCGATGTAGAGGCGCGCACGTGTCGTAGTAGAGGCACGCACGTAGCATTTACTCGTACGTACAGCGGCCAGTGTGCAAGAAAGAAAATACGACCACGTACGTACATACAGGCAGGGTCTCAAACGCCTACTCGCGCGTACGTACGGCCAGGGCTCGTGTACATGGATGGGTCAGAATGGAGAAACAGTGTCGTCGTCGTGTTCATGGGGAGCCAACCGACTTGGTCGGAATGGAATGCGTCGTCGTGTTCATCAGGAGGGCTTGGACGGAACAGCCGATGGAAACGAGGCCTGGCGTACCATAGAACGTAGGAAACGGCCTTGTGTTCGACCGGCCACGTTGAAAAGGGATCCTGTTCATCGGGAGGGGTCTGGTGTACCGCAAAACGGAGGAAACAGACCTCCTACGGTCGAAACGGGGGTCCTGTTGATCGGGAGGGGTGCGGCGTACTGCAAAACGAAGGAAACAGACTTGTGTTGGAGCGCTACGGTCGAAACGGGGGTCTTGTTCATCTCCACCGTCGACACCCTCCAGCCTCCACGGGCTACTGTTCATCCACCGTCGACCTCCTCCAGCCTCCACCTGCGACGGTTCATCCACGGGCTCCTGTTCGTCCAGCCTCCACCGCACGCTACTCCACCGGCTACTGTTCAACCAGCCCTCTCCACGGGCTCCTGTTCAACCACCCCTCCATGGGCTACTGTTCATCCAGCCCTCCATCGTCTACTGTTCATCCTGCCCTCCACGGGGTCCTGTTCATCCAGCCCTAACCGGCTCGACCGATTGGGGTACTGTTCATCCAGAGGCAACACCACGGGGTCCTGTTCATCCACCCCCACCGGAACTGTTCCTCCACCCCCCCCCCCCCGCAACACTCACTATTCATCCAGAGGCAGCATCGATCGGCTTCAGTTAGCAGCAGTAGCGAAGGAATCGCTCGATCAGGTTCAGTTAACAGCCATCGATCGATCGCTCGGGTTCAGTAACGCGTAGCCTGCAGTGCAATCGCTCGGGTTCAGTTAGAGCCCAACGCCTCGCTCGGGTTCAGTTAGAGCCCAACGCCTCGCACCCATGCGCATGCGTGTACGAGAGAAACGCGCATCGCTCGGCCCCGACCACCCACCGTAACCAGGAACACCCCGATATTTTCCTCGCCCTCGCTTCTTCCATGATTTTTCCGTCATGGATGGCCCAAAGAATGTTATGCAGCTGCGTCTCCGGCCCGTCCAAGAGGAAAATCCCATTTTCTATCATGATTTTCTGTCATAGAAGTAGGACCCCACCACATCTATGATGATACCAGGTTTTGTCACAATTATCGTCATAGAAGTGTCATAAGTATGACAGGAAAAAAAATTCGTTCGGCCCAAAATGTCACGGATGTGTCTTTTTTTGTAGTGCTGGTCCTCTTCCCAAAACGAAGGCGGGAAGGGTTCCCACAACGAACAAATTCGAAGGGAGACAACTTGTACATGCTATCCTGACACAAGTAGTATCCGCCTGCAAAAGCCTTTGGTCGTGATGCCGCGGTGGGCTCGGCGATGACCTTCGTCCTGCTGTCATGGCGGTCTTGATCTTGTTGCACTGGAATGGAAAACTTTGGTTGATTCTCGGTTCTCCGCGTCCGCGCTTTCCTCCTTAGCACCAAAGAGGAAACTGGTACACGGCGCCCGCTGGCGCCCACCTGGCCTTGGTCGTCATGGCTCACGTCATCCGAACCTCATGAGGTGAAGCTCGCCTAAAAATCTCCGCTCCTCGAGAGCCAGCCTAAGGAGGCCGTTCCTCATGGAGGTCTTGGTGTCGTCCGCCTCGCGCGACATGGTCCCTCACGAGGGTCTTGAGTTGTTGATGCTGAAGCTAGGCCGTATCGGGCCGTCGATGAAGCCACGCTGTTGGCCGCAGGTAGGAAAGTCTGGGTACCCTCGTTCCTAGGACGCCGACACCGCCCTTTCAGTATTGCGTCTTGATCGCTCTGGCCATCTAAGGTTTAGCTCCAAGAGTCACCAGTGATATGACCCAAACTTTATACGATGGGTTATATCGCGGGGTCATATCCCCAACATTAGGCCCCAGATTGATTTGAATTCATTCATATCAACCTTCATTCCATTAGTCTGTCGAGTCGTACCTCTAGGTCTCACAATCTCGGTTTGAAAAAACTTTATGACCCGCCATATGAAATGCTGACATCACCTTCAACCTGGCGGCTTATCTTCTGGTGTGGCATCTACCTTGTTTGGGTCATCTAACGCCGTCTTATAACTTTTAACACTTATCTATTTTCCACACCTTATTGCTGACGTCATATTTGGAAACCCTAGAAATCCATGATGTTGTCATAACGAATCTTTGTGCATATCCAATTATCTGAAAAATCGAGGCATCTTCAGCTCCAAAAGTTACTGCACCTCCTCGTGTTTCGCGCCTGCCATTTACCTTCGGGTCTCTTACCTTATAAATATATACGGAGGGTCCCCCTTTTCATTTTTACCTCGTCCCCTCTGCTTCTTCTTCCTCTCGAAGCCCCCCACGACCAGAGCTCCGCCGCGCCCGTCGACCTTCATCGGCCGCCTCGCCCAGGACCATAGCGCCGCCCCGTGTTCGCTGGAGTTCAGCGATGCATCTCCGCCTTCTGCTACCACAACCAGGTACCCAGATCTCCCCTTCTCGGATTCACATTACCTCATCTGAGTTCATAGAGTTTGTCGGTGTTCATCCGTACTTCTTCATCATATCTTGAGTTAGATCTTCATACTTTCTTAGAGATGCTCATAGAAATGCTACGGTAGTAAATTCAAGATTGACCTTGCATCTAAACATACTATATCTCTTGTAGGATCAACAAACAGTTCGTCAATACTTCCGCCGCTACCATTAGGTTTAGCAATTATTTTCCTTTTTCGAACAGTCTGTAGATCCACAATCATAAGTACTTCGGTAGAAACTTGTTATTCCACACTTAGCAAAAACTTAGCAACCTTTACACTAGAAGAAATATGTCAACTTGTGACCTTCTGTCAGTGACCCTGGAAGAATTGGTCATAAATCTATGACCATTTGAGACCAATTGGTCAAAAGCTATTCGGGGGGCTCCAAACCCTAAACTATATCGACCATTTTGGTCAGAAAGGTCGTAATTTCCTTACACGAAATGGTCATAAAGCAGACAACACTGGTCCGCTGCCTTATTTCTAGCTGATCATGACCAATATAGATGGTCATAGCCTTGTAAATCGTGGTGGATTGCTATGACTAGGCGCCACCTCATTAGTTTTGCCTATGTGTCATGTCCATGTGTCAATTTTTGCCCTAGGTTGTGAAGCAACCTATATTTCTGTCATTTCCAAAATTCCCAAAAAAATCTCATAAATTCTTTGGGTCATATCTTCATCAAATATGTAAAAATACTTCATTGCCTAGTTCAAAACTAATTCAACAATATTCATTTTCCTATTCTGTTCAGAACATCACTTTGTGAAGGAAGTACTATTTATATATTCTTGATTGCCCTCAAAATTTTTGGGCACTCTTTCCTATCCAAATCATTGGCACATGACAAAATTCAGCTCCATTTTCCCAGTAAATCTTCCTCAGCAAATTTCCAAAGTTTTTGTCCACCTAGAAGCATTGTGAAGGAAGTACAAGATAGAAATATCGTAATGAGTCTAATTTTTGCCACAAATTCTATATGCCAAATTCATATCTCTACACAAAAGTTTAGCTCTATCTAACAATACATGTGAGCTCACCATTGAATATTTGTTCCTGGTAATATTTTTAGTTTGTGAAGCAACTACATTTTATATTTCTTTATAATTGCTGAAAATTTGTGAGGGCATTACCCTGACTATAGAAACCCCCTACACCAAATTTCAGCATAATCCAATCATCTATGTAAGCCCAACTTCATTTTCTATTTTCTGTCCAAATTGGCACATTGCAAAGGAAGTGCTATCTAGACACCTCCTATTGTCCTCAAACTTTTTGTGCCATCTTACATATAAAAAGAATTGCCACATTCCAATATTCAGCTCCATTTTCCTATTAAATCTTCCTCAGCAAATTTCTAAAGTTTCTACCCAGTGGGAAGCTTTGTGAAGGAAGTACAAGCTGGGATTATCCAAATGGTATAAATTTTTTTACAGTGCTTTAATATGCTCAAATTACCATACTCCACAAAATTTTAGCTCAATCCACTTATCCATTTGAGCCCAGATTCAACATCCATATTTCTGCCCGATGTGGTACTTTGCAAAGCCAGTGCCATCCAAACTCCTCCATTTGAGCTGAAAATTTGCCAAGACAGTCTCCCTAGTAGATGATCAACCTCAGCCAAAACATAGGCCCATTGGCCTTGTGAATTTCCCGTACCGCTTATCAAACACTTGGCTGCTAATTCATGTTTGAGCGTAGTTCGGTCTCCTCATGAGATTCTTCTGTTGTTATTTTCTTCCTAGCATCTAGCTGGGGAGTGCCCAACCTACTAGACATGCCTAGGCTGACCAGAACGCATGGCAATGCCACGGTCACACGGTGATCACGCAACCATTTTGTCAATTGTGCATTAAATATGGCCTAGTATTTAAGAAAATTGATTTGGTCCAATTTTGCAACAAATATATGGTAGGTCCTTCACAAAAAAACTCATTTCGGGCACTCGGAAAATGAAAAATGAATTTTTCATGCAAAGAAAATAAAAGCTCCCTTAGGCAACATTGTTTGGAATTCCAATATGCACCCTTGTGCACAATATGAGATCATTTGAACAAACTATGCCATGAATGTGGCCATAAGATTGGAATTTTTTTGATGTTTCTCTGATTAAATAGATAATTACGTACCTAGAAATGATTTTCGGAAAAAATAAAGAGCAAACTATGAGGCAGTTGCAGTTCAAATTTGACCCGGTTCCCGCTGAATCGGCGGGAATTTGTCTTTTTCACCAGAGGTGGATAAAAACTTTTGACACCCAATCATTTTGTCAATTGTGCATTAAATATGGCCTAGTATTTTAGAAAATTGATTTGGTCCAATTTTGCAACAAATATATGGTAGGTCCTTCACAAAAAAACTTATTTCGGGCACTCGGAAAATGGAAAATGAATTTTCCGTGCAAAGAAAATAAAAACTCCCTTAGGCAACATTGTTTGGAATTCCAATATGCACCCTTGTGCACAATATGAGATCATTTGAACAAACTAGGCCATGAATGTGGCCATAAGATTGATCATTTGGCTTGAAAGCCATGAATCTTCACGCACGATAACTCATTTCTAAGAAACTTTTTTTAAAATAATTGCTTTATTACAAGTTTATTATTTTTCTTGGAAACTTGGTCACATATAATGACACATTGCGAAGGTTTTCCAATTTTTGATGTTTTTTGAATTTTTTATGCCCGTTTCAAAATGTGGTCAAAACGGCGGGCTTGACCGTTCCTAGCTAATGGTTGAATCTTGGAATTTTTTTGATGTTTCTCTGATTAAATATATACTTATGTACCTATAAATGATTTTTGGAAAAAAATAAAGAGCAAACTATGAGGTAGCTAAAGTTCAAATTTGACCCGGTTCCCGCTGAATCGGCGAGAATTTGTCTTTTTCACCAGAGGTGGATAAAAACTTTTGACACCCAACCATTTTGTCAATTTTGCATTAAATATGGCCTAGTATTTTAGAAAATTGCTTTGGTCCAATTTTGCAACAAATATATGATAGGTCCTTCACAAAGAAAACTCATTTCGGGCACTCAGAAAATGGAAAATGAATTTTCCGTGCAAAGAAAATAAAAACTCCCTTAGGCAATATTGTTTGGAATTCCATTATGCACCCTTATGCACAATATGAGATCATTTGAACAAACTATTCTATGAATGTGGCCATAAGATTGATCATTTGGTTTGAAAGCCATGAATCTTCACGCATGATAGCTCACTGCTGAGAACACTTTTTAAAAATAATTGCCGTATTACTAGTTTATTATTTTTCCTGGAAACTTGGTCACATATAATGACACAATGCAGAGGTTTTCCAATTTTTTATTTTTTTTAATTCTTTATGTCCATTTCAAAATGCGGTCAAAACGGCGGGAATGACCGTTCCTAGCTAGTGGTTGAATCTTGGAATTTTTTTTGGTGTTTCTCTGATTAAATAGATACTTTTGTACCTAGAAATGATTTTTGGGAAAAATAAATAGCAGACTATGAGGCAACCGCAGTTCAAATTTGACCCGCTTCCAACTGAATCGACAGAAATTTGTCTTTTTCACCAGAGGTGGATCAAAACTTTTTACACCCAACCATTTGGTCAATTGTGCATTAAATATGGCCTAGTATTTTAGAAAAATGATTTGGTCCAATTTTGCAACAATTTTTTGGTAGGTCCTTCGCAAAAAAAATCTCATTTTGGGCATTCAGAAAATAGAAATTGAATTTTTTGTCCAAAGAAAATGAAAACTTCCTTAGGTACACGGGTGCGGCCCTCCCGCACCATTGCTCGCGAGTCACCACATGCATCCGTCGCCACCTCGCAAAGCCGCCACGTCCATTATCACCCCCGCCTATATCCTTCACGTCCTCCTTCGTGACCGCGACTCACCCCAACATGGAATTTTTGGTTCGATTTCACCCGTGCCAAGCCCCGAGATTTCTGCCCGCTCTTGCCCGCAAAGAGAGAGGCAAAGAGAAAACCGATTGAATCAAAAAGAAGAGAAAAAAAATAAAAAGAGAGGAGTGTTGGACGAGGGGAGAGTTTTGGACCGTTGGATGCGAGAGAAGTGGATGGCCAGGATTTGATCTTGGGGATGGATCCGTGCACTCGCATGCCATTGGTTGGCTGCCTTTCCATCTCCTATTACCAAAGAAAAAAAATCCATCTCTCTCACACGAAAAGAAACCCTAGCTCCATCTACCCTCACCTTGGCGTTTTTCCTTCTACACCCCCGCCTCCCTTTCTTTCTTTCCTTTGACCCGTCCTGCACGATCTCCTCTCTCCCCAATGCACCAGAGACCCGCAGCGCCGCCGCCCCTGCCTAGCGCTCGCTCGGGATGCCTCTGCTCCTCCTCCTCTCACCCCCAACGCCGTCGATCCTTCCCCGGCCACCACCCTGTACCCTACGTGCGAGCAAGTCAGCCAAGCAGGTCAGGCGGCAGCTCCGAGATCCGCCAAGGGCGTGGACCTGGAGCTCCATCTCCATGGCAGTGGCTCCTAGATCCGCCCAGGGGCTGGACCTGGAGCTCATCTCCTCCATGGTGTCGGCTTCCAGATCCGCCCATGGGTTGAACCTGGTGCTCCATCTCCATGGCGAGTTGGCTGCATCCCCACGTCTGCTTCCGCTTGGCCGACGACGCCATTGACGCATTCTTCTGCTGCTCGGATAGGTAAGGCAATTTTTCGATTTGTTGTTCTCCCCTCGGCCTCCCTTCCTCTACCTTACGTGCTGTGTCTTCCCTCCTCACGCAGGTGCACGCACCACCGGCGCTCCCGGATCGAGCAGGTGACACAGCGGCCCTCCCGAATCCACGACGAGCTACATCTGGCTCGTCCTCGCGGCTATCGGCCACGTCCTCGACAAGGGTCACATCTGGCCGTGACCAAGTGAGGCCCCAGATCTTCACTCACTAGGAGGGGCGATGGCACCGAGAGGATTCTCACGCAGCCGTCTTCCACCTTCTTCGTCCGGTTCCAGGTACTGACATTCCCCCCTCCCTGCACACATCCTCCACCTGCTCTTGCTTACTCTGATCCTCCCATTCCGCTTTTGGTTGGGGCGTTCCTGTACTGATCCATATGCATGCGTTAATTTGTAGCTGTGCACGCGACATGGAGCCTCATCTTCGAGCTGCTTGACCTCAAGGGCGAGGTGGACGATGACGCTCTTGTTCTTGTGTGATGTTGCCAACAGCAAGATGTGACAGATAACTTGGTAATCATTACTCCAATAGTGAATAGTCGATTAGTCGAGCTACTGCTAATCATCTGGTGGCCTTGGACTTGTGATTGTGGTGTTGTGCTCTGACCAGTGGCATGATTTACACACTATGGTAATGTTAGGTTTAGGGAAATATGTACTGTTGCTCCTGATCTAACCAATTGGCCACTATCTAGTTATCCTGGTATGTGTATGGATGTGTTTATGTGGATTTGGTCGAATCTGCCTCCTCGTGTTGATCTACTGGTCCATGCTCTAGTTCTGATTCCTCTGTTTGTTATTTATTAGGTTTGTACTGGTATCTTGTTAGTTTTCCCTCGTGTGCTTGAAAACATGCAAGCAGAGAGATAGAGAGGGATTCCTTGATGTAGCAGGCCAGTAGCTACTTTGTCTCAGCCTTTACATATCTTTCTCCGTATCTCAGTTAGATGCACTACTGCTAGTTCAGCTGATGCCAATAATATCTTACTCATTTTTGTAGATCATCCTCATCCGAAGAAAAATAATAGGTTGACTCAGGCAGTCTTTTTCCGCTGCAACAGCCATGCACAGATGGTTCTGCCCGGTGGATGCAGTTTCAGTTCTTCCAATTTCCACGTGCTAGCGTTCCAATGTCAAGTACTCCCTCCGTCCCAAAATAAGTGACTCAACTTTGTACTAGCTTTAGTACAAAGTTAGTACAAAGTTGAGTCACTTATTTTGGGACGGAGGGAGTATAATTCTTGAACTGCATAAGCTAAACTGTGTTAGTTCCATGATCAACTTGTATATGCAGTCCAAGCCTTCTAAAATGATTGTCTTTACTGTCCATGTCTTGATGTGATTTGTTCTTAAAATGGTTTGCTAGATAGATCCAAACTGTGGTTTTGTGTGCAGTAGTTTTGCATTGTATGAGCTAAATTCTGTTGTCCATCAGCATGTTTGACTTGTCATTTATGTGGAAGTTTGATGGTAACATTATTAGTTGTGTATGCAATGGTAACTGGAAGGCTGCACTGCTTGACCAGCTTGTTGTTAGAATTATTTCAGTCATTAATTTTTCCTTAACTCAGCTCGTTTAAGATCTGTGCTAGTATGTGACCTGTGTATAGATATGAGTTACATCCCAACCATTTTAACTATGATTAGTTGTATTACTTCATATTTGACGGTGAAAGTGCATTTGTTAAATGTATTCTAATGCTTTCATATGTAAGGAATGCATGGGTTTACTCATCCTTATTGATAGATCCTCTCTTCTAATTAATAATGTATGCATGCCTTGTATGTTCTGTGTTCTTTACTATATTGTTCTGGCCTCGGGCAATTAAACATTGTATCTGTTTTTATTGTGATATGCAACTCTTCAAAAAAAGAAACCGTATTATGGAATTACGCATCTGCATGGAATTTCTATGTATTCTAGTAGTTTATTTTTGATACTGTATTTCTATTTTCCTGATCTGCGTTGGAGCCGATGCTCGATTTGTTCCTGTTTCTGTTTCAGTACTAGTACAATGTAATGATTTCGTGCTTTCATGAAGTATTTTGCGCTGTTTTTATCTGTCGAGCAATTTAGAAGACCTATGGAGCATTTAACTAGACAGTTGAATTTGCATGTGCAACTATGCTTGCTTAGAGCACCCCTTGACTGGCTATATTATTGCGATGGCCTGTGCTTTTCTTAGTTATGCTACAGTATGTGTTTCATGTTGTTTGCACTTGTTAGCCAAATCATTACACATGCAGTGTTAATGCGATGTTGCGGGTTTGTGACCTAGGATTTCAGCTGAATTCCTGTTTGTGCAATGTATCTACTACATGTTGTTTTCATCTTGATAGCTAGCAGCCTAGCACAATGAACGTTGATTGTGAAATCTCTATATGCTGTAAAATTAATTGGGTCAGTCTCGAACTTGTTGTGAATTATAAGATGCTTTAAGTAAAAAAAATTGCCTTCTCACGTGTATGCGGTCAGGGGAGACAACAAGTAGAGGATCAGTCTGTTGGAGGAGTATGGCGAGCTCCTGATTCGGGCTAACCAGGGGCACACTGTGGCAGTATGTTTTCTGCCTGAACTCCCCTGCACTAATGTATTCTGTTTTTACAAGTAGGACTTAAGATGTGTTTATACTCTTCATGATCATCTGCCATGTAGTAATCGTTACTTTTTGTAATTTCTAAAAGCATTGTACTAGCTGAATTTGTGTTATCATTCTGAAGAACTTGTCCTTTTTATTGAATGGCCTCTTCATAATATATTGGCTCCAGTTTTCTGATTCTTCTTTGCTAATTCATGTAACAGGGCGACCATATTAGCTCAGCCCCGACTATGAGCAGGAGCAGGTGCATTTGCCTGTTTGTAATGCTATCGAAGGAGCTCCATCCTGAAGAATATAGTGCTTGTGGAGCTTGTAAATTAGTTACTCCACTTGTAGAGTTATTTGTAGAGCAGGAGCACCATTGTATTGCGTGTTATTTGTAGAGTAGGAGCTCCATACAGAATCTGGTTGTTGTTATTTGGAGTGTTATATGTGTTTTTTGTTGGTGCCAATAATATTGGTTATTTATTTACTATCAAAATGAAATGAGGAATATGGCCCTGACAAGTCAGACCCACTTACACCTGACAACTTGGACCCACTTATTAGAACATGATAACTATGATTCATCTAACTAGTGGACCCATGATACATATAAAAAACAAACTGTTGAGATAAAAAGGCCATGGCCCAAAAATAAGATAAAAAGGCCACGTCCCAAAAATGAAAGCCACGGCCCAAAAATGAAAAGTCTGTGCGGGCTTAAGTCATTTACCTGACAAAAATTAACAGAAAAAATATAGTAGAGGGCTGAATTGTTGGGCTCGGCCCATGTAAAGCGTCGAATTGGACCGGGCTGAATCTTATCAATGACCTTTTCAATTGATCTCAATTTTGCCATGTCGGATTTCCACGTCGGATCCGACGTGGCCTGGGGAGACAGCCAGTGACCAAAACAAAAGGTCATGGGTTCAATGACCTTTTGTTTTGGTCGTAAACGTCTACGACCTTCTCACAGAGAAGGTCATTAATTTCAGTTTACCAGCGCCAGCTTTTGACCTTCTGTTTTTGGTCACAAAAAGGTCGCAAATGAAAAACAATGACCTTTCAGTGACCAACAATGATGGTCGCAAGTTGACATATTTCTTGTAGTGTTAACTTAATTAACTCGCCCTTGTATCTTGGGCGGCTTACCAGCGTATTGTAACTCGCCTTGTATTTAGAAATTGTATATGTTGCTAAACTGGTTCACCATTTAGGGCGGCTTATTCATTATGTTGTCTTGTTCATATAACTGAAGTGAAGAGTCATTATTCCTTAAGTAGCTCACCATTTATATTTCCGCAGTTTTCCACTCTATTTAGGCGGCTCAATATGTCAAAAACCACCATTTGCAATTGGGTTCCTTCAAAAGTCTTCAAACTCATACTTAAGGATTATCAAGCTCAAGGTTTTCTGCCAGCTCAGGAAGAGATTGGATGGAGAGCCGGCCAAGGAGATGATGTTCCTCGACCCGGCGAAGGAGAAGTCGTGATTTTTTCAGACCATCTCCTTAAAGGCTTTTCTCCGCCCGGGTCAAAATTCTTTCTGGACGTCTTAAATTCTTTTAACCTTCATCCTCAAGATCTGGGCCCAAACTCCATATCCAACATCTGCCGTTTCAAATCTTATGTGAAGCATATATGCAAATAGAGCCTACTATTGCCCTCTTCAAGGAATTCTTTTATATGAACCATCAAACAGAGTGTGCAGATGGCCCGAGCCTAGAATTCGGCGGGATTTCTTTCCAGAGACGCAGAAATGGCTATTTTCCTGCAGCTACCTTACCAAGCCATCTTAAGGGATGGATCAAGGCTTGGTTTTATTGCAAGAACACCACCCCAGCTAATGAGAACCCCTTGCCGGGTTACATAGAGGACCGGTTTCCCATGGACTTGGATCTCCCAAGCCGGATCATTGCAGAAGAGCATGCTGAAGCCGCCCCAGTCTACCCAAAACTCAGGGTTTGCTGGCTAATGGTTTAACATGGGTTGATATAATCCAGTGCTGGGTTTCATGGAGGATTCCCCCTTTAAGCTGCCGACCCAACTTAATGTGTGAATATTCGGGCGACTCAACCGACCCTCAACGGTATAGCTCTGATGACTTAACCACTGAGGAAATCAATAAAATTGTAAAGAGTCTGCTCGGCGAGACTCATGAGAACTGTAATAAGACGGGGTTGTTACCGTTCTCCAAGCTCAACCCGGCGCCTCCAGTAAGCACACTTTTCTATCCGTCTTGTAAATCCTTACTTTACTCAGCATTTCATTTTCTGACCTTTCTCAACCATGCAGGCCGAGTCTCCCTTCTGGAATAATATGAGGAAAACTCAGGTGGACAAAACGAAGACCACACCGGCTCGGAAGAATAATAAATGAGCTGCTGTGAATTAGCCGACAACCGCGGGCGAGTCACCGGATGTTGACGGACAGTCAGAGGTAGAACTTGACTCTGTTGGTCGTCTCTTTATCGAACTAGCTGACACCTCTTACTCTCAGGGTGACGTCGCAACAAGCTGGGCCGAGGATACTAAGGCAATTTCCATCTCTTCCAGCTCAGAATCCTTGCCTCCAAAGAAGATAAGGCAGGTCGTCCGAAAAGTAAGCCTTTTCTCATCCAGATGCTCATTTAGACCCGAACTTTATTTGATGAAAACTCAGCATGAGTTGGGGCGCCAAACTCGGAGTGGCGGCTCTGGAGATCTGGTGGCCGGGTTAACTCATGAGCCCTCTACTCGCAAGCGGCGTAACGAGGTGCCACATAGTCCAACTCCTTCTTTACCCAAAGCTGGCCTTGTCTGGCAGCCAATTAATCCTTCTGACTCCAATTATCAGGAGTCACCACTGTCTTCCAGAGACTCGTCCTCTAGATAGCTGCTGGCTTTGGTTATAAATCTAGGGTAAGTAACAATACTCAACTGTTTGACGGCTTAATTTATTGTCATGTGTTTTTGAATATATCAACTTTATCACACAACCAAATCCAAGAGCAAGAAAAGGAAGATGGGCGGGTCTTCGATAACCCTCGAGATCCCTGAGTCAGAGGACCAGGTATTGGTGACCCTTGAAGCCAACATCGAGAACCCCGAAGATCATCGTGACGATCGGGGTGACCCACCCCCGCAGACTGAAGCAATGACCTCTGAAGCTATAAATATTAATGCTAACTCGACGTCCATTTTTAACCTGCCGAGTCCCATTCTTGCCTCAAACCCTATCAAGGTGACTGAAGCGACTCCCTCTCATGAGAAGAATAACAAAGACATTGACATTGTTGGGGTGAGTCATAAAACACCAGAAACCTCCAACGTGCTCACTAAGCACACACCCAAGGATGAAACACCCTTGTTTGAAAAGGGTAAGTCAAAACTTGAGCTACAAAATTACGAAGACTTCACTGCTGACGAATTGCATGCTGGCTATCTAAGCCGCCCGGCTACAAGTCGGGACATGGAGCCAACTTGGTCAACATGATCAAGAAGAAATATGAGGTACACTCAACCTTCTCCTATTATATACCTTTATGTAGCCCCCAAGTCTTGATCATAGGAAAACTTTGAGTGTGTTTAAGACTTAAATAGAATTCCTAGAGCTTGAACTATAGCCCCCAAGGCTAGGTTATCATATTAATGATAAGCGGTTCTTTGAATAGACTCATAGGAAAAGAAATACCACGTAGCCCCCAAGGGCCAGCTCATCTTCCTGAAATGAGCCGGCTCATCTTTCGGAAATGAGCCGAGTCTTTCAATATGATGAAAATTTAAAGAATGAACATGTAGCCCCCAAGGGCCGGCTCATCTTCTTGAAATGAGCCAGGTCTTGTTATATTTTTTAAGATAGAAAAATGACATGCATTAGCCCCCAAGTGCCAAGTATATTGGTTGCAATCTGCTTGGGACTTCTCCATTGATCTTGAATTGATATAGCCCCCAGGCACTGGGTTTAATATTATTGATGGCTTAGATTAGCATATGTGAACTGAACTATCTCCTCATAATGCAGGAGGCTTTAAGCATTGCTGAGTCAAACTTGACCGACTTGAGAAAGGATATTAAAGATGAACTACAGGGAAATGTTCTGTGTCCTTCTTTGCTCATGTGTCTGTCCCTACAGGGAAATGTCATGCGGTGCTCACCGGAGTCCTCCTAGCTTGCTACAGCCCGGTTTCACTCGCTGCTGACCGACACGTGCATTGCTGGGTCATGTATGCCTGTCCCGATAAGTTTGTGCCACCTTGGGTTTACGACTAGTCATGTCGGCCTGGGTTCTCTGTCATATGGATGCTAGTGACACTATCATATACGTGAGCCAAAAGATGCAAACGGTCCCAGGCCAGCTAAGGCGGC
Organism: Triticum urartu; assembly: GCF_056163025.1. Classification (NCBI taxonomy): domain Eukaryota; kingdom Viridiplantae; phylum Streptophyta; class Magnoliopsida; order Poales; family Poaceae; genus Triticum; species Triticum urartu. Next base: position 403,024,584 of record NC_141874.1, read on the forward strand.
ACCCGTGGGGATACCGTGCATGAGGCTGCAAAGTGATATGATGTGTTACATGCTAGATCGGTGTGACTTAGGATCGGGGTCCTAACATGGCGAGTCAGCTCGTTGAAAATATGGAGCTAAAAAATACCAGCTGGCTTACGATGCCAACAACACATGAGTTGCAGTGCCCATCCTGATATCATGTGATTTAACTCTGCACTGGTGTAAGAACCTGTTTGCCCCTGACATTGATCCATCTCCTATCCTTCATGATGAAGCCATGTTTGAAGCTTTAACGGATGTCAACTAGACTCTGAACCACTCTCAGATCCGAGAAGCAGAAGAGTCAGTGTAGGATAACCCGAAGGCATCAATTGCTGAAGGCCATCCACGGGCTACCCCGGACGAGGCCGACTTGCAAGAATATTTTCATACCTTGCAAAAACTTTGAATTACTTGGGCTCAGCCGTAGCCATGTAATAGTTATAGAAAAACACGTGGTTGCTCTTGCCGTGCCTTCGGGCTCTTTAACTTTTGTGCAAATACATATGACCCGGTGGGTTGAAAAAAATTCTTGGACTTAATGCGTGCTATATATCCCGCCTTGGGCGTTTACATATCCAATAACCATTGCTTGTATTTGTGTTTGATAAGTCGCCTGTAGCAACCTATAAATGTAGAAACTTCTAACATATGCAAAAAATTATCACTAAGTCATAATTGATGGGAAATAATCCGGCGAGTGTCGTGGAAAACCACGACCACCTATGGGATTAAGAGTCCCTTTTGGTTTGGCGGGGGGATGGGCACATTGCACAAAGAGTGGAGAAGCATAACACAGCACGACAGAGATCACACGGGCTGTTTTTACCCAGGTTCAGGCCGCCGCGAGGCGTAAAACCCTACCCCTGCTTTGGTGGATTGATGGTGGAAAATGGTGGAGAAGCGCATCACTCTTACCCGGCAAGGTTGCCTCAGGGCGAGAGGAGCTACGTGTGTATGAGTGTGAGGGGGTTCGAATCCTATCTACGGTGACCATGGGCCTCCTTTTATAGATCAAGGGGTCACCACAGTGGCAAATCAATCTTTACATACTGATTAGATAGCAAACAGTGCTATCATACCTAACTCTATAGGCTGACAGAGCGCATTAAATGCACGTTTAATGTCACATCACAGCTTGCCTGGCAGGCCCTGTCGGGCTGTTTTGCCAGCTTCGCGCCTGCTTGCTTGACACGTCTCAGGACGGGAGTCACCTGGAGGTATTTTCTATAGGAAGTGGCTGCCACATGGCAAATAGCAGCCACTTAGTCACTTTACGGCTTGACGTCACACTGATCGATGACTTGTGTTGCTCGTGAGGTGGAGCGATGGAGTGGTTTGCCTCTGTGAGCCCCGGCAGGCCTGCCGGGATGATCTGGAGACTTGTTTCCGGGGGTAACCCCATCCTTGCCAGGCTCGCCTACCTAGAAAGGGAGGTTCTTCTCATAGTTGCATCTTGTCTCTCTGGCTAGTATTGGTCTCCTGGATATGCACTTTGATCCTTCAAAGAATTGATCCTTCATACTCTTTGATCTGGTCTTGGTGCTGTAATCTTGTCCTTGCGCCTGTGGGCTTATCGTGTGTGCACGAGTCAGGGGAAAACATACACCCATGTTTGTGTACCCCGACATAATGCCCCGGGACTGAGCCATACGTGTCACGGGGCATGTTGGGTTAGGCCGCAAACAGTGCACGAACACGTGGCATGAGAAGGCTGTGCGCACGGCGATTCGTCATGATGACCAGTTAATCCAACGTCCACTTCGCGAGGCGTGGGTGCGTGGGACTATAGTAGTTAATGTAAAAATGGTAACTTTTTGAAGAGCCGCGTCCTCTCCCATGTCGTTTCCCTTAAGATGGGAAAACATGAAAAGGTACTGCTCATTCATCGTCTGCCTCGCCTCCCCATCATCTTCCTCTGCAAGCCAAGTAACCGCCCGATCCCCTCACCCACATTTGCCATCGATCCCCTTCCAATTTCCTTCCTACTCTCTCATCGTCTCTCGGGGGATACGGGGAAGAAAACTTCTGCTAGGGGGCAGCGGACGACCGCCATGAAGGAGGCGCCCGCCGAGGGGAGCAAGAGGGGGATCAAGCTAGACATGAAGCGAAAAGGAGACGTTGTCTTCTTCCCGTTGAACCTTGACAGTGGTGTGCTCCAGGCGAGGTATGGATACTTGTGGGGGAGGGAGGTTCCGAAGAGGCATGACGCTCCTAAGGTTCTGGCGGAGGGAGAGGAGGACCCACCAGATTCATACAAGTTCTTTTGCGCATATTACATCTCCGGTCTCTGCCCTCCCTTGTCGGATTTCTTTGAAGCGATGATGGTGATCTATGGATTCCATATCTTGGATTTCACGCCAAATGCAATGGCGTGCGTGGCAATCATTGCCCACCTATGCGAGAATTTTGTTGGGGTTGCCCTCAACGTTGATCTGTTTAGGCACTACTTTGTTCCGAGGGTGGAGAACAGGAACCACCGCTCCGGGAACATAAGCTGGATTCCACGGCTAGTGCCAAGGGAGAACTGGGATTACCTCCTCGGTCAACAATGCAATAGATGGGAGGAGTGGAGGGGAGATTTGTGCTGGATTCAGGATGATAAGGCTCCAGAGTTCTGCCAGGCACGGATAGGATGCCTCGAGCGCAATAACGAATGGAGAGCATTTGGCCTCACCGAGGACAGGCTCCGCCCGACAATCAACAGTATTACCCATCTAAAGACTATCGGGTTGACCGTCGAGCATGTAGGGGAAGATTTCCTCCTCCGTCACATCGCTCCTTTGTAGAAAAGGGACAGATTCGCCTGGGAGTATGGGGATGCTGGGGATAGGATAAGGTTGCTCCCTGGCCTAGTCAAAAACCTGACAGTTTATGGCCATGCTGTTGGGTTCTACGATAGGGTGTGTCAAATGCAAATTAAAATTTCCTACATGCAGAACAACCAAGAACATGCTACGGGAGATGGATGACAGTTCGTTACCACCAGACGCGCAGTGCCGTGCAGTGGAAGAAGAGTTGGGGCAGCGCGTCCGCGTGGATCGTCTCCTTCTCATATGATCACCCTCGAACAACCGGTCATTGGTTCCCACGTACAGGTTCGCCCGAGCGGCGCAAGTACACCGCCTCTAACGGTATCCGCGCATGCAGGAGGAACATCGTGCCACGGACTGCCAGGTCCAATCACACAAACGGCGGCAAGTGGAGGTGTCTATTCGCAACACATGCAAACCCTAGTGACAGCACCGAAGTGATCAATCCCATGAGAGTGCGGCACCTCCACTTTATTTAGGCGTCTGTCGTGGGCTCAACACTTGGGCCTCGCACGGACCCTAAAGCCCATAAGTCTACTCAGCCAGAATCCGAATACAGATCGGATCACATCCGACCAGTGTCCCCGGATCCGACCCCGTAGGTTCCTTACCTTAAGCGTGCGACCCCTTAGGTTCAAGCCGGCTTGGTCGCAGTTCGGATCATCTCCGAACTGCATGGTTGGTAGCGGCCCCTAGCAAGGCATGCCGAACAGCAAGCAGACTATGAAAACTGGTTAGACGAACATGTACATCATACTTCCATTCCTTTTGCCACATGATATATGTTGTCGGGATCAACGCGAGTCTGTCATCCTTGTGCTAGCCCAACCTCATTCTAGTTCCAGTGATGCTGACCATAAACCAGATTATCTCATAATCCTTGTCGCATGTCCATGCTTATCCTGTTTGAATCACACGAGGGGCCCAGAGTATATCTCTCCTGATCGGAGGGGCAAATCCCATCTTTCTCAGCCATGTCTCGCAACATGGGTGTGGACAAGCCTAAAACCTACCTTTGTAACTACCCAGTCACGGAGTAGCGTTTGGTTGGCCCAAAGCAAGCCTGTCACCATCCCGAGTACATGCGTCGGCTCAGGTATTAGGACATAGAATGTATGTTGCACTAGAGACTCACAGATGACATATCGCTGCGTCTCATAGTTGGGTCTGTCCAACTCGGACCTTATCTCAACTCGGATCCGACTACGTCGAATCCGACCAGATCCTTCCGAGTCCATATTATCCGGTTAGCATCCAATGCTCCATGGATAGTGAGACCAAGCCATCGACCATGTTATATGCTAGTCTAGTTGGCTGTGCGTCCACACAGCCCTTTCGACTAGGGACCTTTTAGGACAATCATCATACAATGCATAGTCCGACAAACAAGTCATATACTTGCTGATACAAATCATTGATAATGTCCAAGGACTATCTTTATTCATAAACACATAGGAAATATCATCATACATGATTGCCTCTACGGCATATCTCCAACACATGCCTGGTTGTGCGATCAGCTATTTGGCCGCTTCGGGCTGTTCAAGATACCGACAAACATCATTCCGCTGAACATCAACTCTGTTAGGGATCAAATTCTAAAGTGGATGCTAGATTGTAATGCCCACAAAGTTGCGGGCGACTGGCGATTGTCCACGTTCGATGAAGAGCTGGCATGGTCCTCCACCTTGGTAGAAAGGGCCACTAAAGTGGAAGCTAAAATGTAAAAATGCACCTTCGCGGTGGAGGTGGCATACATTAAGAGGTGGCTCGAGGAAGAAAGGGCGGCCCAATCTACAGCAGTGGCGAAGGCCGAGAAGGCAATAAAGGGAAGAGGGAAAGCTGGGGATGAGAGCTATTCCCACGGCAAGGGTGAGACGCAAGTCTCGGAAGAGGCTGCCGGGGAAGAGCATGTCGGGGGAGAGGCTGCCGAGGACGGGCCTTCCGGAATCGAGGCTCTATATGTTGCAGCATAGGAGGCTTTAGGGGAAGAAGAGGTGGAGGAGGTGGTCAAACCTAGAAAGGAGTGGCTCGAAGAAGGCCCTCAGACCCCCGAGCTAGTCTTGGACCAACGCCCTCTCAAAAGGGCGGCCAACCGGGGAGTGGCAGCCCCTGATCCCGCACCTACCGCGAAGAGAGCGAAGCAGACCACCTCCAAGATCAACATTCCCGAAGCTGTGCGCCGGCATTCTCCTCGGGTCTCCGGGGCTAGGGCCCTTCCCACCAAGCAGCCAGCAGCCATGGAGGGCGACTCCAGCGCTTATTCGAGTTCGAGATCTTCATAGAGCATGTCTTCATCAGAACCTCCCGTGCGCCGGCAAGTCTTGAAGCTGCTAGAGAGCTCCGCCCCTCCACCCCATAAAAGGAGCAGGGCGCCCTCACCACCCATGGACTTCGAGCTGAATTCCATGGTTATCAACGAAGAGTAAGGGATACAACTTCCCTCTTCTCTCCTTTTCTTGTATTATCTTCAATATGCTAGCTTGTATCTGTCACCCGATCTTGCTTGTTGTTGCCGATAGGGAGGAGGAGGAGATGGAGACCCTCGTCCATCGGTCCAGGAGGCTCAAACGCATAGAGCCACCGACAGTGGTGGAAGGAACATGACCGACATGGAGTAGCACGATCGCTCTGGCACCAAGCTCCCAGCTCAACCCCCAGCCCAAAGGCACAGAGGAGATTCCTCCTGCTGGGGATGATGATGGAGAGCTCCCCACTAATGGCCGCATGAAGCTACGTCGGTATTTCCCCAAAGAGGAAGGGATGATGCAACACAGCAGCGGTAGGTATTTCCCTCAGATATGAAACCATGGTTATCGGACCAGTAGGAGGACCTAGCAACACTACGTAAACATCACCTGCACACAAATAACAAATACTCGCAACCCAACGTGTAAAAGGGGTTGTCAATCCCTTTCGGGTAACGGCGCCAGAAATTGGCAAACGAACGTCAGAGAGTTGTAGATATTGATAGATCAAACGCCAAGTAAAATAAATTGCAGCAAGGTATTTTTGTATTTTTGGTTTAATAGATCTGAAAATAAAAGTAAAGGAAAAGTAGATTGCAAAGGCAAATAATATGAGAAAGAGACCCGGGGGCCGTAGGTTTCACTAGTGACTTCTCTCGAGAAAAATAGCAAATGGTGGGTAAACAAATTACTGTTGGTCAATTGATAGAACTTCAAATAATCGTGACAATATCCAGGAAATGATCATTATATAGGCATCACGTCCAAGATTAGTAGACTGACTCCTGCCTGCATCTACTACTATTACTCAACACATGTACCGCTATCCAGCATACATCTAATGTATTAAGTTCATGGAGAAATGGAGTAATGCAACAAGAACGATGACATGATGTAGACAAGATCTACCTATGTAGAGATATACCCATCATTTTATCCTTCGTAGCAATGATACATACGTGTCGGTTCCCCTTCTGTCACTCGGATCAAGCACCATAAGATCGAACCCACTATAAAGCACCTCTTCCCATTGCAAGATAAACAGATCAAGCTGGCCAAACAAAACCCAAATATCGGAGAAGAAATACGAGGCTATAAGCAATCATGCAGATAAGAGATCAAAGAAACTCAAATAACTTTTATGGATATAAAAAGATAGATCTCATCATAAACTCAAAGTTCACCCAATCCCAACAAACACACCGCAAAAAGAGTTACATCATATGGATCTCCAAGAGACCATTGTATTGAGAATCAAACGAGAGAGAGGAAGCCATCTAGCTACTAACTACGGACCCGAAGGTCTACAAAGAACTACTCACGCATCATCGGAGAGGCACCAATGGAAGCGGTGAACCCCTCCGTGATGGTGTATAGATTGGATCTGTTGGTTTTGGCTCTGCGGCCGCTGGAATTGATTTTTGTCGACTCCCCTAGGTTTCTAGAATATTGGGGTATTTATAGAGCAAAGAGGCGGTCCGGGGGCACCCGAGGTGTCCACAACCCACCAGGGTGCGCCTGGGCCTCCCGGCGCGCCTTGGTGGGCTGTGCTCCCCTCGGAGCACCCCCAGATGCTACCTTGGCCCATAGGGTGTCTTCTGGTCCATAAAAAATCTCCGTAATGTTTAGTTGCATTTGGAATCCGTTTGGTATTGATTTCCCGCGATGTAGAAAACATGCAGAAAACAACAACTGGCACTTGGCACTATGTCAATAGGTTAGTACCAAAAAATTATATAAAATGATTATAAAACATCCAAGATTGATAATATAACAGCATGGAACAATAAACAATTATAGATACGTTGGAGATGTATCAGCATCCCCAAGCTTAACTCCTACTCGTCCTCGAGTAGGTAAGTGATAAAAACAGATTTTTTTGATGTGCAATGCTGCCTAACGTGTCATATCATATTATTTTCTTTATAGCATGGACATTTGGACTTTTATATTGTTCAAAGCAATAGTCTAGTTTTGACATGATAACTTAAATACTCAAGCATATCAATAAGCAACAATGTCTTTCAAAATATCAACGCTAAAATAAGCTATCCCTAGCCCATCATGCTCAATCATTGATCCATTCATGAAACACACTCGCATATTAACTACACCCAATGCTCAAGTGCAATCATAGTGCCTCCTAGTTGGTGCTTTTATAAGAGAAGATGCAGACTCAAATTCAAAAGTAAAAATTGTATAAAGAAAAATAAAGGCCCTTCGCAGAGGGAAGTAGGGATTTGTACAGGTGCCAGAGCTCAAAGTGAAAAACTTAGAGATAAAAACATTTTGGGAGGTGTGTCCTTCCCACCAACTAAAACGACTTAGAGTTCCCAACACTTTCCATTCTAGATATATCATCGGCGGTTCCCAAACAGAAATTAAAGTTTATTCCTTTTCCACCATACTTTCACTTTCCATGGCTAACCGTATCCACGGGTGCCTTCCATACCAACACTTTCCAAGGAATTTATTATTTGACAACATAAGTAAATTCATTTTTCATTTCAGGACTGGGCATCCCTAATACCTTTGCCTTACTCTCGTGCAATGACAAGTGAATAAACACTCACTGTGAGAATAACACATCTAGCATGGAAAATATTAGCCACCCCTCACCGCTCCGTGAGCGGTACGAACACACAAAAGAGAAGATTATTTTGAAAATTAGAGATGGAACATACAAATTTGCATAGAATGGAAAAAGAATACCGTATATATGTAGATATAGTGGACTCATGTGGCAAAACAGGTTTAAAGGTTTTTGGATGCACAAGTAGTGATCATATTTAGTGCAAAATGAAGGCTAGCAAAAGATTGAGAAGCGACCAACCAAGAAATGAGTATTCTCATAAGTGAGCATTAAGCATAGTTAACACCGAATAATGCACCACAAGTAGGATATAATTTCATTGCATAATTATTGACTTCCATGCTTGCATAGGGAATCACAAACCTTAACACCAATATTCTTACTAAAGCATAATTACTCATCAAGATGACTCACATATCACATCATCATATCTCAAAACTATTACTAATAATCAAGTTTATTTTGTCCAATGATCTTCATGAAAGTTTTTATTATATCCTTCTTGGATATCTATCACTTTGGGACTAATTTTCATGTGTTGCTTTTGATAAGCTCAAACAAATTTAAGTGAAGCAAGAGAGAATTTCTTGAAAATTTTACTAACTCTCAAATAAATCTAAGTGAAGCAAGATAGCATTTCCTCAAAAATACTAAAGCACACCGTGCTCAAAAAGATATAAGTGAAGCACTAGAGCAACTCCATAGCTCATAAAAATTTAAGTGAAGCATAGAGAGCAATTCTAACAAGTCATGGCATAATTTTGGCTCTCTCAAATAGGTGTGCCCAGCAAGGAATCAAGACTTAAAACACAAAATAGAACAATCAAAGACTCATATCATACAAGACGCTCCAAGAAAAACACATAGTATGTGACGAATAAAAATATAGCTTCGAGTAAAATACCGGTGGTCATTAGAAGAAAGAGGGGGTTCCACTCGGGGGCATCCCCAAGCTTAGTTGCCTGCACTCTTTTGGATAATATCTTGGGATGCCGGGGCATCCCCAAGCTTAGGCTCTTCTTACTCCTTATTCCTTCATCCATTGTAAGATAACCAAAAACTTGAAAACTTCAATCACACAAAACTCAACAAAAGCCTTCGTGAGATCCGTTAGTATAAGAGAACAAATCACTACTATAAGTGTTGTAGTAAACCAACTCATATTTTGTTCGTGGAATATATATAATGTATTCCAACTTTCTATGGCCAAAACTCATCAAGGAAAAACCATAGAGTCATCAAAACAAGCACACAACGCAAAGAAAATAGAATCTGTCAAAAACAGAGCAGTCTGTAGCAATCTGGATATTCTGAAGACTTCTGTAACTCCAAAAACTCTAAAAAATTAGGATGACCTTGGAAATTTGTATATTAATCTACTGCGAAGGGAATTGGTATTTTATCGCTCTCTGGTTAAAATAAAAATTATTCTTGCGAGTGCAAAATTTTCTGTTTTTTCAGCAAGATCAAACAACTATCACCCAAGAAGATCCTAAAGGCTTTAGTTGGCACAAACACTAATTAAAACATAAAAAACACAATCATAACAGTAGAATAGTTGTGCAAATACTCAAAAACATAAATAAAAGAGCAAAAACAAATTTTATTCGTTGGGTTGCCTCCCAACAAGCGTTATAGTTTTACGCCCTTAGCTAGGCATAAAGCAAGGATCTAAGTTTTGTCATCCTTCTTCTTAATTCCCTTAGAGGTGTTTTCATCGTGGGGTTTTGTAAAAACAACATAAAACATATTATCCATAGAAACCTTAGCATTATTAAGTTGCCCATTATCATAACCACGTTGATTTTCGGCAACAATCCAAGAGTAATGTTGATTAACATTATTAAAAACTTGTTGAATTACATCTAGAATGGGGACTTCCTTTTTAAGATTCTCATCAAAGATTTTATTATACCCGAGCAAATGTATTAACGCAGAATCACTATTGTAAAGAATTTCATCTATCACGGGCTTTTCATGATTCATACCATAAAAATCAAAGATTTCCCTAGCTTCCCATATGATATAGTCAAACTCATTCATAAGAACGAGAGTGGCCACTTTTTAGCCTTAGGATTCTTTATAATGGGGAGCTAAAAAATCTTTGCAAAGTAGGATGAGTACAGATAAATTTACTTTCAAGTTTCAGAACTAGTGCTGAAATAGCTTCCGCATAAGATCTATTGGTTCTAAGTATAGGAGCATCATCGAGACTTAGATTTCCCACACAATTGAAAAATTCTTGGATATGTTCCTTTCCCATGACATTCCCTTGCCCCAAGATCCAGACTGCCCATACGTCCAATCTTAGGAGTTAGTCCATCATCTGTTGGTGCCATACCGAAATCACTCATGGTTGCAAGCAAAAGATAGATCCAACAGGAAAACGGCAAACGAAAAAGACGGCGAATAAAACAACAAATTTTTGTGAAGTGGGGGAGAGGAAAACGAGAGGCAAATGGAAAATAATGTAAATTGCGAGGAGATGAGATTTGTGATTAGGAACCTGGTATATGTTGAAGATCCTCCCCGGAAACGGCGCGATAAATTCCTTTTGATGGAGGCTTGAAGCTACGTCGGTATTTCCCCAAAGAGGAAGGGATGATGCAACAAAGAAGCAGTAGGTATTTCCCCCAGATATGAAACCAAGGTTATCGAACCAGTAGGAAGACCAAGCAACACTATGTAAACAACACCTGCACACAAATAACAAATACTCGCAACCCAACGTGTAAAAGGGGTTGTCAATCCCTTTCGGGTAACGGCGCCAGAAATTGGCAAACGGACGTGAGAATTGTAAATATTGATAGATAAAACGGCAAATACAATAAATTGTAGCAAGGTATTTTTGTATTTTTGGTTTAATAGATCTGAAAATAAAAGCAAAGGAAAAGTAGATCACAAAGGCAAATAATATGAGAAAGAGACCCCGGGGCCATAGGTTTCACTAGTGGCTTCTCTCGAGAAAATAGAAAATGGTGGGTAAACAAATTACTGTTGGGCAATTGATAGAACTTCAAATAATCATGACGATATCCAGGCAATGATCATTATATAGGCATCACGTCCAAGATTAGTAGACCAACTCCTGCCTGCATCTACTACTATTACCACACACATCGACCGCTATCCAGCATGCATCTAGTGTATTAAGTTCATGGAGAAATGGAGTAATGAAATAAGAATGATGACATGATGTAGACAAGATCTATCCATGTAGATATAGACCCCATCATTTTATCCTTAGTAGCAACGATACATACGTGTCGGTTCCCCTTCTGTCACTGGGATCAAGCACTGTAAGATCGAACCCACTACAAAGCACCGCTTCACATTGCAAGATAAATAGATCAAGTTGGAAAAAAAAACCCAAATATCGGAGAAGAAATACGAGGCTATACGCAATCATGCATATAAGAGATCAAAGAAGATTCAAATAACTTTCATGGACAAAAAGATAGATCTGATCATAAACTCAAAGTTCATCCAATCCCAACAAAGACACCACAAAAAGAGTTACATCATACGGATCTCCAAGAGACCATTGCATTGAGAATTAAACGAGAGATAGGAAGCCATCTAGCTACTAACTACGGACCCGAAGGTCTACATAGAACTACTCACGCATCATCAGAGAGGCACCAATGGAAGTGGTGAACCCCTCCATGATGGTGTCTAGATTGGATTTGGTGGTTCTGGACTCTACGGCGGCTGGAATTGATTTTTGTCGACTCCCCTAGGGTTTCTGGAATATTGGGGTATTTATAGAGCAAAGACGCGGTCCGGGGGCACCCGAGGTGGGCACAACCCACTAGGGCGTGCGTGGGCCTCCTTGCGTGCCCTAGTGTGTTGTGCTCCCCTCGGAGCACCCCCAAGCGCTGCCTTGCCCATTGGGTGTCTTCTGGTCCATAAAAAATCTCCGTAAAGTTTCGCTGCATTTGGACTCCATTTTGTATTGATTTCTCGCGATATAAAAAACATGCAGAAAACAGCAACTAGCACTTGGCACTGTGTCAATAGGTTAGTACCAAAAAATGATATTAAATGACTGCAAAAGGATTATAAAACATTCAAGATTGATAATATAACAGCATGGAACAATCAAAAATTATAGATACGTTGGAGATGTATCACCCTCCGTTGAGGATAAAGGAGGGGAGGGGACCACTCAAGGTGAGCCCCTTCAGGAGGGACCCACCCCGCCCACCGATAGAGTCGATGGATCACCGCCAAGGGTTCCCCCGTAAGAATCCCTCCAGGGTGGTGCCAGCTGTCGGGAAAACTGAACCTCCTTCCCGACAAGCCTCTCTGGGTAACTTAACTGCCTTTCTTCTCGTGCTTTCTCTTATCTGTTTGCTTCTTATTCCTGATTCTGTACCCCTTGTCATTGATTGCCGGTTCTGCTCGCAACCCCTTTGAGTAAAGAGCTAGATTTGTTCGATGAAGTGGCTAGCATAGGGAAGGATGCTACCGAGGAGGCCACCAAGATTACTGCAATGGCCGGAGGTGCTCTGGGATTTTTCAAGTAGCCCGAGAAAACCCTTGGTAGCACGTCAGGGATGGGGGTTGTGGTTGAAGAGAAGATACCCCTCCAAACCATGGGCCCCCTTGTTAGTGTCAAAACCAGCCGATCTCGGGTAGGGAGTCCCAAACTGTGGGTCTGAGGATCGAAGGTAACAGGAGACAAAGAGGACACGATGTTTACCCAGGTTCGGGCCCTCTCGATGGAGGTAAAACCCTACTTCCTGCTTGGTTGTCTTTGATGAGTAAAGGGGTTACAAGAGTTGATCTACCTCGAGATCATAACAACTAAACCCTAGATGTCTTGCCTATGTAAATTCTGATCATCCTTACGGACTAAACCCTCCGGGTTATATATACACCGGAGGGGTACATAGTCGGTACACAAGGGAAGGAAGCAATACATCCAGACTCCAATCTTGCCCTCCACGCATCCAGGAGTTCTATATGAACACGGAGGATAATCTTCTGCTCTATCTTCACGGCCCATCATCCCAACCCATGCTTGAATAGGCTGGACACCTATGGACCCCAGAATCCATGTCTCCCTCACACCTTCCCTCATTTGGCACCTCTACGGAGGTCCTGCCATCCTCGTCGAGCAGCCTGGTGTTGGTGCTTATGCAGCCCGGACTCGGAGCCCCCGTCTTTTCAATGGCGATGAGCACGAAACTAGACGAAGAGCTTCAGTGCATACTGACATCATTGTACCAGGGAGTTGAAGAGGTGGACGACTCCGTTGCCATCGCCATGGACCTTTCCTTCATGGAGTCCGTGGCGGCAGGTCTCAAAGAGATGCGGGAGCGGCATAGCCAAAAGTGGCAGGAGCTCAAGGAGCAACACCAGTCCGCCAACAAGGTGGACTAGAAGCTGAAGGAAAAAGGAATTGAGCTCCGTGACTAGCACGACAAGCAGTTTCAGGTCCTCTTGAGATAGCAGGAGACACTCTCGATGACGAGGGAGGATGTCATCGCTCGAGAGGCACGCCTAGCGGAGCGCAAGGCATTTCTAGATGCCAGGGAGCAGGATATCACCCTCCGGAAGGAGAAGCTCGAGGCGACTCTTCGTGCCAATGACGACGATCTGGAGACAATTGTGCAACAGTGTACCAAAGAACTGGAGGACAAGCACAAGGCTTCCCTAGACGCTCTCACTATCGACTCTGCTGCCTAGCTGAAGAAGCTCACCGATGATCTTGCTGTTGCCTCCTCCGGCAAGGTGGACCTCGACCGTCAGGTGGCCGAGCTGACGGAGAAGCTTGCCGGGAGTGCCAAGGAGGTGTCGGTCCTCAAGGAGGAGATGCAGAAAGCAGAGTCCCTTCTGAAGGACACACAATCGCAGCTCTCCTCCAAGAGCCAAAGCCTCGAGGCTGCCAATGGGACCATTGAGGATCTGAAAGCCAGGATAGACTCCTTGGAGGGCTCAATGGAATCCATCGAAGCTCGTGAGCAGTAGCTGTCGAAGGATCTGTACACTGCAAAGCGCCTTTGGAAGGATGCAGAGGACAAGCTGAAGAACCACTCTGATCAAGTGGACCTCTGGATCAAAAGCTTGGTCGACAATGCCGATCGCCTTACTACTCAGACTGCAGCGATGGGCATGGAGGGGCTGGTCTACTCGGTCAGCAAGCAGGAAGCCCCTAGTGCCAAGTTGGGGATTTTCTTCAATGAGTTGATTGCCAAGCTGAAGACTCACGAGGAGGAAGAGCGGGCCATTTAGAGGCTGAATCCCAGAGGCTTGCCTGCAATTCTCTCTTCATGGTCCTAAGCAACATCGCTTGCCGCCACCAGGACCTCGACCACGGTGATGGTTTTAGGAAGCCGCCATGGGGTACTGACGTTTCTACCGTCGAGGAGAAGGCCACCCCCTTCATTGATAGGGTTCTCATCGTACGGGCCCGACAAGCCCGCCGTTGAGTCATTCCCGCCATTGTGTTGTCCTGTAATCAAAACAATGACACATGTCCTGTGTTTAGACTTCGTTCTATTATGCTTTATATGGAGCTTGGTACTTTTGCTTAATCTGAATTGCGCGTGTATCCCTTTTGAGTTTATCCATACAGTGTTCGCATGATTAGTCTCTATGCACATTTAGGTTTCCTGCCAGTATATTATTGCCGCAACGGGCGTGAGGGTCTGGCCCTCAACAGTTATTTTGGTGTGAATGCGTCCTGACAAGTTTTTTGTTAGTAGTTTCCGACGCAGCCAGTCGTTCCGTGAGCTGGCTCTGGACGGAACGAGGGTCCAGACAAGAATCTAACATAGGTACCTTTATGTGAAATATTTCAACATACAAACACTTCGGCACTCAAGGGATAAACAAGCATACAAATCCAAAGAATCCGCAATAACACAAAGATAGCATGAACTTAGCTCTTATCCATGTCCTCATCCATTCCTTTCAGCTGCGGTCGCTTGTTGGGCTTGTAAGCTTCACGAAGGATGATGTCGCATGCGTATTGATTTCTGACCGCCGGCAGGGGTCGGTCTAAATCATATATATCTTGTGGGCGGTGAGGCGCGATGCTAGGCACGGTGGGTTTTTCTCTCACCTTCCCTTCACGCTTCCCGAACAACCCAACGGCGACTAGCACAAAAAGTGACACCAACGCGGATGGCCTTGCTGGGGCATACTTGTCGGGGCATCGATCAACGGATTCAGACCAGCGCTCCACCCAGGATTTCCATATGCAGGGTAAATACTGAACCGAGTGTCGCGTGGGCTCATCGACGCTGATGATGCTAAAACCCAAAGTAGCTCGATTGCCGAAAAGTGAAGGTAGCAGGGAGAAAGAAACCCAGTGCTTCCGCGCATCTCCCTCTTCCTTGAACGAGGCTCGAGATACATCCTCGCTGCCTGATTCGCCCGGGGTGATCTTCTCGCCCTTGATTGCCGACTTATGCCGTTGGTGCGACCGCGATAGAAGGAGGTGGTGGGGTTCGGATAGGGCCGGAGGGGGAGCAAGGTTGCTCTCCCGCTCCAGCTTTCTCCTTCTCTGATTTTCTTGAGTGTCATTAAGTAATGACGTTGTTGATGGAGCTCGTGATGATGATGACGCAGCTTACGCTCTTGGGTTCACGCAAGTGATCCCCCTAACTGGCGCGCCAAAGATGTTGTCGGAAACCACGACCGCCTATGGGACCAAGAGTCCCTTTTGGTTCGGCGAGGAGATGGGCATGTTGCACAAAGAGCGGAGAAGTGTAACATAGCACGACAGAGATCACACGGGCAGTTTTTACCCAGGTTCGGGCCGTCGCGAGGCGTAAAACCCTACTCCTGCTTTGGTGGATTGATGGTGGAAAATGGCGGAGAAGCGCATCGCTCTTGCTCGGCAAGGTTGCCTCCGGGCGAGAGGAGCTATGCGCGTATGAGTGTGAGGGGGTGGGAATCCTTCCTACGGTTGTCATGGGCCTCCTTTTATAAATCAAGGGGTCACCACAGTGCCAAATCACTCTTTACATACTAATTAGATAGCAAACAGTGCTATCATACCTAACTCTGTAGGCTGACAGAGTGCATTAAATGCGCCACTTAATGTCACGTCACAGCTCGCACGTCAGGCCCTGGCGGGCTGTTTTGCCAACTTCGCACCTGCTTGCGTGACACGTCTCAGGAGAGGTGTCGCCTGGAGATATTTTTTGTAGGAAGTGGTTTCCATGTGGCAAATAACAGCCACTTAGTTACTTTACGGCTTCACACTGCACTGATCGATGACTTGCGTTGCTCGTGAGGTGGAGCAGTGGAGTGGTTTGCCTCTGCAAGCCCCGGCAAGCCTGCCGGGACGATCTGGAGACTTGCTTCCGGGGGTAACCCCATCCTCGCCAGGCTCGCCTGCCCGGCAAGGGAGGTTCTTCTCGTAGTTGCATCTTGTTTCTCTGGCTAGTCTTGGTCTCCTTGATCTGCACTTTGACCCTTCAAAGAATTGATCCATGATGGCCCACAACTATAGGGGATCTATTGTAGTCCTTTCGATAAGTAAGAGTGTCGAACCCAACGAGGAGCAGAAGGAAATGACAAGTAGTTTTCAGTAAGGTATTCTCCGCAAGCACTGAAATTATCGATAACAAATAGTTTTGTGATAAAGAAAATCGTAACAGGTAACAAGTAAATAAAATAACTAGGGTGCAGAAAGGTGGCCCAATCCTTTTTGTAGCAAAGGACAAGCCTGGACAAACTCTTATATAAAGCAAAGCTCTCCCGAGGACACATGGGAATTGTTGTCAAGTTAGTTTTCATCGTGCTCATATGATTCACTTTCGTTACTTTGATAATTTGATATGTGGGTGGACCGGTGCTTGGGTGCTGCCCTTCCTTGGACAAGCCTCCCACTTATGATTAACCCTTCTCTCAAGCATCTGCAACTATGAAAGAAGTATTAAGGTAAACCTAACCATATCATGAAACATATGGATCCAAATCAGCCCCTTACGAAGCAATGCATAAACTAGGGTTTAAGCTTCTGTCACTCTAGCAACCCATCATCTACTTATTACTTCCCAATGCCTTCCCCTAGGCCCAAATCATGGTGAAGTTTGATGTAGTCAACATTCACATGACACCACTAGAGGAGAGACAACATACATCTCATCAAAATATCGAACGAATACCAAATTCAGATGATTACTTATAAGAATACTTCTCCCATGTCCTCAAGAACAAACGTAACTACTGACAAAACATATTTATGAGCAAGATCAGAGGAGTATTAATTATCATTAAGGATTTGAAAATATAATCTTCCACCGGATAAACCAACTAGCATCAACTACAAGGAGTAATCAGCACTACCAGCAACCCACAGGTACCAATCTGAGGTTTTGGGACCAAGATCGAATACAAGAGATGAACTAGGGTTTGAGAGGAGATGGTTCTGGTGAAGATGTTGATGGATATTGACCCCCTCTTGATGGGAGGATCAATGGTGATGACGATGGCGACGATTTCCCCCTCCCGGAGGGATGTTTCCCCGACAGAACAGCTCCGCTAGAGCCCTAGATTGGTTCTGCCCAGGTTCTGCCTCGAGACGGTGATGCTTCATCCCAAAAGCTTCCCTCTGATTGTTTTTAGGTCAAAACACACCATATAGCCAAACATGGGCACCGGAGGCCTGCCAGGGGGCCCACAAAGTCGGGGGTCGCCCAAGGGGGGTAGGGCGTGTGTAGCGACCAGACCACAAACGGTCTAATCTCTATGCTCAGGTGTCATCCCTGGATCAGTAATGCTGACACCACACGGCACTTGAAGGATTTATAACAGAGTAGCAATCACACACTTATTACATCGAGTGTCTCAAAAGAGAACTTATTACAATAAATATGGCGTAAGGCCATCTAATAACGAAAACAGCGGAAGGCTTGGAAGATAAGTGAGTCCATCAACTCCAACGGCATCACTGAGTATAGAACCACGACCTAAAAGCACCTTACTCGTCGTCTGAAAAGTCTGCAACATGAACGTTGCAGCTCGAAGAAGGGTCAGCACATGGAATATGCTGGCAATGTAACACATAGAGAGCAATAATGGAATAAGGCTATACTACATGCATATTTGGCTGGTGGAAAGCTCTATGGTTACAGTTTTGCGTAAAGCCGATTTTTCCATACTGCAAAGGAATAAATTTTATTTAACTATCATGGTAGTTGTTAAACATTGAGAGTGTAGACACGCTCTCAATCCCAATTAAGCATCATCATTAAAACCCAACAAATAATTAGAGTAAAATGATGAGATTCACATGATAATCTAGGTACTAGATACTCAAGTTGTCCATAACCGGGGACACGACTAATCATGATTAGTTTATACACTCTGCAGAGGTTTGCCCACTTTTCCCCACAAGACTCGATCTCCTCCGTTGGGATTCTCGCACTACAAGATGTTTGAGAAACGGATGACCGAGACACATTCTTTCAGAAGCGCTAGCGCCTTACGAACGGGTAGACCATACCAACCTACATCCCCTACATCTGCTAGTCTACCACTGTAAGAGTTCGCACAACTTAGTCAACTATGCTAGAGCCCATAGTAGCTTGTGGCTGCACACGGAAGTTTCTAGTATGAATAATCTCATGACCCCTTTGAGCCTGGGTGGCGGTCCAAAAGAAAAACAGGCAATCGCTGGAATACCCAGGTGCCTCGATCCACCCAGATGTGTATTTAAGTTGCCACCTTAGATAAATCATTGATTTAACAAACTCACATCTGTCATGGATTTCACTCACCCAATCCACGTCTACTAGCATAGCATGGCATAACAAGCAAACGTAGAAGTAACTCCCCAAAGGTTTGAATATAAAACAGGTAATAGGTACTATCTCATCTACTTCCCAAACCCACAATTTAATTAGATCCTAATCATGCAATGTGTGAGGATTGATCTAATGCAATAAAAACTGGGTAGTAGGAAGTATGATCAAAGTGTTACTTGCCTTGTTGATGATCCGCAAAACCTAGCGATTTGAAGTAGCAAGCGGCGCACTCCGGGTACTCTATCGCAAACAAACAAGCATACAATAAGTACTCAACTAATGCACAGGTGAGGGAGTCCTGGATTAGGGGGTCTCCGGACAGCCGGACTATATCCTTTGGCCGGACTGTTGGACTATGAAGATACAAGATTGAAGACTTCGTCTCGTGTCCGGATGGGACTCTACTTGGCGTGGAAGGCAAGGTAGGCAGTACGGATATGGATATCTCCTCCTTTGTAATCGACCTTGTGTAACCCTAACCCTCTCCGGTGTCTATATAAACCGGAGGGTTTTAGTCCGTAGGACACAACAACTACAACATACAATCATACCATAGGCTAGCTTCTAGGGTTTAGCCTCTCCAATCTCGTGGTAGATCTACTCTTGTACTACCTATATCATCAATATTAATCAAGCAGGACGTAGGGTTTTACCTCCATCAAGAGGACCCGAACCTGGGTAAAACATCATGTTCCCTGCTGTCGGTGTCAAAACCGGCGGATCTCGGGTAGTGGGTCCCGAACTGTTCGTCTAGGCCGGATGGTAACAGGAGGCAGGGAACACGATGTTTTACCCAGGTTCGGGCCCTCTTGATGGAGGTAAAACCCTACGTCCCGCTTGATTAATATTGATGATATGGGTAGTACAAGAGTAGATCTACCATGAGATCAAGGAGGCTAAACCCTAGAAGCTAGCCTATGGTATGATTGTTGTATATGGAGTTTATTGCCTACGGACTACAACCCTCCGGTTTATATAGACACCGGATAGGGTTAGGGTTACATAGAGTCGGTTACAATGGTAGGAGATCTTGAATATCTGCATCGCCAAGCTTGCCTTCCACGCCAAGGAAAGTCCCATCCAGACACGAGACGAAGTGTTCAATCTTGTATCTTCATAGTCCAGGAGTCCGGCTGAAGGTATAGTCCGGCTATCCGAACATCCCCTAATCCGGGACTCCCTCAGTAGCCCCTGAACCTGTCTTCAATGACGATGAGTCCGGCGCGCAAATTGTCTTCGGCATTGCAAGGCGGGTTCCTCCTCCAAGTCCTTGATAGAAGATTGTAAACACCAAGAGTAGTGTCCGGCTCTGCAAAATAAGCTTCCACATATTGCCATAGAGAGAATAATATTAACACAAATCAAATCTGCTGACGTATTCCGCAGTGCGTCAACACACTACAGCCAAGTCCTTTACTTGAATCAATTTCACTTTTCCACCTCAGCGTGTTTTGCGAGGCAGTTTCCTTGGCACGTCTTGTCAAAGCAGAAATCGTGTGCCCCCCTTTCACGGGATTCTCATCAATACGGACGTGGGTAACCCAATCGTGCCCGTTAGCATGTTTTCTCGATTAAAGGCGAGTCCCAAATGGTTACGGGGAGGGCTCCTGGTATTCAACCTCTTATAAAGAGACCAGGGCCTTACTCCTTTTCTCCAATCCCAAAACGAGTTCGCCCGTCGCCTCGAGTTCCAACTCCCTAGGATCCAGATTCCGGGCGCCTCAAACCTTCGACAATGTCCGGTTCCGACCTTCAAGGCCGATGGATGCCCTCCTCCGTCACGGAGGAGGACGTGCAAAAGTTGAGAGAGGCTAAGTTCTTGATCGCCGAAATTTCGCACAGGTTGCCTGCTCAAGGGCAGGCTATCCCCAGTCCCCATCCCGGTGAGAGCGTAGTGTTCATGTCTCACTTCCTTCGGGGGTTAGGCTTCCCGATGGATCCCTTTGTGAGGGGACTACTGTTTTATTACGGGCTAGAATTTCACGACTTAGCTCCGAAGTCCATCCTCCATATCTCCTCGTTTATCGTTGTATGCGAAGAGTTCCTCCGTGTTACCCCTCACTTCGGATTATGGCTCAAGACTTTCAAAGTGGAGCCGAAGATGATCAAGGGACGGCACGCAGAGTGCGGAGGCGCTGTTATAAGCAAAAATGCTGATGCTCCATGGCCTGAGGGCTCTTTTAAAGAGGAGCTAGGCTTGTGGCAACGAGAGTGGTTCTATATCACCACTCCCCGGAGCACCAAGTGGGTGGCCCTTCCTGCCTTTCGCTCGGGTCCCCCACCACGGTTAGCGTCATGGGTTAACAGAGGGTTAGATTGGGGTTTTCCCAAAGACGTGCCCTTGTTACAGGGCCGCATTAAGGATCTCTTGGAAGGAGACCTCAGCCTGGTCAAGGTGACGCAGGTCATGCTGATTCGCCGAATATTGCCCGGCAAACATCGCTCCCTTCGCCTGTGGGAGTTTAATCCAGAGGGACCGCGAGCTCTCCAGAATTTCATGGGTGCAACGCACGCGGAGATGTATAAACTGTTCTTCGGATCACGAGAGATGTGTCCGGATTTAACCGAGGACGCAGGCCTAAGCTGCAATCGCCCGGATACTCAAGTAAGCAACCTTGTGCTCGGACCTTCTATCTGTATAATTGTCATAAACTTGCCCCTAAAAGAGCCGTCCTTTTAAACATGAGTGAATAGCGAAGGCAAAGCTGATCAGGTGTCCGGCTCCCCTTCCCGAAACCAGGCCGGATCCCGTGCTGGTCAGGATGCTGGAGATAATGCCTTTGGAGGGAAGCAAGGGGGAGGACAAGGAAACTATGGACTCCTCGAAGGAGGCTGCTCCGAAGGGAGGAACCGACAATTCCTCTCCTAAGGGGAAGAAGAGAGCCGCCTCTGACGACCCAAAAACCATGGCCTCGAAGCGGGGGAAAAATCCTCGTCAGAGGGTCCGACGCCGGGGAGTTCCTTGGCCGGACTACGCCCTCAAGGGGATCATCCCTCCAGCGAGCCGTAAGTAGAGAAAGATTTTCCTTTTGAGGGATGAGGGAAATCCTTGATTTAGATCTGAGAAGATCAACCGAATTTTTACCTTGTAGCTCGGACCTCAGCCCTTCTCAGCAGAGCTCGTCTTCGGGGGATCTCCTTCCGGAGATGATGGAGAGCGGGACGCCTCCCCCTGCCGTGCAGCCTAGCGAGGTAGGCAACCCTGAGGTGTCGTCACGGAGGGTTTCTCCGAATCCGGCAGGGGCGGAAGATAGCTATGTGCCCCCCCCCGAGGTTCTCCGCGTCCGGCCTTCGAAAGAGGTCGTGGGACAAGTCCGGCACTGTCTGGTGCTCGGCCGGAGGAGCTAAAGATTCTGCTGGGGCGAGCTTCTATCTCGGAGGAGCACCGTGCATTGATGGGCACGGTGATTCAAAGGATCTCATCCGCAGAGAGAGGATTGCATGAGGCCGTCAAAAGTTTACTGACGGGTTTTGAGGTACATTAGATAATGTACACTTTTGTCAGTTGCGCATGAATAAGATGCGCCCTGTGTAGATAGTAGCCCTTGAGACTCTGCACGTCGTCAAGAAATGACGGCACGCGGAGGATCATAATCCCAGGTCTAAGATGTTGCCTTTGAATGTAGGTGGCAGGGTGTCCGGAATCGAGCCGAACTGAAGATTTTGCCAAACTAAAGCGGCAACTGGACGTGGCAGATGCCGACATCACGCTTGTTAATAAGCGGCTTGATGGGGCTCAAGGTATGTAATTCCTCGGGCGGCATCAGGTAAGAACAGTTTTATGCCTGTGTCTTACGATGTATGTGCTTTGACGCAGATGGTGTGGCCGCCGTGGAGAGTCTTAGGGAAGAACTTGCCCGAGCTAAAGAACAAGCCAGCGAAAGTGATGCGGCCACCAGGAAAGGCCTTGAAGAGCTTAGAGCCGAACAGGCTGCTCATTGCCGAAGCAAGGAAGAGATGGCCGAGATGGCCGAAAAGTTAAAAAGCGCTACAGACCATTGCAGACTTCTTGAAAAAGAAGACCAGGCGAAACAGACGGACTTAGAGAAGGCCATTGCCAATGCCAAGGACGCACGCTCTGCGATGAGAGCTGCGAAGGAGGAGCTGCGTCAGGCCGAACAGATTGCGGCTAGAAAGCCCTTTATGCTGCAAAGGAAATTTTGCGATCCGAAGTTTGCTCCATTGGACCGGATGTGGAGTGTGGAGGATACCTATCTGGATTTGGCAGCGAGTGTTTCTGATGCGACCGAACACTTTCGAGATCAGAAAGATCGCCAAGTGGAAAAGCTTTTCTGGTCGCAGTTTCACAATCCAGAGCGTCCATTGGCAGTGGACGATCGTTTGGCTCAATGGGCCGAACTGAATAGGTTGTCCGGACTTGCCATGAAGTACGTCTTGGGTCATCTGTGGCCGGGGAGATCGGAGCCGAAGAGTTATTTCAGCTTGGTGCAGCAATTCCTTGACGCGGTGCCGCATATTAATGCAATGAAGAGGTCAGCGTGCATAGAGGGTGCAAGGATGGCTCTTGCCCGTGTCAAGACATACTGGGCAGAGATGGAGACCACCGTTTTTGCGTCCCGAGATTCGGACAAAAGCCGAGTACCCTCCGAGCACTATTTTCAGGAAGTCCTTGAAGGCGCTCGTGTAATAGAGACGCAGTGCTCGAAAGATGCTATGTTATGATAGCATATGTAATTATAAAGTAATATTTTGATAAACTGTAGTTGCCTTTTTATACTTGTGCCTTCAAGTATTGGGAACACCTCCTGTGCGGCCGTTTTAAGATATATATACAAAATCTAAAAGATGGCAGTCGTTGGCTTCAGCCCCCACGCACATAGTGTGGGGGTGCTCGCAGAAGACGCATTTTCACACTTAACCCAACGTCTTGGTCCAACAAAGGAGGTGATAGCGCAGCGGGCCAGGCAACCGGACTATAATGATTTAACACTTTCACTTAGACATAGGAGCTTGACAGTGAGACTATTTAGGTAGCCCCTTGGTGGCGACTGCGCTTGCCCGAGTTCGGGGCGCGTATGTGCCTGACCGGGAAGCGGCCCTTCGTTAAAGCAGAGGAATCCGATAGATTCCGATAGGTCATCGAGTGGCTGACTAGTCTCACGCTACATCATGGCAGTCAGTTTTCGGCTTTCTCTACTAAGGTGCTCGCCCGGCCGAACCGGGGCACAATTGCAGTAGTTCTCCTGGTGCTACCTTAGCCGATAGAGCGGAACGTAAGGTAGCCGAAATCAGGAGCCGGGCAACCCAACATTTGACCAAAGACATGATTCGGAGCCGATGCATATAATGCCAAAACTCGCGACGCTGAACACTCCCTAAGGTGTTCGGTCTTTATGAGTGCGGGCGAAACAACACTCTTTATTAAAAAAGCCCCTAGTGTCCAGGTACGTGCAAAAATTCTGATGTGGCCACATGCCAAGACGCCAGCCTCCTCCTTGGTTATATCAGAAAAAACCAGGGGATGTATAGCAACAAGAGACAGTAAAAAAGGTTTACGCAGGGTCTTAATCTGAAAAGAATCCTTTAGGATGGGTCCCTACTGCACGTCTACGCCTGTGTCTCCGTTGTGCCGCATCCTGGACGGGCGCCGCACGACGTTCATCTGTAAAAGAGAGGAACTAAGTTGAAAACGGGTCGTGCCGAAAAAGTTGAAAATAAACAAAGTAAAAAGTAAAATATATAAGATTGAGCTTTATTGTCTCTTATTGTATATGCGTGGAGCCCCTAGTGCGGGGGTATGTGGCCACTAGGCCTGCATCAATGATGATTGTGCACCGAACTCGTCTATCCGCGTTCGTGGTCTTGAATGACCTATTTCGAAGTTTTTTGGCTGGTGAGGCCATTTTGCTGTAGGGCTGTCAAAGCGGCCGCACAGTCCTCCGCTTGGGGAGGTGCACTTTAGTGCTTCCCCTTCAAAGAGATGATGCCTCGTGGACCGGGCATCTTAAGCGTAAGAGATTCATAATGCAGTATTGCGTTAAAGTGAGCGAAAACTTCGCGTCCCAGTAGTGCTTGATAGCGACTTGAGAACGGGACGATATGGAAGGTCAGCTTTTCGTGGCGGAGGTTATCGGCAGAGCCGAATATGACTTCGAGCCGGAGGAAACCCATACAATGGGTGTCCGGACCAGGTATTACCCCTTGAAAGGAGGTTTTGCTGCGGCGGATTCTTGCTGGGTTTGTCCCCATGTGCTGGATTGTATCCTGATATATCAGGTTTAGTCCACTGCCGCCATCCAAAAGGACATTTGAAAACTGGAGTCCGCCAATTATTGGATCTAGTATCAAGGTAGTCCAGTCTACATTCTTGATATTTCAATAATAATCTAGCTGATCGAAGATGATCAGTTTTGACAACCAGTGGCAGGACCCTCTGGGGATGGGCCGTGTGGTGCGTACCTTTACGGGCGCCGCACGTTTTGTTATGTGAAGTGAGTTCACTATTTTTACTTCTTGTGGGAAGTTCTTTTGTTTCCTGGTGCTCTGCTTTTGGGGTTCGTCCTCGTCTTCGCTTGGTGTGTCGAGCCCCTTGTGTTCGGCATTGAGTCTGCCGGATTGTTTGAAAACCCAACAGTCTCTGTGGGTATGGTTAGCAGGCTTCCCGGGAGTACTTTGTATGTGACATATCCTATCCAGGATTTTATTTAGGTTGGATGGATCATCCCTGTTGTCCTGGGGGGCGATTTTGCCTGATTTTGTCGCGAGCCTTTGAATCCGGCATTGACTGCCGTGCTCTTTGGACTTTTGTCCTTAGTCCAGCGACGGTCCTTGTTGCGTCGCGGTTTTCCATTTCCATCCCTAGTTTCGGATGTACTTGGGTCGCTGGGGCTGCACCTTGCCAACCAGCTGTCCTCCCCTGCACAAAAGCGGGTCATGAGGCTTGTTAGTGCAGACATTGTTCTTGGCTTTTCTTGGCCGAGGTGTCTGGTGAGCCATTCGTCTCGGACGTTGTGCCTGAAAGCTGCTAAGGCTTCGGCGTCCGGACAGTCGACTATCTGATTCTTTTTAGTGAGGAATCTATTCCAGAACTGCCGAGCTGATTCTCTGGGTTGTTGAGTTCTGTGACTACGATCGTATGCATCCGGAGGGCGGACATAGGTCCCTTGAAAGTTTGCTCGGAAAGCATCCTCGAGCTCTTCCCAGCTTCCAATTGTGTTTTCGGGAAGGCTTTTAAGCCAATGCCGGGTTGGCCCTTTAAGCTTAAGGGGTAAATATTTTATGGCGAGGAGATCATCTCCTCTAGCCATGTGTATGTGGAGGATATAATCCTCGATCCAAACTCCAGGGTCTGTTGTTCCATCATATGCCTCTATGTTTACGGGTTTGAATCCCTCTGGAAATTCATAGTCCAGGACCTCATCGGTGAAACATAGGGGGTGTGCGGCGTCCCAGTATTTGGGTGTGCCGGATTCTGATGATGGCTTCATAGCGTTGCTTACGAGAGCTTGTTTTCTTGGCCCATAAATGGACCTGACTGGGCCATGATGCGAATCCTTAAGTGGGTCGCATGCCGATTTAGGTGCGGCGCCACTTGCCGCTTTATGGGGTCGTCTATCCGACCGTGTTGCTTTCTCATTTTTTGAATGCGAGGGCTCTAGGGCCTCTTCGTCGAATTCAGGCAGTAGCTTTCTTTTCGGATAGCTTTTAGTGCGGCGACTATCGCCGTATTTATCTGCTGTATTGATTACTTTGCTCCATCTAATCCGGAGTGCATCTTCCGCTGTTTTTAGCTTCCGCTTCTGCTTTTTTAGGCTGCGTGTAGTTGCAACGAGCCTCTCGTGGAGATTCTTCCGCTCCATAGGTTTATCCGGTGTGAGGTCGTCCGGAATGCCGTTTTCACCGGAGGAGGGATGTTCGGTTTCTCTGTCCGTGTTGCCCTGTTCGGACGGTTGCTCTAAGGCCTGCTCGTCGTCTACCAGCTCGTCCTGCTCTATGGCTGGGTTTTTGTCGAGGCGGGGCTTGGGTCGGTGTTTACGCTGACGTTTTGATTGCTTTTCGAGGGGTCGAGCTGCCGTCCCATCCCCTTTTTCCTCGTTGTCGCTTCCTTTAGGGGTATCCACCATGTACACATCTTGAGATGAGGTGGCTGTCCAATGCCCTATGGGCGTTGGTTCGTCGGTATCTCCTACATCGTCATCCATGCTGTCGATGTCTCCGGAGTCGAAGTTGAGCACGTCGTTTAAATTGTCGACAGTGGCTACCAAGTGGGTGGTGGGTGGGCTTTGAATTTCTTCCTCGTCCGTATCCCATCCTCGCTGACCGTAGTTCGGCCAGGGCTCTCCTGATAAAGAGAGAGACTTGAGAGAGTTCAGGATATCACCAAAAGGCGAGTGCTGAAAGATGTCTGCGGCGGTGAACTCCATTATCGGCGCCCAATCGGATTCGATCGGTAGGGGCGCGGGGGGTTCAGAGTTCGGAAAGGAGTCCGGATCCTCGGAGTCATGGATCATGCAGAGTGCGGGGCTAGCGTTCGGATCGATCGCCTTTGAGATCGAAGCCCCCGAGGTGACGTCCAACCGCTCATCCTCGATCGGCGCAATAGGCTCCGAGTTAGGGGTCGGAACCGATGCGTGTGCGGCCTCCAGGACACCGTCCGGAGGCAGAGCTAGATCATGCCCCTCGAGATAGTGCGGCGTGCTTGGCCGTGGCTCGAACCCGTTGAAGATCAAGTCTCCGCGGATGTCAGCCGTGTAGTTTAAGCTTCCAAACCTGACTTGATGGCCAGGGGCATAGCTTTCGATCTGCTCCAGGTGGCCGAGCGAATTGGCCCGCAGAGCGAAGCCGCCGAAGACGAAGATCTGTCCGGGGAGAAAAGTCTCACCCTGGACCGTATCGTTGTTGATGATCAAAGGAGCCATCGGGCCTAAAGGCGACGACACAGAGGAACTCTCAATGAAAGCACCAATGTCGGTGTCAAAACCGGCAGATCTCGGGTAGTGGGTCCCGAACTATGCGTCTAGGCCGGATGGTAATAGGAGGCGGGGAACACAATGTTTTACCCAGGTTTGGGCCCTCTTGATGGAGGTAAAACCCTACGTCCTGCTTGATTAATATTGATGATATGGGTAGTACAAGAGTAGATCTACCACGAGATCAAGGAGGCTAAACCCTAGAAGCTAGCCTATGGTATGATTGTTGTATATGGAGTTTATTGCCTACGGACTACAACCCTCCGGTTTATATAGACACCGGATAGGGTTAGGGTTACATAGAGTCGGTTACAATGGAAGGAGATCTTGAATATCCGCATCGCCAAGCTTGCCTTCCACGCCAAGGAAAGTCCCATCCGGACACGGGGCGAAGTCTTCAATCTTGTATCTTCATAGTCCAGGAGTCCGGCTGAAGGTATAGTCTGGCTATCTGAACACCCCCTAATCCGGGACTCCCTCACCTGCCTCCTGTTACCATCCGGCCTAGACGCACAGTTCGGGACCCCCTACCCGAGATCCACCGGTTTTGACACCGACAACAGGTAAAACTCAAATAAGAGAACTAACCAGAAAGTTCAACTTAAGAACTCCGGTTGGCAAAAAGAATCAAATCGAACGAAGCAACGAAAAACAAACGGCAAAAGAAACAAGCTTCGTTTTCTAATCTGGATCTAGGTTAAATTTTACAGAGGCACAAACTTGTTTGAGTTGGTTAAACAGAAAGAGGGTTTCGAGACGAAACTATAGGCGCTTGAATCGCCTGATTCCGATAAACGAGCGAAAACTTATACTAGAACGAAAATCGGATCAGGAATCGCAATCAGAAAATCGCGGATTTAATCCGAGAAAAAGAAAAACGACGAACAGGTTAACGAAGGAACGTTCGTTATCTGGAACTAAGCGATGAATGCGTTCGTTAAAACGAACGAACGAGCGAACGCTCGCTAAATAAACTAAACTGGGAAAAACCGATCTAGTAAAAAAAAAATAAAAACTAGGGTTTTCTAAAAAAACGAATCGGTTTTTCTCAGAAAACCGGGCGGCGGCGGCTACCTATGCTCGGGCTCCGGCAAGGTCCGGCGGGGTTCCGGGCGGCGTGGGGTGAGGGGCGGCGGCTCCTGGCGGCGGCGGCAGGCAGCGGCGCAAGGCGGCGGGGCGTGCAGCGGCTTGTGGTGGCGCGGGCGGCGTGGGGTGCAGCGGCGGTGGCTCGGGGCTCCAGGGGGGTCCCGGGGTGGTATTTAAGGAGGAGGGGGCTGACTTGGGGAGGGGGTCGGGGGGCGGCGAGGCGGCCCCGGCTCGGTCTCCCGCCCGAGTCCTGCGGTTGCACGGCGAGGAGGCGGCGGCTTGGGCTGGCCTGGCTCGGCTGGGCCCTTGGCCCAGTCGGGCGCGGGTTTTTTAAATAATTTCGCCGAAACTAAGAAAAATTCTAGAAAAATAAATAAAAATCTAAAATTGCCAAAACAAATTTTCACCGTCTAAATAAAATATTTAGGACAGGATGAACATTTTCTTAACCCTAAATGCAATTTTTGAAAACATGCAATTTTCCCTAAATTCAAATAAAATAGCAAATAAAACCAAAATAAACTCTTATTTGATTTTTTTATTAAATTTCAATATTTCTTTATTTTGGGAAAGTCATTTTATTCCCTCTCTCATATTTGGATGATAGAAATAATTGAAGATAAAAATAAATAAAATCAAATGATCCTATTTTCAAAATTTGAGAAAACTCAAATATGATAATAACAAAATCCCCAACTCTCTGTGAGGTCCTTGAGTTGCGTAGAATTTCTAGGATCAACCAAAATGCAAATAAATATGATATGCAATGATGATCTAGTGTATAATATTCCAAATTGAAAATTTGGGATGTTACAAACCTACCCCCCTTATGATGAATCTCGCCCTCGAGATTCGGGTTGGCTAGAAAATAGGTGAGGGTGGTCCTTCAACAGATCTTCCTCTCGTTCCCAGGTGGCTTCATCCTCCGTGTGGTGGTTCCACTGAACTTTGCAAAACATGATAACCTTGCTGCGGGTGACTCGGCTGGCATACTCAAGAATCTTAACTGGTTTATCCTCATAGGTCAAATCACTATCTAACTGAATCGCTTCCAGCGGCACTGTATCTCTCAGCGGTGTATCAGCCATCTCTGCGTGGCACTTCTTCAACTGGGAAACATGGAACACGTCGTGAACTCCTGACAATCCTTCAGGCAATTCCAACTTGTAGGCTACTTCTCCCATACGCTCCAAAACTTTGTATGGTCCTACAAAACGTGGTGCTAACTTACCCTTAACTCCAAAACGCTTAACTCCTCGAAGTGGAGATACTCGAAGATAAACTCGGTCTCCGACTTCGTAAACTGTCTCCTTGCGTTTAGAATCTACGTAGCTCTTCTTCCTAGATTGGGCTACCTTGAGCCTATCGCGAATCAATTTTACTTTCTGTTCAGACTCCTTAATCAGATCTGGTCCAAAGAACTGTCGGTCTCCAACTTCATCCCATGACAATGGTGTTCTGCACCTCCTTCTATACAAGGCTTCGAAAGGGGCCATCTTCAAACTGGATTGATAACTGTTGTTGTAAGAGAACTCTGCGTATGGCAAATTCTCGTCCCAACTAGATCCATAATCTAGCGCACAAGCTCTCATCATATCCTCCAAAATCCGATTGACTCTCTCGGTCTGTCCATCTGTCTGCGGATGGAAAGCTGTACTGAACTCTAGCCTAGTACCCAAAGTTTCGTGCAACTGATTCCAGAACTTTGAGGTAAACTGGGTTCCTCTATCTGATACAATGCTCCTTGGAACACCATGCA
Source organism: Triticum urartu (assembly GCF_056163025.1). Classification (NCBI taxonomy): domain Eukaryota; kingdom Viridiplantae; phylum Streptophyta; class Magnoliopsida; order Poales; family Poaceae; genus Triticum; species Triticum urartu. Next base: position 403,055,023 of record NC_141874.1, read on the forward strand.
GACATACGATCCTGGTCACGTATATCTTTGCTAACTTAGCACTGGTATAGGTAGCCTTCACTGGGATGAAATGAGCTACCTTTGTCAAACGATCAACTACAACCCAAATCGAGTCATAGCCTGAATGAGTTCTGGGCAATCCTATAATAAAATCCATGCCTAGCTTATACCACTTCCATTCGGGTATTGGCAATGGTTGTAGCAATCTGGCTGGCTTCTGATGCTCTGCCTTCACTCTCTGACATACATCACAAACTGCTACATATTCCGCAATATCCTTCTTCATTCTGGTCCACCAAAAAATATCCAGCAAATCCAAATACATCTTAGTATTTCCTGGGTGGATCGAATATGGTGAATCATGGGCCTCCTATAGAATTAACTTCCTGATCTTCGGGTCATTAGGCACATATACACGGTCTTCAAACCATAAGGTATCGTGCTCATCCTCACGAAATCCTTTAGCTTTTCCCTTGCTCATTTTCTCCTTAATAGAAGTGATCTCCTTGTCAGTCTTTTGAGCTTCTCTGATCTTATCCATCAAAGTAGACTGAATCTCTAAGGCTACTACATAGCTAGTGCTGAAATTCAAGCCGAGTCGAGCCAGCTTGGCTTGACTCACTAAAGCTCGTTTTGTTAACGAGCTAGCTCGACTCAACTCGTTACTATAGCGAGCTCAAATTCAAGATTGGCTCGACTCATATAACTCGCGAGCTGGCTCGTTTAGCTTGTTAAGCTCATTAAAGATATGAACATAAAACCTTATGAATATGCTAAAAATGATTACTTGAGAATTTATAATGTACATATTAAACATGTATAATGTTCACAAAAAAATGTAAGCATGTACGAGCATCACTTACAATTGTCAGTGCCATCAATAGTGTAGGCGTAGCGCTGTCGGCCCGCCGCCGTCACGATTCATATGAGAATGAAATAGGGAAGATAGCAGAGAAATCGACCACCTATAATTTCGCTAGGAATATAAATGGAATGAGAGAAATTATCGTGTGTGACGTGTGAGTCTCCTGAGCGGTTGGGCCTTGTGTTGTGCGCCTAAGAGAGCGAGTGCTTGGTTGATCTTTTGCGCCGAGCCTAATGAGTTACACGAGTACTCGTGAGATCGGCTCATTTAACTTGGTCTATAAAAGATCTTAAAATAGAGCTCGGCTCAACTCATTATTCTTCAAGTTCGAGTCTATTCGAGCCTAGTCACGAGCTACTCGTTTAGCTCGCGAGCTTCGAGCTTTTTTTTCTAGCCCTATACATAGCCTCTCGGAACTATCTCCAAACATAGCTCACGAAGATTCTCGGCTAACTCCCTTGGTAAATCTTCCGTCATTAAGGTGTTGACATGGCTTTTATGGCTCAACGTGTTAGCTACTACGTTAGCCTTTCCAGGGTGATAATGCAATCTCATATCATAATCCTTGATGAGCTCCAACCATCTCCTTTGCCTGAGATTCAACTCCTTCTGCGTGAAAATATACTTCAAACTCTTGTGATCTGTGTACACCTCACAATGGTTTCCAATGAGAAAATATCTCCAAGTCTTCAACGCATGCACTACGGCTGCTAACTCCAAATCATGCGTAGCATAATTCAACTCATGAGGCTTAAGCTGTCGTGAGGCATAGGAAACAACTCTTCCTTCCTGCATAAGCACTGCTCCAAGTCCTCAACATGAAGCGTCGCAATACACCTCATAATCCTTGGTCTTATATGGCAAAATCAACACTGGTGATGTAACCAATCATTTCTTCAACTCCTGGAAACTGGCTTCACATTCCTCGGTCCATATGAACTTGGTATCCTTCTTCAATAACTCTGTCATAGGCTTTGCAATCTTCGAGAAATTTTCAATGAATCTCCGGTAGTATCCTGCGAGTCCAAGAAAAATCCAGATCTCTCCAACTGTTGTTGGTGCTTCCCAATTTGTCACAGTGTCAACCTTGGTGGGATCTACTGCTATACCTTCTCTGGATATAACGTGTCCGAGAAATCCAACTTCCTTCAACCAAAACTCACATTTGCTAAACTTGGCATATAACTGATGTTCTCTGAGCTTACCAAGTACCAAACGCAAATGCTCCTTATGCTCCTCTTCGTTCTTCGAGTAAACCAGGATATCATCAATGAACACTACGATGAACTTATCCAAAAAAACTCCATAAACACTTTGCTCATCATGTTCATAAAATAAGCAGGTGCGTTAGTCAGACAAAATGACATAACGGTATACTCGTACAACCCATACCTGGTGGTAAAAGCCGTCTTAGGTATATCATGTTCTCGAATCTTCAACTGATGGTATCCTGATCGCAAATCGATCTTGGAAAATACCTTAGCTCCTTGCAATCGATCAAACAGATCATTGATCATTGGTAGTGGGAACTTGTTCTTGATGGTTACTTCATTCAATCCTCGATAATCAACAACCATCCGTAATGATCCATCTTTCTTCTCCACTAGAAGTACTGGCGATCCCCAAGGCGAAGAACTTGGGCGAATATAACCTTTATCCAGTAACTCCTTAATCTGCTTCTTAATCTCCTCCAAATCCTTTGCGGGCATCCTGTATGGTCTTTTAGATATTGGCCATGTGCCTGGCAAAAGCTCAATCAAAAACTCAATGTCTCTATCCGGTGGCATGCCTGGTAACTTCTCTGGAAATAAATCAGGGAAATCCTTTACTATTGGTACTTCCTCCTGCACAACTCCTGTTAATGAATTTACTTGAGTCCTTTTTGGCACATGCCGGGATACATACTTGATCCTTCTCCCTTCTGGGGTGGTAAGCAAAATTGACTTACTGGCACATTCAATGTTCCCTTCATACTTCGATAAGCAATCCAGGCCTAATATTACATCCAATCCTTGAGATTCCAATACTATTAGGTCTGAGGGAAATACATAGTTACCAATCCTTAATGGTAATCGATCACACCATAGACTAGCCATATACTCTGCTCCAGGCAAGGTTACTAACATGGGTGACCTAAGGGCTTGGGTTGGCAGTTTATACTTATCCACAAATCCTCTTGATATGTATGAATGTGATGCACCAGTACCAAAAAGAACGATTGCAGTAAAATTCTTAACCAAAAACTTACCTATTACTGCATCGGGCTGGGCTTCAACCTCCTCCACATTTACGTGGTTCACCTGTCCCCTGTTGAAAGGGTTCGGCTTCTTCCCAGAGCTTCCATTGCCATTTCCATTCTGGGATTCAGGACATTCATTAGCATAATGTCCAGTCTTCTAGCACTTAAATCAAGTGAGTTGGCTCAGGTCTCTCTTGGCTGGGGTTGATGGGTTGGTACGGTTCTGGCTGTTGTAGCTCCATTCTCATTACCATTCTTGGTGCCATTATGATTGTGCGAGCTACCTCCTCCATGAGTATGCTGAAAATGTCCTCCCGGTCTAGGGGTAAAACGTGGCTTCTGCTGAGCTCCAGAGTTGTACTTCCCTTGTCCATACTTCCTCTTACGGTTCTCAATTTGTTGCTGCTTCCCTTCAATCATGAGAGCACGATCTACCAACTCCTGGTAGTTGTTGAAGGTTGCTACCATCAACTGCATGCTCAACTCATCGTTCAGTCCTTCTAAAAACTTCTCCTGCTTAGCTGCATCCGTAGCAATGTCATCTAGAGCATAACGTGCTAGCTTACTAAAGTCCTCCACATACTGGCCAACTGTCCGTCCTCCTTGGCGCAAGTTGCGAAACTCACGCTTCTTCATGGCCTTAGCTCCTGCTGAAACATGGGCAGTACGGAAAGCCTACTAAAACTGGTCCCATGTGAACGTGTCGATAGGGAAGGTGGCTGTGAAATTCTCCCACCATGATGCTGCGGGTCCGTTAAGCTGATGTGCGGCAAACTTCTCCTTTTCCGCATCTGTGCATCCTGCCGTGGTCAACTCCCTTGCTGTCTTGCGGAGCCAATCGTCTGATACTATCGGCTCGGTGCTACTGGAAAACACCAGCGGATTCAGCCTAAGAAAACGGGCTAAGTGATCAACAGGTGGTGGTGGTGGTGGGTTGTTGTTGTTGTTGTTCCCCTGATTCTGATTCTGGACTAGCAACTGCATCAATGTGTTCTGTTGCTGGATCAACTGGGTGAGCTCCGGTGGGAAGGTAAATCTGGGGTCACGTCTCGGAGGCATCTGAGGGTTTATAAAATATGAGATTTAAGAATAGAGAGGGGTCTAGAGAGAAAACACTACCCATATGCACATGAGGCACAAGCAAACAGTTCACTTCATTCAATCAAACAAGGGCATACAATCGATCTAACTATCGCAAAAGTGTTCAGACTACTGTATTTACATGGTGGACTACTACTACTGATGGGGTGGTCTACTAGAAATATTCTTTGGTTGCAGACTCCATGATATCTGCTCCAGCTTCATCAACATAGTCATCATCGCTATCATCTAGATCTGAGTCGGTGTCGTCGATGATGATGTAGTCTTCCGGGAGAATCTCCTTGGGTTCTTCGTCTTCCTTTACTGGTGTAGGGTCTCCCATAAATATTCCAATCTTCTTGATCAGATCGTCATTCTTCTCCACTAATACTTCGATTTCTTCTTCATAATCTTCACATGTAGCCTTGAGTTCTTCCTCCAGTTCCTTGACTCTTGTCCTCGCTTTCCTCAGATCTATCATGTCGGCACACATCTGGTTCTCCTAACGTCGAATGTGCTGGTTTAACTCCTAGATAAAAGCTGCAACTGATCTGTCCTTCCTGGTGCTGATCATCTCCCAGTGCTTGTCTCGGCACCCACAAATCTGGTAGATAGTATCCTTGAGATCATTGCGGTAAACTTCTCCAATGCGTCCCATGGTGATGTGAGCTGCCATGCTCTTTCCTGGAACTTGAACTTGAATCATCCAGCGCTCTTCTTCAGGTAGAGTGGCGTTGTAAGTCCCGGTGAAGCTTGGCACTCCTATGTTCAAATATCTAGTGACTTCCTTCAAGTGACGTCCAAAGTGTGTATCTTCATCCGGTTGCGTGAACTTGTTCCTTGCATCTGCCATCCTAAAAGAGTAGAAAAGATGAGGAGTCAGAATGAGAAGAGTGAGGTAGTGATCTAGGGCTTTAGCTTAGTGGTCGTGTCCTACAGTCAGCGTGTGCTCTGATACCATCTTATAGCGACCAGACCTCAAACGGTCCAACCTCTATGCTCAGGTGTCATCCCTGGATCAGTAATGCTGACACCACACGGCACTTGAAGGATTTATAACAGAGTAGCAATCACACACTTATTACATCGAGTGTCTCAAAAGAGAACTTATTACAATAAATATGGCGTAAGGCCATCTAATAACGAAAACAGCGGAAGGCTTGGAAGATAAGTGAGTCCATCAACTCCAACGGCATCACTGAGTATAGAACCACGACCTAAAAGCACCTTACTCGTCGTCTGAAAAGTCTGCAACATGAACGTTGCAGCTCGAAGAAGGGTCAGCACATGGAATATGCTGGCAATGTAACACATAGAGAGCAATAATGGAATAAGGCTATACTACATGCATATTTGGCTGGTGGAAAGCTCTATGGTTACAGTTTTGCGTAAAGCCGATTTTTCCATACTGCAAAGGAATAAATTTTATTTAACTATCATGGTAGTTGTTAAACATTGAGTGTAGACACGCTCTCAATCCCAATTAAGCATCATCATTAAAACCCAACAAATAATTAGAGTAACATGATGAGATTCACATGATAATCTAGGTACTAGATACTCAAGTTGTCCATAACCGGGGACACGGCTAATCATGATTAGTTTATACACTCTGCAGAGGTTTGCCCACTTTTCCCCACAAGACTCGATCTCCTCCGTTGGGATTCTCGCACTACAAGATGCTTGAGAAACGGATGACCGAGACACATTCTTTCAGAAGCGCTAGCGCCTTACGAACGGGTAGACCGTACCAACCTACATCCCCTACATCTGCTAGTCTACCACTGTAAGAGTTCGCACAACTTAGTCAACTATGCTAGAGCCCATAGTAGCTTGTGGCTGCACACGGAAGTTTCTAGTATGAATAATCTCATGACCCCTTTGAGCCTGGGTGGCGGTCCAAAAGAAAAACAGGCAATCGCTGGAATACCCAGGTGCCTCGATCCACCCAGATGTGTATTTAAGTTGCCACCTTAGATAAATCATTGATTTAACAAACTCACATCTGTCATGGATTTCACTCACCCAATCCACGTCTACTAGCATAGCATGGCATAACAAGCAAACATAGAAGTAACTCCCCAAAGGTTTGAATATAAAACAGGTAATAGGTACTATCTCATCTACTTCCCAAACCCACAATTTAATTAGATCATAATCATGCAATGTGTGAGGATTGATCTAATGCAATAAAAACTGGGTAGTAGGAAGTATGATCAAAGTGTTACTTGTCGTGCTGATGATCCGCAAAACCTAGCGATCCGAAGTAGAAAGCGGCGCACTCCGGGTACTCTATCGCAAACAAACAAACAAGCATACAAAAAGTACTCAACTAATGCACAGGTAAAACTCAAATAAGAGAACTAACCAGAAAGTTCAACTTAAGAACTCGGGTTGGCAAAAAGAATCAAATCGAAGGAAGCAACGAAAAACAAACGACAAAAGAAACAAGCTTCGTTTTCAAATCTGGATCTAGGTCAAATTTTACAGAGGCAAAAACTTGTTTGAGTTGGTTAAACGGAAAGAGGGTTTTGAGACGAAACTCCAGGCGCTTGAATCGCCTGATTCCGATAAACGAGCGAAAAGCTCTACAAGAACGAAAATCGAATCAGGAATCACGATCAGAAAATTGCGAATTTAATCCGAGAAAAAGAGAAACGACGAACAGGTTAATGAACGAACGTTCGTTATCTGGAACTAAGCGATGAACGCGTTCGTTAAAACGAACGAACGAGCGAACGCTCGCTAAATAAACTAAACCGAAAAAAAATCGATCTAGTAAAAAAAACGAAAACTAGGGTTCTAAAAAAAACCGAATCGGTTTTTCTCAGAAAACTGGGTGGCGGCGGCTACCTCGGCTCGGGCTCCGGCGAGGTCCGGCGGGGTTCCGGGCGGCGTGGGGTGGCGGGGCGGCGGCTCCTAGTGGCGGCGGCGGCTCCTGGTGGCGGCGGCAGCGAGCGGCGCAAGGCGGCTGGGCATGCATCGGCTTGCGGCGGCGCGAGCGGCGTGTGGTGCGGCGGCGGTGGCTCGGGGCTCCAGGGGGGTCCCGGGGGGGTATTTAAGGAGGGGGGGGGCTGACTTGGGGAGGGGGTCGGGTGGCGGCGAGGAGGCTCCGGCTCGGTCTCCCACACGAGTCCGGCGGTTGCACGGCGAGGAGGCGGCGGCTTGGGCCGGCCTGGCTCGGCTGGGCCCTTGGCCCAGTCGGGCGCGGGTTTTTTAAATAATTTCACCGAAACTAAGAAAAATTCTAGAAAAATAAATAAAAATCTAAAATTGCCAAAACAAATTTTCACTGGCTAAATAAAATATTTAGGACAGGATGAACATTTTCTTGACCCTAAATGCAATTTTTGAAAACGTGCAATTTCCCCTAAATTCAAATAAAATAGCAAATAAAACCAAAATAAACTCTTATTTAATTTTTTATTAAATCCTCAATATTTCTTTATTTTGGGAAAGTCATTTTATTCCCTCTCTCATATTTGGATGACAGAAATAATTGAAGATAAAATAAATAAAATCAAATGATCCTATTTTCAAAATTTGAGAAAACTCAAATATGAAAATAACGAAATCCCCAACTCTCTCCGAGGTCCTTGAGTTGCGTAGAATTTCTAGGATCAACTAAAATGCAAATAAATATGATATGCAATGATGATCTAGTGTGTAACATTCCAAATTGAAAATTTGGGATGTTACAGCGTGCCCTCCAACCTTGTGGCTAGCTGGTGGCCCCCTCTGGTAGTTTCTTCGCCCAATTTTTTATATATATTCCAAAAACATGCCCCATGAAGTTTCAGGACTTTTGGAGTTGCGCAGAATAAATCTCTAATATTTGCTGCTTTTCAAGTCCAGAATTCTAGCTGTCGGCATTCTCCCTCTTCATGTAAACCTTATAAAATAAGAGAGAATAGGCATAAGTATTGTGATATAATGTGTAATAACAGCCCATAATGCATTAAATATCAATATAAAAGCATGATGCAAAATGGACGTATCAATCCTTCGTGCTCTTTGATCTGGTCTTGGTGCTGTAATCTTGTCCTTCCGCTTGTGGGCTTACCGTCCGTGCATGAGTCAGGGAAAAACATACACCCCTGTTTGTGTACCCCGACAACGAGTTATATGCCAGCGAGTTATAGTCATAATAGTTGATTGCTGATAATCAACTGGGGGTTGATAACCCTGCGGCACATGGCCAAAGAAGCTCAATATTGATCAATGATACCCCGGAGTTCTTTTGACCCGGCGACTTAAAGTCTTTGCAATAATATGATTAAGAGCAAAAAATCCTGCAAACACAGAAATAAAGAGCAATGTATATATCCAAAGAATTATAAGTCGACTTTCGAGGCCCGACAAAAAAGACCGGCTTTCAAGGCTCAAGCCTTGCTTCAATGAAGTTTGGCATGATAGCCTTGGCTTATCCTCGCTTTCCGTAAGCCGACTCTCACATGACATAAGCCGTCGTTTTAACTTTGAAAGTTCACGATCATAAAGATTGACTTGTCAAGAGTACGACGGGTCACCTTTTCGGAGTAGCATCAATCATACAGGAAGGTTTAACCAATAGTGTGGCATGTTTTCCGGGTCAAGAGGATGAGATAGCTAAACTCGATGAGTTGGAAGCCCCCAAGTGACTTGTGATAAATTGATGAAAGACTCATGCACAATATGAGACGAAATGACAAAGGCTCTGAGTTTTGGGGGTGCTATCTTTATTACATTGATCATAAAGATATATACAAAATATGTATGTACAATGATTGGAGCCAGTGGCTCAAGTATAGTAAGGCCGAAGATGAGCAATGTTCCAGGGCCTGTTTGTCTCCTCCTCAGAGGTACGTGATTTCATGTGTTCACGTATGTCGATGAGATAGTATGACCCATTGTTGAGGTTCTTGCTAACCACAAAGGGTCCTTCCCAAGGAGGTGAAAGCTTATGCATGCCTGTCTGATCCTAAATCAAATGGAGCACTAAGTCGCCCTCCTGGAAAGTCCGGCTTCGAACTCTGCGGCTATGATAGCAACGCAGGTCTTGTTGGTAAATTGCCGATCGAGCCACCGTGAAATCACGTTCTTCTTCCAAGGCATCTGATACGTCTCCAACGTATCTATAATTTTTTTATTGTTCCATGCTATTATATTATCTATTTTGGATGTTTTATATGCATTAATATCCTATTTTATATTTTTTTGGGAATAACTTATTAACCTAGAGCCCGGTGCCAATTTCTATTTTTTCTTGTTTTTGAGTTTCACAGAAAAGGAATATCAAACGGAGTCCAAATGAGCTGAAAATTTAGGAAGAATTTTTATGGACCAGAAGAAGCCCACAAAGCATCGGAGTTGGACCAGAAGCTTCATGAGGAAGCGACAAGGGTGGAGCGCACGCCCACCCCCCTAGGGCGCCCCCTATCTTTTCACTGCCTCGTGGACCCCCCTGACGTGAAACCGATGCCCAAAATTCCTATAAATCCTGAAACCTCCTGAAAGAAACCTAGATCGGGAGCTCCGCCACCGCAAGCCTCTGTAGCCACAAAAAACAAATTGGGAGCCCATTCCGGCACCCTACCGGAGGGGGAAACCATCACCGGTGGCCATCTTCATCATCCCGGCTGTCTCCATGACTAGGAGGGACTAGTTTACCCTCGGGGCTGAGGGTATGTACCAATAGCTATGTGTTTGATCTCTCTCTCTCTCTCTCTTGTGTTCTTGATTTGCCACGATCTTGATGTATCGCGAGCTTTGTTACTATAGTTGGATCATATGGTGTTTCTCCCCTATATCTTCTTGTGATGAATTGAGTTTTACCTTTGAGGTTTCAATATTGTCGGATTGAATACTATTATGGATTTGAAAACACTTGATGTATGTCTTGCGTGGGATACCCGTGGTGACAATGGGGTGTGATATTGATTCACTTGATGTATGTTTTGACACTCAACTCACGGATTCCCGAGGTGACATTGGGGTAATCTATCCATAGGGGTTGATGCATGTTTTCGTCCTTGTTTCTTTGGTAGAAATCTTGGCGCACTCTTTGAGGTTCTTTGTGTTGGATTGAATATTATGAATACGAAGTTGTTTGATGCATATTGTATAATTGACCCACAGGTACTTGTGGTGACATTGGAGTATCTAGGTGACATTAGGGTCGATCGATGTGTATCATATGGTGTTATTTTACTACGAACTCTAGGGCTGTTTGTGACACTTATAGGAATAGCTCAATGGATTGACCGGAAAGAATAACTTTGAGGTGGTTTTGTACCCTACAAGTAATTTCATCTTATGTTCTCCTCGATAGGAAATTTGGAGTGACTTTTGTCGCACGTTGAGGGATTGCCATATGGTTTAATAATGTATCATTGTTGAGAGAACTTGCACTAGTGAAAGTATGAACACTAGGCCTTGTTTTCAAGCATTGCAATACCGTTTTGCTCACTTTTGTTACTAGTTACCTTGCTGTTTTTATATTTTCAGATTACAAAAACCTATATCTACCATCCATATTACAATTGCATCACCATCTCTTCGCTGATCTAGTGCATCTATACAATTTACCATTGTATTGGGTGTGTTGGGGACACAAGAGACTCTTTGTTATTTGGTTGCAGGGTTGTTTGAGAGGGACCATCTTCATCCTACACCTCCCATAGACTGATAAACCTTAGTTCATCCACTTGAGGGAAATTTGCTACTTTCCTACAAAACTCTGCGCTTGGAGGCCCAACACGAGTCTACAAGAAGAAGGTTGCATAGTAGACATCAGCATCCAGAGTGTTTTGACGCGACATCTCATTGTCTGCTTCGATGTAAGCCACCATCTGTGGGTCTTTAGAATCCCTCTTTCCCGAAACTTGCTGCACCATAAGGTTTGAGTCGCCAAGACATCTAACCCTACTCAAGTTCATCTCCTTAGCAATGTGAAGCCCATGGAGTAGCTTCGTACTCAGCTGCATTGTTAGTACAGGGAAACATGAGCCTTAAGACATAATCAAAATTTTCACCTCGCAGGGATTCTAAAATAACTCCAGCTCCTGAGCCTTCCAATTTCCTGGACCCATCAAAGTGTATCGTCCAGTATGTATTGTCTGGCTTTTCCTCTGGCGCTTGCAACTCTGTCCAGTCATTAATGAAATCCACCAATGTTTGACACTTAATGGCGATTATGGGCACATATTTCGGATGATGAGGCCCATGCTCAATTGCCCACTTAGCAACTCTACCCACGGCCTCCTTGTTTTGAATGATATCCCCTAGAGGAGCCAAATTGACCACAGTGATTGGATGCCCAAGAAAATAATGCTTCAATTTGCGGCTAGCCATGAACACCCCAAACACTAGTTTCTGCCAATGTGGGTACCTTTGTTTGGATTCTGTCAAAACTTCACTGACATAATAAACCGGACGCTCGACTGGATATTCTTTGCTGGCCTCCTTGCGCTCCACGACCACTGCCACACTCACGGCATTGTTGTTAGCTGCGACGTACAGGAGCAAAGGCTCGTTGTCAATTGGAGCAGCCAAGATGGGCGACTTAGCCAGCTGCTTCTTAAGTGCCTCAAACGGTTCATTAGCAGCATCGCTCTAGACAAAATGATCAGTCTTTTTCATCATCTGGTATAGGGGAATTGCCTTCTCACCCAAGTGACTTATAAACCGGCTTAGGGTCGCAATATGACCTGCTAGGTGCTGAACATCATTGATACATGCCGACTTAGATAGAGAAGTGATTTCCTCTATTTTCTCTGGGTTAGCTTCGATGCCCCTTTCTAAAACTAGGAAACCTAGGAATTTTCCTGATGGTACACCAAAGACACACTTGGCCGGGTTAAGCATCATCTTGTACACCCAGAGATTGTCAAAGGTTTCCTTCAAATCATCAAGCAAGGATTCCTTCTTCTTGGATTTGACCACAATGTCGTCCACATAAGCATGAACCTTGCGTCCAATATGATCATGAAAGCAATTCTGAACACAACGCTGGTAAGTCGCCTGAGCGCTCTTAAGCCCAAAAGGCATATGGACATAACAGAAAGCTCCAAAGGGGGTGATGAAGGCTGTCTTCTCCTGATCCTCAACTGCCATCTTGATCTGATGATAACCAAAATAAGCATCCAGGAAACATAAACTCTCACAACCCGCCGTGGCATCACTGATCTGGTCAATGCGGGGCAGAGCAAATGGCAGCTTGACAAGCCTTGTTAAGATCAGTGTAATTGACACACATACACCAAGTGCCATTCTTCTTAAGCACAAGCACGGGATTAGCCAACCACTAAGGGTGAAATACTTCAATTATGAACCCGTCAACTAGAAGTCGGGCCACCTCTTCTCCAATAGCCTTATGCCTCTCCTTGTTAAAATGATGGAGGAACTGTCGAACAAGTTTCATCTTAGGATCCACATTAAGGTGGTGCTCAACGAATTCTCTCGGTACACCTGGCATGTCAGAAGGTTTGCATGCAAAGATGTTCCGATTCTCATGGATGAACTTGATGAGCGCACTTTCCTATTTTGGATCCATACCCATCCCAATGGTTAACTTCTTTGAAGAATCACCGGGGACAAAGTCAACTTGCTGCGTGTCCTTTGCCGACTTAAACTTGAGCAGAGGGTCTTTCTCGGTGGTGGGCTTTTTTAGAGGGGTCATATCAACCGGGTCAACATTATCTTTATAAAACTTAAGCTCATCAGTATCAAAAGCCATTGCGGCATAAGCATCGTCACCTTCTTCACATTCCAAGGCTATCTTACGATTACCATGAACTGTAACTATCCCTCGTGGCCCTGGCATCTTAAGCTATAGATAAATATAACAGGGGTGGGCCATGAACTTGGCGTAAGCCGGCTGTTCAAACAATGCATGATATGTACTCTTGATTTTAACCACCTCGAACCATAGTGTCTCACCCCTGTAATTATACTCATCAACAAAGGCCACTGCCAGAGCAATCTTCCACACCGGGTAAGCCGACTTGCCAGGGACAACTCCGTGAAAGACGGTAGAGGACGGCTTAGATCCTTCTCTGTCAGATTCATCCGTCGAAAAGTGTCATAGTACAATATGCTGATGCTGCTTCCACCGTCCATAAGTACCTTTGTGAACTTATAGCCGCCCACTTGAGGGGCAACCACCAGGACTAGATGACCCGGATCATCAACCCGGGGCGGGTGATCCGCTCTGCTCCATGTTATCGTGTGCTCTGACCATCTAAGACACTGAGGCACTGCCGGCTCAACCATATTGGCCGCCCGCTTATGGACCTTCCGGTCACGCTTGCACGTGCTCGTGGTGAAAACATGATATTGGCCACTGTTAAACTGCTTGGGATTACTATGGTTCACCTGGTCCTCATAACCAGAGTTTGAGCCACCACCGAAGCCGGCTCCCTGGAAACCTCTAAAGCCTAACCTGCTAGGCAGCCCATTATTGTTGCCGCGATGCTGAAAAGACTGACTCCTGTACTCTCGCATCGTATAACAATCCTTACAAGCATGACTAGATGGCTTGTTAGGATAACTGTGCTTCAGACACGACCTATTAAGGGCTTCCTTGTAATTCTTGGGCTCCCCCATTTTTAGGCTGCTTGCCATTATGACACCGATTTTTGAATCCTGCATTAGTGTTAGCCACATAATCTGACCTGCCATTGGGGTGTTTGAGCTTTCCACCATTGCCATGGTTATTGTGATTACCATTTTGTGCCGAGGCATTCTGTTGCTGAACCTTGCCACCATTGTTTTTCTTGACTTTACCCGACTTATCCTCATCAGACCCGGGATCCTTCGTACCATCAGAATCAGCATATCTATTAAGTACGTCCATTAGATTGCCCATATATGTGCACTTATGCTTAAGCCGCCCTAACTTCTGCTTAAGTGGCTCAAAGCGATAGTTATTCTCTAGAATCCGGACGGCTTGAGCCGCCCCTATGTTGTTAGAAGACTAGATGATGGTGCGATCCGGCGAGCCCAATGATGGGCCGACTCATCTTCACGTTTCACACAGTGCTCCAAATCCACAATAGTCATCGACTATTTGCATGTTCCTTGAAAATTTCTGATAAAATGCTCCTTCAACTCCATCCACGTGTTGATGGAATCGGGGGCAGGTTTTTCAACCAAGTGCGAGCTGGCCCCTCCAACATCATAGTGAAATACTTGGCACATACCACATCACTTATGCCAACATATCCATGGCCAGCCCTAGCTCTCAATCCAAGCCTCTAGAGGGAGATCCGCCATGTAGTTAGGTACCTTGCGAGGACCCATAAAGTCCTTGGGCATGCATTATGTAAAGCCGGCACTAGGCACGGTACTCTGATGGTTCTGATACTGGACCCGGCCCCCATCGAGGCTGAAGGAACTACCGGGGCGACTGATAAGCCCCCTGGTTTACTGCCTCTGCTTTGTGATGGGCCCTCGCACCATCCACAATTGCCTGGGCATTAGCCCTCGGGTTAAGGGGCTGGTTGTACTGGGCGGATTACAGTGTCGTTAACTTCTTGAAACTTCTAGCGACTTAGCATGCCAGCTGTAGCTACATCTCAACAACGATGTTGAATGCACGCGATGCCAGCTATAAGAATAGTTAGCCTGCTGAGCGATCATCGTTTGCAACAACTCTATGGTGTTCCGGGTCACAACTGCGACCGGTGACTCGCCGGTGATAGGAATCGCAGTAAGCCGGGTTTCTGCTGCTACCAAGTTATCCACTAGGTTGGAAAAGTGACCTGGTGGTGTCGGAAAGTGTAGTGGTTGTGTCCGAGCAAGATGAGGGTCCGAGACTGGCTCTTCCCTTCGGGCCGGCTCTAACTGGAGTGGCTGAGCCGCCACTCTTCTCCCTGGTGCATTAGGGGTTAATTGGGGTATAACCAGTGCTCCTGGGGTACTTGGGCATGCCCCTGGCGTATTGAACAAACGTGCAACTCCTAACTCGTAGGTAGACGGCTCCAGTACCTCCGTTGATGACATGCGTTGGAAGCGTTCTGCTCAAGGTTTAGACGCCAAGCCTGTGTCTTCAGACACTCCGCCTCTGCATTGACGTGAGCTTGCAACTCGGCTATCTGTGTGTTTTTAGTGTCCATATCCTTCCAGGCATTGGCCATCTGCTCGTGAATCTTTGCAATCTCGACATTATGCTCCACCTGATTTTTTTGCAATGACCTCGGTTGCTAGTAAGGTTGTTAGGGTGTTCATCAGCTCAGATAAAACTCGAGTCGGGGGCCTGGCCAAGCCGGATGCTGATGGATCTGCTATCGCTGTTGCCCCGGCCGTCACAGTGTTGAGAGTCAATGTCGTCCCTACCATGAAGATGGGGGCTTGGCTCGGCGGCTTGTGGGGGTCCAGAATAATGTCGCCATTAGAGCGACCCCCAAGGCCGCCGTCTTGAAGTTGGTAGATCGACTCCATCTCACTGGGCGAGGATTCATCACCTGAGTAGACAAGAGTCTCTCCTCTAGACACGGAATTCTTTGCGAGCTCTATGCTCTGTGTGAACCCAACTAATACGTGCTTTCGGCCGGCTTGGATCCGGGCGGGTTGCGCGCGCCGAGCCGGCTCAACGAGGTCAGTGCAGATGTCCAGCTCAGGCTCAGATCTGCCGATCTTTGTGATGAAGACATGGATTCCACCGAAGGGCCGTACTCGATTGAGTCGGCCTCAGGGCCCCAGCCGGCATCATCGCTGTAGAGCTTGCCATGGTGACTCTTGGTTATCCTGCCAATGGCGTATCCCTCGATCCCTGGGAAATAACCCTTCAAGAACTCGAAACCATTGTGCGCTCACCGCATGGGGGCACCAATTGTCGTGGTTTTGTCGATTCGCTTGACAAGCTATCGATTGATTGTAACCTGTCCTATCTGTACCGAGGACTCGCCTTTATATACAGGTTGAGGCCCCTGGGTTTACAAGAGTCCGTGTCGTTTTATGAGCCGTGACTGAGTCCAACTCTAAGTCGCCTTGCTCCTCTAGCAAGTCATCATGCGGCAGCTTATGCTTCTGGGCCTTCACCACCGCCTTATGGTTCTGGGCCCTATGCCAGCCCATCTTGTGAGCCACCCTTTTAGTCTTGCGTCTTGATCACTCTGGCCATCTAAGGTTTACCTCCAATAGTCGCCAGTGATATGACCCAGCCTTTATCCGGCGGGTTATATCGCGAGGTCATATCCCCAACACATTAGTAAAAGGATATTAAATCTTGGGCAATAAAATGATGATTTGAGGGAGGAAAATTTCATCCTCAAATGAAAGCTGGAGAAGCTTACTGCCACATCATCAACTTCATCATCACCACCTCCAAATAAGGAGACTTGAGTACATGGGTATGGGTGAGGGAGTCCTGGACTAGGGGGTCCTCGGGCTACCGGCCTATCTCTCATGGTCCGGACAGGTGGGCCGCACTGCAACTGCTAGAAGGCCGAACTACGAGGAGACTCCGTATCCGGACAGGAAGTCTTTGATGCCTTCGTGTGCTCCAAGTCAAGATAAGAAGAATCGGCATGTTTATCCTTTCCTTGTAACCGACCATGTGTAACCCTAGTTCCCATGGTGTCTATATAAACCAGAGGGTTTAGTCCATAGAGGCTAGAACAACAACCATCATCCTACTCACCTAGGGTTTAGTACATCTAATATTGTGGTAGATCGACTCTGTAATGATCCTATACACTTCAATATAATTAAGCAGGACGTGGGGTTTTATGTCTTCGAGAGGGCGCAAACCTTGGTAAACATCGTGTCCCTCGTCCCTTGTTCCCCATTGATCCAAGATCCACACCTCGGGACCCCCTACCTGATATCCATCAGTTTTGACACCGACATTGGTGCTTTCATTGAGAGTTCCACTATTGGATCGCCAAAGGATCAATGGCTTGCCTAATCATCAGAGATGGCATCAATACCGGGGACATCTTCATCCCTGGCCAACTTTTCACGTTCGGTAGCGTCGTTCTGCACGCTAACTTGGCTGGTTATCTAGGCCAGGTCGACAGCTTTGCCCCTCAACATCAGATCGGGTTCGGCAATCTAGAATATGTCACCGATGCTCGGGGTGATCTGGTGTTCATCGGGTTCTCAGCTTTAACTGAGGCGCCCGAAAACCCTGAAACTTTGACTTTGGGCTCTCTTTCCGACCCAATCCCTGGGCCGACCCTTACCTCGGATCTGGCCTCAATCCTGGAGGCGACTTCGATGTCCAAAAATTAGGAGTCAACCCTGGCTGGACTCGCCTCTCTTATGTCGGATCTTGCTTGAAGCCTCTATGCGACTGCGACGTCCGATGACTAGGAGCCAACCCTGGCAAGACTCGCCTCCCTCACTCCTCTTACCTTGGATCCGGCTTCGAGCCTGGATACAAATTCGGCGTCCAAAGACCAGGGTTCAACCCTAGCCGGACTCACCCTTAACCCTACTGTCGGTGTCAAAACCGGCGGATCTCGGGTAGGGGGTCCCGAACTATGCGTCTAAGGCGGATGGTAACAGGAGGCAGGGGACATGATGTTTTACCCAGGTTCGGGCCCTCTTAATGGAGGTAAAACCCTATGTCCTTCTTGATTATTCTTGATAATATGAGTAGTACAAGAGTTGATCTACCACGAGATCGGAGAGGCTAAACCCTAGAAGCTAGCCTATGGTATGATTGTTTGTTGTCCTACGGACTAAACCCCTCCGGTTTATATAGACACCAGAGCGGGCTAGGGTTACACAAGGTCGGTTACAAGGGAGGAGATATGCATATCCGTATTGCCTAGCTTGCCTTCCACGCCAAGTAGAGTCCCCTCCGGACACGGGGCGAAGTCTTCAATTTGTATCTTCATACTACAATAGTCCGGCCAAAGGATATAGTCCGGCTGTCCAGCGCGCCCCTGATCCAGGACTCCCTCAGGTGCCCCTGAACCAGGCTTCAATGACGATGAGTCCGGCGCGCAGTGTTGTCTTCGGCATTGCAAGGCGGGTTCCTCCTCCGAATACACCACAAAAGAATTTGAATACAAGGATAGTGTCCGATCCTGCAAAATAAGTTCCACATACCACCGTAGAGAGAATAATATTACCACAAATCTAATCTGCTGACATGTTTTGGCAGCTTGACATCACGCCACGGCCCAGTAATTATTTGAACTGTTTTACTTTAACCAGCCCCGCACATAATGCGAGGCGGTTTCTTGACACGTCTTATCAAAGCAGAGATCGTGTTCCCCTTATTACGGGATTCTCATCCATACAGACGTGGGTAACCCAATCGCACCATCAATTACGGTGCTTGGGGGATAAGCGAGTTTTACCAGGCTAGTGGGGCGCATAGTTTAGTCCGCCCTTATAAAGGTATAAGATCTCACTTTTTCTACCCACGCCTTCTTCCTCCTTGCTCATCCATTCTCGCGCACTCGAGCTCCAGCGCCCAAGTCCGCATCCTTCTCCTCGACTCTCTCCAAACATGTCCGGAGCGGGAGGCAAGTGGATGGCCTCCTCCGTCATGGAGGGACACATCAAAAATCTACGTGGAGCCGGATACTTAGCCGCGGATATCGCGCACCGGCTGCCAGCCGCGAGGCAGATCGTCCCTACCCCGGAACCTCATGAAAGGGTGGTTTTCCTCCCCCATTTCATCTGCGGATTGGGGTTTCCCCTCAATCCATTCGTCCGCGGCCTCCTGTTCTATTACGGGCTGGACTTTCATGATCTGGCCCCGAATTTCATCCTCAACATCTCGGCGTTCATCGTCGTGTGCGAGCCTTTCCTCCGCATCCAGCCCCACTTCGGCTTATGGCTGAAGACCTTCAATATCAAGCTGAAGGTAGTAGGTGGCCTACAAGCGGAATGCTGCGGAGCCATGGTGGGAAAAATGCCCAACGTTACATGGCTCGAGGGCTCCTTCGTGGAGACCATAAAGGGGTGGCAATCGGGGTGGTTCTACATCACCGAGCCGCGCGACACCAACTGGGTGGCGGCCCCCGAGTTTCGATCTGGAATCCCCACGCGACTCACTTCCTGGAAGGAGAAGGGCCTGTCCTGGGGTTCATCGGTGGAGCTGGACGGACTCCAGAAGTGTATCCGGAACATGATAAGCAAAAAACTTAAGCTTGTCAACATAGTCCAGGTTATGCTCTTCTGCCGGATCCTCCCGTGTCAACAACGGGCTTTCAACTTATGGGAGTTCAACCCGTCCCAGCACCAGACTCTAAGCGAGCTCTTTGACACGACACATAAGGACATCTGGAAGGTGTTGTTCAAGGGCGCCGAGGTCCCTCCTTCTCTTACAGAGGACCGCGGGCTAAGCGCGAAGCGCCCTGCGAATCCGGTAAGTTCTGTACATCTGGTAGGGTATTTATTTCCCATAGCTTAACCATATGTGGGGTCTAAACTCCCATGCCTTTGACAGGACTGGGTGGAGGCCTCGAAGAAGATTAACTGTCCGGCCCCACTGCCTGAAGACCCTGCGGACGCTCTCCTGACGGAGATGCGAACTCTGGCTCCTTATGAGGTGCCGGAGAAGACCAAGAAGAAGGCCAAGGGAACCCAAAAGAGTTCCCGACGCCAGGTGGTATCGGACTCATCGTCCGATAACACCGAGACGCACTCCTCCCATGAAAACGAGGAGAAGGAAGATGAAGATTCTCCCCCTCCAGCCAGGGGAGACAATAAAAGGAAGGCCGCCCCAACCGGGGAGGCCGAAGGGTCCAATAAGGGAAGGACTCTCCTTCCGGACTGCTCCACCACCGCCGCCGACGGCGAAGACGAGTGGCTGCTCAGGGCCAAGCCCCTGGCGAAGTCGTAAGTATTCGGATACCAGAGTAACTCATACTATACCTTTGTTGCACTGCTTCTCCTAATGTCGAATATGATTATTGCAGTCCGCCCCAAGCCCGTATCGACGTATCCTCGTCGGGCGGTTCCTTGGACTCGTCGGACATGGATAGTGATACACTTCCAACCGCCTCCTCTCCTTGCCCTACGGACAACGCCGAGGTATTGTCTCAAGGGGCCCCAAGCCGGGGGGAGACAATCGCGGAGGCGCCTCAAGGCGACCTTCCGGACTCCAGGAGCAAAGGGAGCAAGGCTCCTAGGGGCTCCAAGTTCGGTCCTCAGCCGAACACCATGCCGGAACCTCCAGTGGTTCTGGACTCGGGTGGGCGGCCCCCTTCCAAAAGGGGCAAGACGCCCGTGCCGGTGACCTCTGTCCATCCAGAGGCACTGGACAACCTGCTGGGAGCACTTCGCGGCGCTTCCATCGACGAAGAGCACCGCACTATTATGAGTGCGGTGATCAAGAAGGTTTAGTCCGCCAAGAGCGGACTGACTGAAGCCTGTGCCAGCCTTCTAACATGCTTTGAGGTAAGTATTTAAAATATAGGAAAAATATTACCACATAGAAAGTAGCCATGATGCCCAGTTTGGTGTTCACAAAGAAAAGCCGAATAGAGGATCAAATAATATCTGCAGGAGTCTAATATAAGTATGTCTGTATGCATATGCAGGCTTCGCTGCTGACCTCTGCCGCACTGACTGTGGAGGTCACCGCATTAAAGCAGGACCTTGAGGGGTCCGAGAAAGAGCTCGGCCTTGCCAAGAGGCAGCTTGAGGAGAACAAAGGTAAGTAATTCCTTGTCTATATATAAAAGAAATTGTGGTTGCGAAATGACAGGATCATCATGAATGTGCCAGGGGCCACGACCGAAGTGGTGACCCTGAAGCAAGCGCTGTCCGAGGCCGAAAACAAAGCGGCCAAGGAGCGCACCGAGCGGGAAAAGTAAGAGGCACGGGTGGGCGAGGTGCAGCAAGAGCTCCAGGCTCTCGTGAAGAAGCACGAGGCTTTGGAGCTTGACTCGAAGACGCGAGAGTCCGAGCTTGCCGCGGCCCTCGAGAGCACAAAGAAAGCCAAGACTGAAGCCCAAAAGGCCCTCTAGGAGATTGAGGCGATGAGGAAGATAGCGGCGGGTAAGGCATTCAATATGCAAAGCAAGCATGTGAAAGTAAATTACTTGTTACTTACCCGAGTGCGGAGCTCTCTAGGAGCATTCGCAGATTTTCCCTGCAGTGTGTCGGATGCCGCGAAATATTACCAGGCCGAGGAGGGAAGCTCGACGGAGAAGTTGTTCTGGTCTCAGTATACTGGGAACGAACACCCGATGCCTATGAGCGACCAGCTGAAGCAACTGGTCGAGCTGCCCAAGGCGGCCAAACAGGCCATGAAGGGCTTTATAGTCTGGATGTGGCCTGGCGACTCCCTTCCCAACAACTACTTCGGCCTGGTGAGGCGGCTTGTGGATGCCTACCCACAGCTGGAAGTCATCAAGCGGTCCGTCTGTATCGAAGGTGCCCGCCGGGCTTTTGCCCGTGCAAAGGTGCACTGGGCCAAGATGGACGCTGAGAAGCTGGTGAAGGAGGGGCCACCGCAGGGCAAGGAGCATCGCCACCCCGAAATGTATTATGAGGGTGTCCTGAAGGGTGCCCGTCTTGTGGCAGACGAGTGTGCGAAGGATGTAATTTTTGAATGAACTTTCTCGTGTGATCCTGTATTATGAAAACTTGTTCATATGCGCTATGCAACACTTGTTTGAATTTAAAATAGTACCTTCTGTGCGGCTGTTTATCAAATCTGAGAGATGGCCAGTTGTCGGCTTCTGCCCCCATGCCACGAGTGCTGGGGTGTTTGGGATAAACCTGAGTACTGTTTTTCCCATTGTTGGGTCCTTCGAGGGAGGTGCTCAGCACAACGAACAAGGCAACCGGACTATAATGCTTTATCACTCTCACTTAGCCATAGAAGTCTACAATTTTAAATTTTGGTGAAGCCCCTAGTATTCGGAAGGCCGAATTCGGGGCGCTATACACGCCTTAAGCCGGACAAAGCCGATTCCTCGCTCTAAGCGGCATAAGTCTTTAGGGACTCGAGACCTCTCGAACAGCGACTGCTACGTCTTGAGCTTGCGTTGGTTTTTCCCGAAGAGGAAGGGATGATGCAGCAGAGTAGCGTAAGTATTTCCCTCAGTTTTTGAGAACCAAGGATCAATCCAGTAGGAGGCCACGCTCAAGTCCCTCGTACCTGCACAAAACGATAGCTACTCGCAACCAACACGATTAGGGGTTGTCAATCCCTTCACGGTCACTTACGAGAGTGAGATCTGATAGATATAATATTTTTGGTATTTTTGGTATAAAGATGCAAAGTAAAAAGTAAAAGCAAAGTAAAAAGCAAAGCAAGATTAAAGTGATGGAGATTGATATGATGAGAATAGACTCGGGGGCCATAGGTTTCACTAGTGGCTTCTCTCAAGAGCATAAGTATTCTGTGGTGGGTGAACAAATTACTGTTGAGAAATTGACAGAATTGAGCATAGTTATGAGAATATCTAGGCATGATCATTTATATAGGCATCACGTCCGTGACAAGTAGACCGAAACGATTCTGCATCTACTACTATTACTCCACTCATCGACCGCTATCCAGCATGCATCTAGAGTATTAAGTTAAAAATAGAGTAATGCCTTAAGCAAGATGACATGATGTAGAGAGATAAATTCATGCAATATGAAATAAACCCCATCTTGTTATCCTCGATGGCAACGATACAATACGTGCCTTGCAGCCCCTTCTGTCACTGGCTAAGGACACCGCAAGATTGAACCCAAAGCTAAGCACTTCTCCCATGGCAAGAACTACCAATCTAGTTGGCCAAACCAAACAAATAATTTGAAGAGACTTGCAAAGATAACCAATCATACATAAAAGAATTCAGAGAAGATTCAAATATTATTCATAGATAGACTTGATCATGAACCCACAATTCATCGGTCTCAACAAACACACCGCAAAAAGAAGATTACATCGAATAGATCTCCACAAGAGAGGGGGAGAACTTTGTATTGAGATTCAAATAGAGAGAAGAAGCCATCTAGCTACTAACTATGGACCCGAAGGTCTGAGGTAAACTACTCACACTTCGTCGGAGGGGCTCGGATGATGTAGAAGCCCTCCGCTATGACGGCCCTCTTCCGGCGGAGCTCCGGAACAGGCCCCAAGATGGGATCTCGTGGATACAGAAAGTTGCGACGGTGGAATTAGGTTTTTGGCTCCTATTCTGATCGTTTGGGGGTACGTGTGTATATATAGAAGGAAGAAGTACGTCGGTGGAGCACCGAGGGGCCCACGAGGCAGGGGGGGCGCGCCCCCCACCCTCGTGTCCTCCTCTTTGACTCCCTGGAGTAGGGTCCAAGTCTCTTGGATCATGTTCGGTGAGAAAATCACGTTCCCAAAGATTTTATTCCGTTTGGACTCCGTTTGATATTCTGTTTATCCGAAACACTAAAATAGGCAAAAAACAACAATTCTGGGCTGGGCCTCCGGTTAATAGGTTAGTCCCAAAAATAATATAAAAGTGGAAAATAAAGCCCATTATAGTCCAAAACAGTAGATAATATAGCATGGAGCAATCAAAAATTATAGGTACGTTGGAGACGTATCAGGCATCCCAAGCTTAATTCCTGCTCGTCCTCGAGTAGGTAAATGATAAAAAGAGAACTTTTGATGCGGAGTGCTACTTGGCATAATTCAATGCAAATCTTCTTAATTGTGGTATGAATATTCAGATTAGAAAGATTCAAGACAAAAGTTTATATTGACATGAAAATAATAATACTTCAAGCATACTAACAAAGCAATTATGTCTTCTCAAAATAACATGGCCAAAGAAAGTTATCCCTACAAAATCATATAGTCTGGCTATGCTCCATCTTCACCACACAAAGTATTTAAATCATGCACAACCCCGATGACAAGCCAAGCAATTGTTTCATACTCTAACTTTTTCATAACTTTTTCAATCTTCACGCAATACATGAGCATGAGCCATGGATACAGCACTATAGGTGGAATAGAATGGTGGTTGTGGAGAAGACAAAAAGGAGGGGAAGATAGTCTCACATCAACTAGGCGTATCAACGGGCTATGGAGATGCCCATCAATAGATATCAATGTGAGTGAGTAGGGATTGCCATGCAACGGATGCACTAGAGCTATAAATGTATGAAAGCTCAACAAAAGAAACTAGTGGGTGTGCATCCAACTTGCTTGCTCACGAAGACCTAGGGCACTTGAGGAGGCCCATCATTGGAATATACAAGCCAAGTTCTATAATGTAAAATTCCCACTAGTATATGAAAGTGACAACATATGAGACTCTCTATATGAAGAACATGGTGCTACTTTGAAGCACAATATATGAGACTCGCTATATCATGGTGCTACTTTGAAGCACAAGTGTAGCGACCCGACCCGAATGGATCAAGTCTCTGTGCTTATGTGTCATCCCTGGATCGGTATGCTGACACACACAGTACTCGAAGGATTTATAACAGAGGTAAATCACATGTATATAGTAACGTAAATACTATTACCTCAGTCCATATAGCGGAAACAACAAGGTTGTGGATTCCCATCAACACCAACGGCAAAGTTGAGTGTAGAAATCGTAACCCTAACGTATCACTTACTCGTCGTAAGAAACCTGCAACATAAGACGTTGCAGCCCGAAACGGGTCAGTACATTGAATGTACTGGCAAATTCACACCATAGAGAATAATGAATAATTACTATTACTACATGCATATTTGGCTCGTGGAAAAGCTCTATGGTTATAAGGTTTTTGCGTAAAGCCAATTTTTCCCTACTGCAAAGGAATACATTTTTATTAACTATCATGGTGGTTGTTGAACATTGAGAATGGTTGACAGCATTCTCAATCCCAATTAAAAGTAATCATTAACACCCAACAAAATTAATTAAAGTAACATGATGAGATCAACAGGATAATCCAAGAACTAGATACTCAAGATGTCCATAACCGGGGACACGGCTAATCATGATTAGTTTGTACACTCTGCAGAGGTTTGCGCACTTTTCCCCACATGACTCGATCGCCTCCGTTTGTTTTCTCGCACTACATGGTGTTTGAGAAGACGGATGATCAAGACATAGTCTTTCAGAAGCACTAGCACCTTACATGTGGGGTAGACCGTACCACCTACAACCCCTACATCTGCTAGTCCACCCCGTAAGAGTTCGCACAACTTAGTCAACTATGCCAGAGCCCATAGTAGCATGTGGCTGCACACGAAAGTTTCTAGCATGAAAGATCTTATGATCCCTTTGAGCCTGGGTGGCGGTCCAAAAAAAAACAGGCAAGTCCTGATAGACATCAGGTGCCTCAATCCACCCAGATGTGTGTTTAAGTTGCCACCTTAGATAAACCATTAAAATTATCAACTCACATCTGTCATGGATATCACTCACCCAATCCACGTCTACTAGCATAGCATGGCATAATAAGCAAACGTAGAAGTAACTCCCAAGGTTTGATAATAAACAGGTAATAGGTACTACCTCATCTACTTCCCATCCCACAATTTAATTAGATCCTAATCATGCAATGTGAGAGGATTGATCTAATGCAATAAAACTGGGTTGTAGAAAAAGTATGATCAAAGTGTGAACTTGCCTGCAATGTAGATGAAGATGATTCGCACTTAAAACTCTTGATAGATCTACTCGTCACACTCCGGTCAATCTATCGTAAGCAAACAATAGTAACCACACAATAAGTACTCATCTAATGCACAGGTAAAACTCGAACAAGAGATCGAACCAGGTAGTTCAACTTAAGAACTCCGGTTGCAAAGAAAGAACGAACCGAACAAAGAAACGGAAAAACAAACGGCGGAAGAAAACGACTCGGTTCTAGCAAGTTGAAACTAGGTCAAATTTTATTGGGGCAAAAACTTGTTTAGGTTGATTAGATGGAACGGCGGTTTCGAAACAAAACTCCAGGCACTTGAACCACCTGATTCCGATAAACGAGCAAGAAGATAAACTAGAACAAAGATCGGATCTGAGATCACGATCGCGGAATAAATCCGACGAGAAGAAAAAGAAGAACGGTTAAACGAACGGGCGTTGTTAACCGGGAATAATCGGTGATCACGTTCGTTGAGACGAACGGTCCGAAAGAAGAACAAAAACCGATCTAGGGTTTCGGAAAAGAAACCGAAACGAAGAATCAGAGAGAAAAACCGGAAAAGAAAACCGGAACGGTTCTTTTAAAAGAACCGAACCGCGGGGAAGAAAAAGAGAGGCGCGGGGCTACCTCCGGCGAGGCGGGGCGAACGGTGGCGACGGCGGCGTGCTAGGGCAGCGGCGGCGGGGGGTGAGGGGCGCGGGGTGGGGCGCGGCTTGGGGAGGAGAGGGGGTTTGGGTTTTTGGTGTGAGGAGAGGGGGGGGTCTATGGGGGTATTTATATTGGGGAGGGGTGAGGAGACTTGGGGTAGGGGACAAGAAATAGACTAGGAATAGGAAAAAGAAAACGAAACAAAGGAAAGGGCTAGCCTAGAGTCCTTTTAGGACTCGGCTAAGACGAGGCGAGGCGGCGGCCTGCCTCTGGTGCCAGGCGCGCGCACGGGAGGCTGGGGCTGGGGCGCGGCGGTGGCTGGCCTGGGCCTTGGCCCGGCTGGCCTGCGGTAAGCTTTTTTTTTAAATAGTTTCCGCGCGCAGAAAAACAAGAAAAGGAAAATCTAAACGAGCTCCAAAATCTAAAGTAAATTTTCTCCGACTCCTAAAAATGAGCCGAACAAAATGAACTTTACTCCGGACCTAAAATGCAATTTTCGAAAACGCGCATTTTTCCCTATCCAAAGAAAAACAAACAAACACCAGAAAACGAAATTTGATCTATTTATTAAATCTTCATTTTTCCTATATTTTGGGAAAGTCATATTATTCCCTCTCTCATATTTTTTTTGATATCGGAAAAATAATTGAAGATGAAATAAATAAATCAAATGATCCTCTTTTCAAATTCGAGAAAACTCTCAAATATGAAAATAACGAAATCTCCAACTCTCTCCGAAGGTCCTTGAGTTGCGTGAAATTTCTAGGATCGAGCAAAATGCAAGAAAATAAGGTATGCATGATGATCTAATGTATAACATTCCAAATTGAAAATTTGGGATGTTACAACAAGTGTGGAAGAAAGGATAGTAGCATTTCCCCTTTTTTTGGGCCTTCTTTTTTTTTCTTTGGCCTTTCTCCTTTTTTTGGGACAATGGTCTATTGAAGGATGATCATCACACTTTTATTTATTTATTTACAACTCGATTCTAAAACAAAGTATGACTCTATATGGATGCCTCCGGCGGTGTACCGGGATATGCAATGAATCAAGAGTGAAAAGTATGAAAAAATTATGAATGGTGGCTTTGCCACAAATACTATGTCAACTACATGATCATGCTAAGCAATATGACAATGATGAATGTGTCATGATGAACTAGATGGTGGAAAGTTGCATGGCAATATATCTCAGAATGGCTATGGAAATGCCATAATAGGTAGGTATGGTGGCTGTTTTGAGGAAGGTATATGGTAGGTGTATAATACCGGCAAAAGGTGCGCGGTATTAGAGAGGCTAGAAAAGTTGGAAGGGTGAGAGTGCGTATAATCAATGGACTCAACATTAGTCATAAAGAACTCATATACTTACTGCAAAAATCTAGAAGTTATCAAAGCAAAGTATTACGCGCATGGTCCTAGGGGGATAGATTGGTAGGAAAAGACCATCGCTCATCCCTGACCGCCACTCAGAAGGATGACAATCAATAAATAAATCATGCTCCGACTTTATCACATAACGGTTCACCATACGTGCATGCTACGGGAATCACAAACTTTAACACAAGTATTCTTTAAATTCACAGCTACTCAACTAGCACGACTTTAATATTATCACCTCCATATCTCAAAACAATTATCATGTTTCAATCTTTTCTTAGTATTCAACACACTCAAAAGAAAGTTTCACAAATCTTGAATACCAAGCATATTATTATTAAGCAAATTACCATGCTATTAAGAGACTCTCAAAATAATTTAAGTGAAGCATGAGAGATCAATAGTTTCTTTAAAACAAATCCACCAACGTGCTCTAAAAGATCTAAGTGAAGCACATAGAGCAAAATTATAACGCTCAAAAGATATAAGTGAAGCACATAGAGAAAAATTAACTAGCTCAAAAGATATAAGTGAAGCACATAGAGCAAAACTACTTAGCTCAAAAGATATAAGTGAAGCACATAGAGCAAAACTACTTAGCTCAAAAGATATAAGTGAAGCACATAGAGCAAAACTACATAGCTCAAAAGATATAAGTGAAGCACATAGAGTATTTGTCGGCGTTCTGGGAACGGGGATCCCTAGACTTGCCTGCTTGCGGCCTGCGGCGTGGCTCAAAAGGGGGGCCCAGCGCGGCCCATCTTCACCAACACAAACCCAAGACCCTCGCGAGGGGCCAAGCCTCGCGGGGCGGATGATGCGGAGCTTCCTCAGGCACGGCCTCGTCAGGCTGGCTCACGAGGAGGCAGAGAGACCAAGGCGGGGTACCTCACGAGGTGCCCGTGACGCAAGCCATGACGACCAAGGGCGCCAGGCGGGTGTCAGCCCGCGCAGTGTCCTCCTTTCCTCTTTGGTGCAAAGGGGGCAAACGCAGCCGCGGAGTACCGAGGCATCAGGCAAAGGTTGCCATTTCGGTGTAACGAGACCAAGACCAGGAGGACCACGAGACGGAGGTCATCGTGGAGCCCAAGACGGCGTCACCACCAGAGTTTTGCGCAGGCGAAGACTACTTTTGTCAGGATAGCTGGTACTAGCTGCCCCCCTTCGAATTAGCCCGCCATTGTTGGCTCCCTTCCCGCTCGATATTTGGGAATAGGACCAGGGCCTCTATAAATAGGACCGGCCACCCGCAGGGTGAAAGGGGAGGAAAAAAAGGGATCAGAGAGAGAGGGAGAGAAGGGTGACTGAACTCCTCCCAGCAGTTCATCTCCCCCAGCCAAGAACAGACCCTCGCGAGGCTGTCCTTCCTTGTATTGTTCATCATCATCAGCCCAAGAGGCAATCCACCACACCACACACTAGAGTAGGGTATTACACCACAACGGTGGCCCAAACCAGTATAAACCCTGTGTCTCTTGTGTTGTTATTTCCAGAGTTTAGATCTTAGCAGGAGGAGGGGTGCGGGTAGGTAGAAGGCGAAATCTCCACGCGCACCCCAGTGTTCGAACCTCAAGGGTCTGCCCGAACCCGAAATCCAACATTTGGCGCGCCAGGTAGGGGGTGCACCGGAGTTTTCTCTCCCGCCACCGCCACGGCCTGCCTCGCGATGGGTAGCGCGTCGCCCGCTCCGGCCGCCGGCGCCAGCACGGGGGCCAGGGGGCTCCGAGCCCTGGCCCCAGCCCTGCAACGGGCACGGTGGCTGAACAAGCTCAAACCAACGACGCCGCCGTGCTACGGCGGCGCGACAGATCCGCTTGCCTTCTTGCTGGCGAGCGAGGAGGCCCTCCTCGAAACCGGAGGTGATGATAGGGTCGTGGCCAACTGGCTCCCCATGGCCCTCACCGGCGCCCCGCGCACATGGCTGCTCCACCGCCGGCAGCCTCCGTGGCCCCTCGGGAAGAGCCCCGCAACCTCTTCCCCGCCCATCGTGCTACACCAACACCCCCGGTCGTCGCGGCCCTCCTGGGCGGCTCGCAGGCGCCGCCCACAAGTTACCACGTCAAGCCGTTCATCCGCCGGGTCAGCGCCGCTTCCACGCGGCAGGGGGCTCCCCTGGATCGGGCGGCGCCCGAGACCGGCCTGACCTTCAGCTCGGAGGACCACCCCTCCAACTCGGCCTGCTCGGGTGCACTCCCCTTGCTGTGCACCCCCACCATCTGCCAGGTGGCCGTCACCAGAACCCTCATTGATGGCGGCGCGGGCCTCAGCATGCTCTCAATCAAGGCCTTCAATCTCCTCTGCATACCCCAGGAATGGCTGCGACCCAGCCGGCCCTTCTCAGGCGTTGGGGGCGGATCGTCCAGCTCCTTGGGACAGATCCAGCTCCCAGTAACCTTTAGCACCTACGACAACTTCCGCACGGAGCTGGTCGACTTCGACATCGCCCCCATCGGCCTCCCCTACAACGCCATCCTCGGCTACCCAGCGCTGGCCCAGTTCATGGCCGCGACGCACCGGGCGTACAACCTCATGAAGATGCCTGGGAGCAGCGGTGTCCTCACCGTGCACGGGGACACTGGGGACGCTCTGCGGGTGCTCAAGCTCGTCTTCAAGACAGAGGCGTCGGCACAGCCCGCCGACTTGGAGACCCCCGAGCCCAAGGAAGCTGCACCCGCCAAGAAGAAACAGTTGTTCACCCAAGACAAGGCAGAAACCAAGCAGATACCCGTCGATGAGGACGGGTCCACCAACGCCACTTTCACCATAGGCGCCCACCTCAAACCCGAGCAGGAGGAGACCCTGGTCGGGTTCTTGCACGCAAACAAGAAGGTATTCGCTTGGGAGCCTGACTAGTTGGCAGGGATCCCCAGGAGTGTAATCGAGCATCACCTCAACGTGTGCCCCAACGTGCACCCTGTGAAGTAGAAGGCCAGGCGGCAGTCCACAGAAAAGTAGGCCTTCATCGTCCAAGAGACCCACAAATTAGAGGCCGCTGGGGTCATTCGCGAGGTCCGATACCCAGATTGGTTGGCCAACCCTGTCGTTGTGCCAAAGAAGGGAGGGAAGGAACGCATGTGTGTCGATTTCACCAACCTCAACAAAGCATGCCCGCAAGATCCGTTCCCGCTCCCCCGCATCGACCAGATCGTCGATCCCACTACGGAATGCGACCTGTTATGCTTCTTGGATGCCTTCTTTGGGTATCACCAGATCAAGATGGCGGTAGAAGACGTCGAGAAGACAGCCTTCCTAACCCCATGTGGGGTGTACTGCTACACATGCATGCCATTCGGTCTGCGTAATGCAGGGGCGACCTTGGGCCCGCAGCTCAGGAAAATTTTTGAAGCTTACGTCGATGAAATTGTGGTAAAGTCTCGGGAGGACAGGACCTTGATACATGACCTGGAGGAAACCTTCGCGAGCCTCAACGTAGTGAACCTACGGCTCAACCCAGAGAAGTGTGTGTTCGGAGTCCCCTCGGGCAAGCTCTTGGGTTTCCTTGTGTCCCACCAAGGCATCGAGGCTAACCCGGAGAAGATCAAGGCGGTGGAAGACATGAGCCCGCCAAAGACCCTCAGAGAAATGCAGAAGCTCACGGGGCGCGTGACCGCGCTAGGGCGCTTCATCTCCAAGTTGGGGGAGCGAGCACTGCCCTTCTTACAGCTAATGAAGAAAAAGGGGCCCTTCGAGTGGACTGAAGAGGCCGACAAGGCGTTCCAGGATCTCAAGAGATACCTGACCAGTCCACCGGTCATGGTGGCTCCGCGCCCTCAAGAGCCCCTGGTGCTTTACCTCGCCGCCACTCCCTACTCCGCCAGCGCAGCCTTGGTGGCAGTCAGAGAGGAGCGTCGAATCAAAATCGCGGCAGCGGCCCGGGACAAGGCAGAACATGAACGAGGAAGGCCCACAGAAACCGCCACCGCGGCTGAGGAGGATCAGCCGCCGCAGAGGGGCGCACTGGAGGCGGAAGAGGCCCCTCTCCCAGATGGCCAGTCTCAGGAGGCCTCATTGCCTCAAGAGGCGCCATGGTCTCCGAAGGGAGCCACCAGCACTGACGCACTCCACCTCGTGGAGCACCTAGTGTACTTTGTCAGCACGGTGTTTCGGGATGCAAGGGCACGGTACCCCATGCCTCAGAAACTCCTCCTCGCGCTACTGGTGGCCTCGCGCAAGCTGCGGCACTATTTTCAGGGTCACCCCATCAAGGTCGTCTCGTCATACCCCCTGGAGAGAGTGCTCAGGAGCCCCAATTCAGCTGGAAGGGTCGCTGATTGGAACATAGAACTGCAAGTGTTTCAGCTCGAATTCAGCACGACCAGAGTCATCAAGGGAGCAGCATTGGCGGATTTTGTGGCAGAATGGGCGGAGGCGCCAGGCCTCAAGGCCGACGAGGATCGGTCCCTATCCCCGGGAAGCGAGGCGCTAGAAGGCTGGGTCATGTACTTCGATGGGGCGTTCTCCAGGCATGGCGCTGGAGCTGGGGCGGTGCTTATATCGCCCGCTCAGGACAAGCTCTATTACGCTGTGCAGCTCTGTTTCCAGCATGGTGAAAAGGTCTCTAACAACATAGCGGAGTATGAAGGTTTAATAGCGGGCTTGAAGGCCGCAGCTTCCCTGGGGGTGAAACGCCTCACCATCAAGGGCGATTCGCAGCTCCTTGTCAATTTCTCCAACAAGGTGTACGAGCCGAAGGACGAGCACATGGAAGCCTACCTTGCGGAGGTCCGCAGGATGGAGAAGCAGTTCTGGGGGTTGGAGTTGCAGCATGTGCCCCGTGGCACCAATCAGGAGGCCGACGACATCGCCAAACGTGCGTCCAGGCAGTTACCTCAGGAGCCTGGCATTTTCGAGGAGCGGCTCTTCAAGCCCTCAGCCCTGCCGTCATTATCAAACACGGCTCAGCCCCGGGAGGAGCTCCCCTAGCCACCTGCCTCAGGGGCCCCGGCCTGTGGCCCGGCCTCAGGAGCACGCCTGCTCCTGACGATAGAACCTCGGGAGGGATGTTGGATCACGGAGCTCTGGAGTTACCTAACGCAAGGGACCCTGCCGGAGAAGGAGGAGGAAGTGGAGCGAGTGGCATGCCAGGCCACGGCATACTGCATCAAGGATGAAGAGCTCTACCGGAAGCGACCAAACGATGTGTCCCTGCGCTGCATCTCCAGGGAGCAAGGGAAGGAACTGCTGGAAGATATACACGGCGGAGACTGTGGACATCATTCATCATCACGGACCCTCATCGGCAAGGCGTTCCGCAGTGGGTTTTATTGGCCCACCGCGCTCAATGACGCTGTCGAACTAGTGAAAGCTTGTGAGGCCTGCCAGTTCCACGCCAAGCAGATCCATCAGCCAGCAGGAGGCTTGCAGACTATACCCCTTTCGTGGCCATTCGCAGTCTGGGGGCTGGACATCTTGGGCCCGTTTCCTCGGGCGCCAGGGGGCTACCGCTACCTTTACGTTGCCGTGGACAAGTTCACCAAGTGGGCTGAAGTAGAGGCTGTCCGCGCCATTCCCGTGGGTTCCACGGTCAAGTTCATCAAGGGCATCGTGAGCCGGTTCGGGGTGCCGAATCGCATCATCACGGACAACGGTTCACAGTTCACCAGTAACCTCTTCAAAACATACTGTGCTAACCTTGGAACGCAGATATGCTATGCTTCAGTGGCGCATGCCCGAAGCGGGCCAACGCGGGGGTCCTGAGGGGCCTCAAGACCAGGACATTCAAGAAGAAGCTGGAGGCCTGCGGCAGAGGTTGGTACGACGAGCTTCAGGCCGTGTTGTGGTCCATCCGAACAACCGCGACCAAGCCGACTGGGGAGACCCCGTTCTTCCTGGTCTACGGAGCCAAAGCGGTCCTCCCTCACGAGGTCAGACGTTGCTCCGCGCGGGTCCTGGCATTCGACGAGGCGCAACAGGACGCCATGCGGGGGATGGACCTCGTGCTGGGGGAGGAACGTCGCCGAGAAGCCGCGCTACGAGCGGCGAGGTACCAACAAGCACTGTGGTGATATCACTGCCGCAACATCTGCCCCAGAACTCTCTAGGTAGGAGACCTCGTGCTCAGGCGGGTCCTCTCCAGGGAGGGGCTGCACAAGCTCTCTCCCATGTGGGAGGGCCCGTTCAAAGTTGTTCATGTTTCCAGGCCCGGCTCCGCGCGCTTGGAGACTTAGGAGGGGGTGCCAGTCCAGAACACATGGAACATCCAGCACCTCCGGAGGTTCTACCCCTAAAAAGGCCCGGAGCCTGTGAAGAAGGCAAATGCCTGTGAAGCTATCGCGTTTTGGAAAAGGCCCAGAGCCTGTGAAGAAGGCAAATGCCTGTGAAGCTATCGCGTTTTGGAAAAGACCCAGAGCCTGTGAAGAAGGCGAATGCTTGTGAAGCTATCGCGTTTTGGAAAAGGCCCAGAGCCTGTGAAGAAGGTGAATGCCTGTGAAGCTATCGCGTTTTGGAAAAGGCCCAGAGCCTGTGAAGAAGGGGAATGCCTGTGAAGCTATCGGATTTTGGAAAAGGCCCAGAGCCTGTGAAGAAGGCGAATGCTTGTGAATCTATCGCATTTTGGAAAAGGCTCGGAGCCTATGAAGAAGGCCAACGCCTGTGAAGCTCGCCGCCCGTGACACTCTCACGTAATAATGAGTTGGGGCTGTACGCGCCCCGGAGTCTCAGGAGCGCCGGCCTCAGGCCGTGCGGCTCCCTCCCACGCCCAGTGGCAGCACTTACCTCCGCGCTGGTGAGAAGACGTCGAAGACTAGATTAGGTGCCGGATGCGGCTTTTCATTTGCTTTCCGCAGTTGGCTTGTTCCTTGTCATTCGAAGTTTTATTGAAGTTGTTGCCGTCTTTGGCTTGTGGTTCTTCAACTTTTCACTCTCCTGCCTCGATTTCTCTTGTGCAAGGCCTCGCGAGGGGGGCAGCCGAGCGCCCTCGCGAGTGTTCCTATCCTAGTTATTCAAAGGGTTCGCGACCTGGGCCCATTACAGGAGCACCCCTCCAGTCCGTGCCCCACGGGCACCGCGACACAAACACAGGGCCTGGGTCGGTCGCCCCCACGGCCGGGGCCGGGAACTATCCACGCGCGGGCACGTAGCTGGAAGGTACGATAAAGAAAGCAAAACAATGATTAACAGCAATAACCCAAACACGCCCCCGCGGGGCTCCACACTACTATCTTTTTTACGCAGGAAAAAGGAAAAGAAAGAACAAATCTGGTGCAGCTCACCTCACACCGGCCCGCAGGGAAGGCCCAAGCTGCCTCCGGAGCTTAGGCGGACTCCCTCTCGCACTTCACCAGGGCGCGACAGCGGGCGGACACGTCACCACCTCCCAAGCAGATACGATGGCGTGGAGGCTGACCACGGCCAACACTAGAAGAGTCGCCGCCTGAAGAAGAACCGGAGAAGCTTGAGGAACCCTGAGCGCCGCCAGCCACGCGAGCGCTGCCCTCTCCATCATCGCCGGAGCTGGGTTCCCAGCCGCGGTCGTCACCCTCGGGGAAACAACCTGCGCGGCGACCATCTTCCCCAAACACCCTCACGTAGAGGGTGGCATCGCCGTCGAACTTCAAGTGTATGATGCACCGACGGCTCAGGCCACGCGCGCGGCAAACGTCTGCGAACCGTGGGCCAGGGACAGGCTCCCGGCTGCGGAGACCTCCAATGAGACCCATGAGGCCCAGCTGCAGCAGCCGTCGGCCTGAAGCCAGAGGCCGCCCGGGGCGCTGGCCGGGAGCTCGCTAAGGAGGAAGCGAGGTAGTGGAAGCTCGGTGCTAGTCGGCTCCGCCGACCACACGACGAACTCCGGCAGCACTTCAGCAGCGCGAAAGCGCGGCCTAGGGGGACGCGCAGCCGGAGCGCGCCCCCCGGCCACAGCAATCTGCCCATCGCTGTGCTGAAAATCGCCCCCACGGCCGCGGGGAGCTACCGTGGTGGCCACAGGATGTTTGCGAGGGCGCCCTCGGCCGCACCTGGGCGTGGGAGAGGCGGGCTCAACCTGGCGAGCCTTCCCCTTCTCTGCGGCCGAGAACCTCCTCGACGGGGCCATGAAGAAGAAGGAGAAGCAAGGGGGGATGAACTGGAAGGGCGCGCGTCGATCCGTACTTATAGCTGGCGAGGGCCAACAAACGGCCCCCATGATCGCAGGTAATTATGACCCGCTTTGCATGCAGGGACTTGTCCAATCCATGCAGTTGCTGAAGCGCCATGGGAAAGTGGAGACGCCCACGTCCAATCAACCGCCACGCGGCGCCCAAGGCCGCAGGCTGTTGGGGCCCGCGGCGCTTCGCTCTTGCCCTTCCGCCTCCCTACATGGCCAAGCCCGGGCGCGCCTTGGGCCCGGGGGCTACTGTCGGTGTTCTGGGAACGGGGGTCCCCAGACTTGCCTGCCTGCGGCCTGCGGCGTGGCTCAAAAGGGGGGCCCAGCGCAGCCCATCTTCACCAACACAAACCCAAGACCCTCGCGAGGGGCCAAGCCTCGCGGGGTGGATGACGTGGAGCTTCCTCAGGCACGGCCTCGTCAGGCTGGCTCACGAGGAGGTGGAGAGACCAAGGCGGGGTACCTCACGAGGTGCCCGTGACGCAAGCCATGACGACCAAGGGCGCCAGGCGGGTGTCAGCCCGCGCAGTGTCCTCCTTTCCTCTTTGGTGCAAAGGGGGCAAACGCAGCCGCGGAGTACCGAGGCATCAGGCAAAGGTTGCCATTTTGGTGCAACGAGACCAAGACCAGGAGGGCCACGAGACGGAGGTCATCGTGGAGCCCAAGACGGCGTCACCACCAGAGTTTTGCGCAGGAGAAGATTACTTTTGTTAGGATAGCTGGTACTAGTTGTCCCCCTTCGAATTAGCCCACCATTGTTGGCTCCCTTCCCGCTCAATATTTGGGAAGAGGACCAGGGCCTCTATAAATAGGACCGGCCACCCACAGGGTGAAAGGGGAGGAAAAAAAGGGATCTGAGAGAGAGAGGGAGAGAAGGGTGACTGAACTCCTCCCAGCAGTTCATCCCCCCCAGCCAAGAACAGACCCTCGCGAGGCCGTCCTTCCTTGTATTGTTCATCATCATCAGCCCAAGAGGTAATCCACCACACCACACACTGGAGTAGGGTATTACACCACAACGGTGGCCCGAACCAGTATAAACCATGTGTCTCTTGTGTTGTTCTTTCCAGAGTTTAGATCTTAGCGAGGCGGAGGGGTGTAGGTAGGTAGAAGGCGAAATCTCCGCGCGCACCCCAGTGTTCGAACCTCAAGTGTCTGCCGGAACCCGAAATCCGACAGCATTCTATCAAATTTTATTTCATGTATGGC
Organism: Triticum urartu; assembly: GCF_056163025.1. Taxonomy (NCBI): domain Eukaryota; kingdom Viridiplantae; phylum Streptophyta; class Magnoliopsida; order Poales; family Poaceae; genus Triticum; species Triticum urartu. The sequence goes on from NC_141874.1 coordinate 403,092,051, forward strand.
TCTCTCAAAAGGTGTGTACAGCAAGGATGATTGTGGCATACTAAGACACAAAGACACAAATAATACAAGACGCTCCAAGCAAAACACATGTCATGTTGGTGAATAAAAATATAGCTCCAAGTAAATTACCTATGGAAGTGGACGAAAGAGGGGATGCCTTCCGGGGCATCCCCAAGCTTTGACTTTTCGGTGTCCTTGTATTATCTTGGGGGTGCCATGGGCATCCCCAAGCTTAGGCTCTTGCCACTCCTTGTTCCATGATCCATCAAAGGAATTCACCCAAAACTTGAAAACTTCACAACACAAAACTCAAAATAGAAAACTCGTGAGCTCCGTTAGCGAAAGAAAACAAAAGACCACTTCAAGGTACTGTAATGAACTCATTATTTATTTATATTGGTGTTAAACCTACTGTATTCCAACTTCTCTATGGATTATAAAGTATTTTACTAGCCATAGATTCATCAAAATAAGCAAACAACACACGAAAAACAGAATCTGTCAAAAACAGAAAAGTCTGTAGTAATCTGTAGCTAGCGCCAGATATAGAACCCCAAAAATTCTAAAATAGATTGCTGGACGTGAGGAATTTATCTATTAATCATCTGAAAAAAGAATTAACTAAATAGCACTCTTCAAATAAAAATGACAGCAGTTCTCGTGAGCGCTAAAGTTTGTTTTTTTTTACAGCAAGTTCAACAAGACTTTCCCCAAGTCTTCCCAACGGTTCTACTTGGCACAAACACTAATTAAACACAAAAAAAACACAAGCACAACAGAGGCTAGATAATTTATTTATTACTAAACAGGAGCAAAAAGCAAGGAATAAAAATAAAATTGGGTTGCCTCCCAACAAGCGCTATCGTTTAATGCCCCTAGCTAGGCATAAAAGCGAGGATAGATCTAGGTATTGCCATCTTTTGTAGGCAATTCTTTGATGAGGCATCTATTTCCCTTAGGAATTTCTTTATTTCTAGTGATTATCAAACTTTTAGGCACAAGATCGAAAAATTCATTTGTAGCAATCGGTTCCTTAATGATAGCAAAAAGATTAGGATGAATACTTATAGATTTAAGATCCGTAGTTTCCTTACTAGATGATTCACCCTTATTTTTAGGAACATACATAAGCTTGGCCATTTTAGTAGGAGGACTTGGAGTATTCTTTATGGAAGAAAAAGCGGTTCCCAAGTTTGTAATGATACCCTCAAGTTTATAAATTCTAGTAGAATCTATGTTTATCTTCTCATTAACTATGGGTCCCTTTTCCTTAATATTTTTCAGAGTCATTCCTACCTTAGATCCATATTGAGTAATTTGATTGTGGATCTTTTTATCTAGATTTTCAATTAATTCAATAGTAGCAACTTTATTTTCAATAATTTCAAGTCTTTGCATAACATGCTCCAAAGTTAACATGGTTCCATTAACCAAAAGAGGTGGTGAGCCAAATAAATTTAGCATAGCATTATAAGAATCAAAGGTATGGCTACCCAAAAAGTACCCTCCGGTAATGGTATCGAGGATATATCTATACCAAGGATTAACACCTACATAAAAATTGCGGAGAAGAACTAAGGTAGATTGCTTCCTGGTAGATCTATTTTGAGCATTGCAAATTCTATACCAAGCATCTTTTAGATTTTCTCCCTCCCTTTGTTTAAAATTTAGAACTTCACTCTCGGGAGACAACGGAGAAGATATGAGACTAGCCATGACGATAAGAAAACAAACTAGCACACGGGCAAACAAGAGGCAAGCGGAAAAGAGAGGGAGGATAGAGAGAGAGAGGGCGAATAAAACGGCAAGGGTGAAGTGGGGGGAGAGGAAAACGAGAGGCAAATGGTAAATAATGTAATGCGAGAGATAGGGATTGCGATGGGTACTCGGTATGTTGACTTTTTGCGTAGACTCCCCGGCAACGGCGCCAGAAATCCTTCTTGCTACGTCTTGAGCTTGCGTTGGTTTTCCCCGAAGAGGAAGGGATGATGCAGTAGAGTAGCATAAGTATTTCCCTCAGTTTTTGAGAACCAAGGTATCAATCCAGTAGGAGGCCACGCTCAAGTCCCTCGTACCTGCACAAAACGATAGCTACTCGCAACCAACGCGATTAGGGGTTGTCAATCCCTTCACGGTCACTTACAAGAGTGAGATATGATAGATATAAATTTTTTGGTATTTTTGGTATAAAGATGCAAAGTAAAAAGTAAAAGCAAAGTAAAAAAGCAAAGCAAGATTAAAGTGATGGAGATTGATATGATGAGAATAGACCCGGGGGCCATAGGTTTCACTAGTGGCTTCTCTCAAGAGCATAAGTATTCTACGGTGGGTGAACAAATTACTGTTGAGCAATTGATAGAATTGAGCATAGTTATGAGAATATCTAGGCATGATCATGTATATAGGCATCACATCCGTGACAAGTAGACCGAAACGATTATGCATCTACTACTATTACTCCACTCATCGACCGCTATCCAGCATGCATCTAGAGTATTAAGTTAAAAACAGAGTAACACCGTAAGCAAGATGACATGATGTAGACAGATAAATTCATGCAATATGAAATAAACCCCATCTTGTTATCCTCGACGGCAACGATACAATACGTGCCTTGCTGCCCCTTCTGTCACTGGGTAAGGACACCGCAAGATCGAACCCAAATCTAAGCACTTCTCCCATGGCAAGAACTACCAATCTAGTTGGACAAACCAAACGGATAATTCTAAGAGACTTGCAAAGATAACCAATCATACATAAAAGAATTCAGAGAAGATTCAAATATTATTCATAGATAAACTTGATCATAAACCCACAATTCATCGGTGTCAACAAACACACCGCAAAAATAAGATTACATCGAATAGATCTCCACAAGAGAGGGGGAGAACTTTGTATTGAGATTCAAAGAAAGAGAAGAAGCCATCTAGCTACTAACTATGGACCCGAAGGTCTGAGGTAAACTACTCACACTTCATCGGAGGGGCTAGGATGATGTAGAAGCCCTCCGTGATGACGGCCCTCTTCCGGCGGAGCTCCGGAACAGGCCCCAAGATGGGATCTCGTGGATACAGAAAGTTGCGGCGATGGAATTAGGTTTTTGGCTCCTGTTCTGATCATTTGGGGGTACGTGTGTATATATAGGAGGAAGAAGTATGTCGGTGGAGCACTGAGGGGCCCACGAGGCAGGGGGCGCGCCCTGGGGGGCACCCCACCCTCGTGACCTCCTCTTTGACTCCCTGGAGTAGGGTCCAAGTCTCCTGGATCACGTTCCCGAAGATTTTATTCTGTTTGGACTCCGTTTGATATTATGTTTCTCCGAAACACTGAAATAGGCAAAAAACATCAATTCTGGGTTGGGCCTCCGGTTAATAGGTTAGTCCCAAAAATAATATAAAAGTGGAAAATAAAGCCCAATATAGTCCGAAACAGTAGATAATATAGCATGGAGCAATCAAAAATTATAGATACGTTGGAGACGTATCAGCGACCAGCTCTTGCCTTATCATGACAGCCAGTTTTAGCTTTCTCTACTGAGGTGCTTAGCCTAGATGAACTGGGGCACAATCGCAGTAGTTCTCCCAGTGCTACCTTAGCCGATATAGCGGAACATAAGGTACCAAAACATGGGAGCCGGGCAAAACCTACTATTGACCCAAGACATGATTCGGAGCCGATGCATATAATGCTATAAGTTTGGGGTGCCGCACTGTCGAAAGTGTTCGGACTTCTCACGCCGTATTGTGGTGTATTCTTAAGCCCCTGGCGTATTGGCCGTACCAGAGTGTACAGGTGCTGAATGTCATGAATGAACATATGTATATATATATAAAGAGAGAGAGAGAGAGAATAGAGAATGTGGTAATAGTCTAGTGCTATGCATTGTTTATTCAAAAAGGTGCGTCGAAGCAGAATGATACAAGTAGTGCGATAAGAAAAAAGTTGGACTATTTGACATGTCCCCTCCAAGGGCAAGCCGAGGAATGGTATTTAAAGCAGGTATTTCACTCGTTATCAGAGACCACCTGGGAATTCCTTGATGCGACGTAGCTTTCTGCCTCCTTGGTTGTTGTATCGTATGTCCGGCAATCGTACTACCGGACAGGGCTTCCAGAGATTAAAGTCCTGAAAGAAAGAAGAATAACAAAGCGGGGAGCCCCTAGTGCGGTTGAGCCGCGTCTTGGGGCATGCCGTAGTCGTGCCCCCCTCCCCACCTGTGCCCATGGTATTTTCAATGCGTAATTATGTACGCGTGGCACGGATGTCTTCGTTTGGCTGGGACTGGGTGGGAGCCGCATTGCTATGCGAGCTCGGAACGTGCCATGCAGTCTTGTTGCCGATTACTCCGGGCGCGCTTGAAGGTGTCCTGGTCTTTAATCGCCGAACTGGTGGATTGCCTTAAGAGGCTGCTTTGCGCTTCTGCTGCGAGGGCCGCAGTGTGCTCCTCTGTGCGGAGAGAGCGCTTTGTGTTTCCATTGACTGTGATGACCCCCCAAGGTCCTTGCATCTTGAGCTTAGGATATGCGTAGTGTGATACTGCATTGAATCTCGCGAATGCGGTTCGCCCGAGCAGTGCATGATAGCCACTGCAGAACGGGACGATATCGAAGATTAACTCCTCGCTTCGGAAGTTATCCGGGGATCCAAAGACCACCGCCAGTGTGACTGAGCCTGTGCAATGGGCCTCTACACCTGGTATGACGCCTTTGAAGGTCGTTTTTGTGGGTTTGATCCTTGAGGGGTCTATACCCATTTTGTGCACAGCGTCCTGATAAAGCAGGTTCAGGCTGCTGCCACCGTCCATAAGGACTCGAGTGAGGTGAAATCCGTTGATGATTGGGTCTAGGACCAGTGCGGCGAATCCTCCATGAAGGATACTAGTGGGGTGGTCCCTGCGATCGAAGGTGATTGGACAGGAGGACCATGGGTTGAACTTTGGGGCGACTGGCTCCAACGCATATACGTCCCTTAACGCACGCTTCCGCTCCCTCTTGGGGATGTGGGTTGCGTATATCATGTTCACCGTCTGCACTTGTGGGGAGAACCTCTTCTGTCCTCCGGTGTTCGGCTGCTGGGGCTCCTCCTCGTCATCGCTATGTGACCCCTTATCTTTGTTTTCGGCATTTAACTTGCCGGCCTGCTTGAACACCCAACATTCCCTATTGGTATGGTTGGCTGGCTTGTCGGGGGTGCCATGTATTTGGCACGAGCGATCGAGTATTCGGTCCAAACTGGATGGTCCTAGAGTGCTTCTTTTGAATGGCTTTTTCCGCTGACCGGGTTTAGAGCCTTTGAATCCGGCATTGACTGTTGTATCCTCGGTATTGTCGTTGTTGATGCGGCGCTTGTGTTTGTTGTGATGTGACCTGCCATTGCCATCCTTGGTATCTGAAGTACCATGGTTCTTTGATATATTATTGCTGCAAGCCAGCCAGCTGTCTTCTCCCGCACAAAAGCGGGTCATGAGTGTCGTGAGGGCTGCCATAGATTTTGGCTTTTCCTGGCCAAGGTGCCGGGCGAGCCACTCGTGCAGATGTTGCGCTTAAAAGCTGCTAGGGCCTTCCCATCCGGACAGTCAATGATTTGATTTTTCTTTGTCAAGAACCGTGTCCAGAATTGCCTGGCCGATTCCTCTGGCTACTGAATTATGTGGCTCAAGTCATCGACATCTGGTGGTCGCACATAAGTTCCCTGGAAGTTGTCGAGGAATGCTGCTTCCGGATCTTCCCAACAGCCAATGGATTCTGCTGGCAGGCTGTTGAGCCAATGCCGAGCTGGTCCTTTGAGTTTAAGTGGGCGGTATTTGATGGCATGTAGATCATCACTGTGGGCCATGTGGATGTGCAGGAGGAAGTCCTCGATCCATACCGCAGGATCTGTTGTGCCGTCGTATGATTCTATATTTACGGGTTTGAAACCCTCTGGGATTTGCTGATCCATTACTTCGTTTGTGAAGCATAGGGGGTGTGCGGCACCTCTGTACTGGGCTATGTCGCGACACAGCTCAAATGAGTCTTGTCCGCTTTGTTCGGCCTGGCCGGATTTACTTTTACTGTATCCGGCGTGATGGTTATCGTCCCGCATGGTGGCGCGCCCTTGTGATCCGTAGATCGATCTTGCGTGTTTTTCTTTGTCCTCCAATACGTCTCGCAGGTCTAGCGTGTTTCCCCGTGCCTTGACATTTTTATTTGAGTGACGTCGGGGTGCGGGCTGAGCTTTTGGCTGAAATGCCTCTCTGTCGCGGCCACGAGGTGGCCGATCAGCCGTGTCATACACTAGAGATGTAGGTTTTAATGCTTCCTCCTCCAGTCGGGGTAGCAACCTGCGCTTTGGGTAACTCTTGGAGGGGCGTTCGAGTTCTTATTCCTCGGCCGCAAGGAAATCAGTCCATCTGTCAGCTAGCAAATCTTGATCAGCTTGAAGCTGTTGCTGCTTTTTCTTAAGGCTATTTGCCGTGGCTATAAGCCGGCGCTTGAAGCGCTCTTGCTCGATGGGATCCTCAGGCACGACAAATTCGTCATCGTCGAGGCTTGCCTCGTCTTCGGAGGGAGGCATGTAATTATCATCCTCCGCTTCTCCATCTTCCGCTCTCTCGGGAGGGCTGGCTTCTCCATCCTCCTGTTCTAAATCTTGCTGGAGGGGATTGTTGTCATCTTCGGCACTGTCCGGAGTGCTATTATCTCCTATGCCGGTATCACCTCTTTTGCCTTGGCGAGACTTAGAGCGGCGCCGCTGACGTCGGCGCTTGGGTTGCTGCTTGGAGGGGTCATCCTCCGCTGTCGCGTCGCCATTGCCTTCTTTGGGTATGTCCACCATATATATGTCATATGATGAGGTGGCTGTCCAGTGCCCTGTGGGAAGTGGTTCTTGTTCGCCTCCTGCATCGTCGTCCATGCCGTCGATGTCTTTGGAGTCGAAGTCGAGCATGTTGGTCAAATCATCGACAGTGGCTACTAAGTGGGTGGTGGGTGGGTGGTGAATTTCTTCGTCATCCGCATCCCAATCCTGCCAGACATAGTTCGGCCAGGACTCTCCTGACAAGGAGAGAGACCTTAATGAGTTCAGTATGTCGCCAAAGGGCGAGTGTTGAAAAATATCCGTGGAGGTAAACTCCATGATCGGCGCCCAGTCGGATTCAATAGGCACGGGCGCAGGCGGTTCGGAGTCCGTGGCCGGGGAAGGATCCGGTAGCTTGGCATCACGGCTCTCGTGAACGGTAAGGTCGATACTCAGCTCGATCGCTGCTGAGGATATGGCCTCCGTGGCGGGGTCTATCCACCCGTCCATGGATGGCGCAACTGGCTCCGAATTGAGGGTCGGAGCGGTTGCCGGTGCGGTTTCCTGAACACTGTCCGATGGTAGAGCTAAATCATGTTCATCGTGACCGTGTGGCGCACTCGGCAGGGGCTCGAATCCGTCGATGATCAAGTCTCCGCGGATATCGGCCATGTAATTTAAGCTTCCAAACCTGACCTGGTGGCTAGGGGCATAGCTCTCGATCTGCTCTAGATGGCCAAGCGAGTTGGCCCGCAGTGCGAAGCCGCCGAATACAAAGATCTGTCCGGGGAGAAAAGTCTCACCCTGGACTGCATCGCTATCGATGATCGAAGGAGCCATCAAGCCTATCGGTGACGACACAGAGGAAATCTCAATGAAAGCACCAATGTCGGTGTCAAAACCAGCGGATCTCGGGTAGGGGGTCCCGAACTGTGCGTCTAAGGCGGATGGTAACAGGAGGCAGGGGACATGATGTTTTACCCAGGTTCGGGCCCTCTTAATGGAGGTAAAACCCTACGTCCTGCTAGATTATTCTTGATAATATGAGTAGTACAAGAGTTGATCTACCACGAGATCGGAGAGGCTAAACCCTAGAAGCTAGCCTATGGTATGATTGTCTGTTGTCCTATGGACTAAAACCCTCCAGTTTATATAGACACCGGAGGGGGCTAGGGTTTCACAAGGTCGGTTACAAAGGAGGAGATATGCATATCCGTATTTCCTAGCTTGCCTTCCACGCCAAGTACAGTCCCATCCGGACACGAGACGAAGTATTCAATCTTGTATCTTCATAGTCCAACAGTCGGGCCAAAGGATATAGTCCGGTTGTCCGGAGACCCCCTAATCCAGGACTCCCTCACCTACCATACCAGAGGTTGATGTCGTGGGAGTAAGTCTGACAGAAAGGATAGGGTTTAGGAAGGAGGAGGCAAGGCCCTAGCTACAGCGAGGTTGTACACATGAGTTTTATGTGTTCAGGCCCCTCTCGGAGGAGGTAACATCCCTACGTCTCGGTGCCCCGAGGCTTGTCGACTGGAATGTGCGTGTGAGTTACAGGGGGTTCGAACCCTTGTGCCAGAGGAGGGGTGGCTTATATAGAGTGCGCCAGACCCCTCCAGCCCTCCATTACACGGGGTTGAATGTAAGTTAAGTCGGGGGCGTTACTGGTAACGCCTGCTATAAATGACTATTAATGACCATTAAGACTACAGAGTGAACGCCTGACCGTTGCCATCTTGGGGTGGATTAGATCTTCTGTACTCCAAGTGATTCTTTGTATGGTCGAGTGACTCTATCTTGGTCGACTGGAATTGGGGTATCCGAGTGGAATAGTTGGTCGAGTGGATTGCACTCCAAGGTGATTTCAGTCGGTATCTTCTGTTGTACTTTGAATGCCTTTGACTCTAGGGCAGTGTCCTTGGGTAGGGTGTATAGGTCAGGCTTATGACCCTACCCTAGGTACATGTCATCGTCATCATCCCCCGAATGGATTGAGGTCCGAGTGAAGAAGGGTTGAAGTTGGTTTCAATTCGATTCTATGCTTCGGAGGCATTTCATCAGAGTCTGGAAATCATACTGGAACTTTAACCTTGCATACATCACCTTGATCGATTCCGAGGTCGTCGAGTGAATTATGCTGGTAATCTTCGAGTGAATCGGAGTGTGAATTCTCTGGCGTGATTGATTGTTGTGCAGTTCTTAGATCTCGCGGGATTTGAAATCTTGGAGAAGCGTGCGAGACGGAGCATAGCACAGTAAACGGAACAGATAGACAGGGGCGCCTCGATCTCTGTGCTGCCTTTTTTGCCACGTATGAGGCAAGCGCCTACTGCCAGATGTGATAGGATTGCCAGGTCGCACGGGTCAGCCACTCGGCAGTAGGCCCATAAAAGGCGTCGATGCCGATGCAATGTACAATGCGCCTCATTCGATCCCTTTCCTCTCCGCCTTTCCACCTCGTTCCCCTCTGCTCTCGACGCTTCCACCCACCCTGCTCGCACTCTGCCGCCATGGGGAAGGAGAAGACCGCGGCCATGGAGCGTGCTAAGAAGGAGGCAACGAAGGGCAAGAAGATGGCTCGGGGGTCGTCGTCGTGGTCCGGTCTGCCGCCAGCCGGTTAGATCCAGGGGGACTGGATCCGCTCCATCGTCGAGCAGGAGGATTTGGAGGGGCTCACCACGGACGGCATGATTGTTGCCGGATCTTGGAGGCTGCCGGAGGGGGAATCCGAGCCCCAACCGCGCGAGGGTGAGCGTGTCCTCCTCACCACCCACGCCGACCAAGGTTTTTCCCTTCCCCCGCATCCATTCTTTCGGGGTTTCTTGAACATTTTCGGTGCTCAGATTCACCATTTCCCCCCAAACATAATCACGTATCTTTCTGTGTACACCTCATTGTGTGAAAACTTCCTGGGTTGCCAACCACACTGGGGTATTTTCAAACACATCTTCACTTGCCATTCTCAAATGGTGAAGAAAGCAAATCCGACTGAAGAGAAGACGCATGTGATCCAGATGTGCGGGGGTTTAGGGATTCAAACTAGGGGTAGAAGAACTTTTCCTTCCATGACCCTTCCTGAGTCGGTCAGAGGGTGGCAGTCGACCTGGTTCTACTTCAAAGACGTCCCGGCTCCTGGTCAGTCGACCGCCCTCCCTCCTTTCACCATGGAGAGACTCCGCCAACCTTCTTCACTGATTGTGACTCCAAAGGAGAAGGGTGAGGTGTCCCTTTTAGTCGACGCAGTAGTTAACCTAGTCCGTTAGGGTGTGACTGACATGGATCTGCTGGAAGTGTTCCTCAGTCAACGTATCCAACCTCTCCAAGCCCGTGATCATCCAATGTGGATGTACTCGGGCCCTAAAGACAATGCTCGAGTCCACCCAGAGGAGGTTGACGAGGAGACGATGGCTCAGTGGCTGCGGAGCATTACTAGGAACAAGGATATCCCTAGGGGGTCCAGGAGGGTTCTGCCATTCGACGTCGACCATGAGTCGGAAGAGGTTAGGCTCTAGTTTCCGAGTGTTTTCTCCTTCTAGTATGCAATTGTTCTTGAATCCGACTGATACTTGTAGCTTATGTCTTGCAGATTTATACCAAGATGTATTCGATGCCAAACGGGGAGCAGCTCCAAGGGGGAGCGGAGAGTGATGCTGACAGTGCCTATTGGCAGAATGCAGATGACAGTGAAGAGGACGATGAGGACTCGAGCAGCGGTGAGGAGGTTGACTCTCCACCCCGCTTAGAGCGTCGATCCAAACAGTCTCAAGATCCCGCAGGGGAATGTGGCAAGGTGGCTGCGTCGAGTGCGAAAATCCAAAAATGCCCTCGGACGTCAACTCCTGAGCCATCAGAAAAGGCCGCGAAGTAGCCCAAAGTTGCCCCGCCCATGCCTCGGAAGGCGCTGCGTAGGATCAAGGTGGCTATGCCTGTGGCTTCAACGTAAGTGTTTCCTTTCTTTCCTTTTCGTCTCTATTGCAAATCTCTTTTCTTGTTTGACCAAATGAAATTCGGGGCTTTCAGTGCTGCTACTTTCTGCAACCTCCATGGAAGTTGACGAGGAGCAGGGTGACGCGAAAACCGCGGATGCGGCCACTTCTCGTGTAGGTATGACTCCACAGCCATGCTCTTACTTCGCCAACTATTTTTGATGGTCGACTGAACTCTTATGGTCGAATGTTTTGCAGCACCAACAAATGTCATCCAACTTCCAGACGATGATGATTATGATGAAGTGCCTCAGAAGAACACATGGAGAAGGGGTAGGACTTTGAGCAGGAGGGTGCCAGCCATCAAAATGTCTCATTTGGCGTCTAAACCGGTCATTCAGCAACTTGAAGAACTAGCCCGGGCTTCCGTTTCCTTTGTTGTTCCTTTGTCGACTGACCGGCCTTCGGCATCAACTGTTTAGGACCCTGCTCCGATTACTCAACCTCAAGCTTCGGCTCCACTGGCCATGCTATCTGTTCCAGCCTCTCCTCTTTTTGTTACTCACCACATCCCGGAGGACCAAGTAGGAGCTGCCAAGGAAGCCATGATCCAGGCAGGCCTGATGTTGGACCGGCTGAAGGTGGTGTACGACACTAGCAAGGCTGCTTATGATGCCAGCTCTGCCCTCCAAACCAATGTCTGAGTAAGTGGGATTGTAAGTTGATTTTCGATTGACTCTCAGCTTGACTTTTGCTCTGTTAGGATATTCTACCTGAAAACTGCTGCTTTATTATTCGTAAGATGTCAGTCTGTTTTTGCATCTGTACACCCAGTGGGTGTGTGTCATGTGGCTGTTTGTAACTATTTTCACTTGAATTAGACAGGTCGTGTCGAGTGAATTCTTGGTCCAGTGGGGGCACGCTAAGTGCACCCACTGGGTGTAGTCCCTAAGACCGCTATTGACTGCTGGCAGTCGACGGTGGTCATAAAAAATTCTTCTCTTTTACTCCTTCCACTCGTGCTGGGAAGATTATATAGAGTGGGAAATCGAACTAGTGGGGGCACGCCAAGTGCGCCCACTGGGTGTAGTCCCCAAGACTGCTGTTGAATGTTTGATTCGGCGGTAGTTAGAACTACCTTTTTACTCCTTGCATTTTATCACTCGAAAGTGACTGATCTTTGTTTTTGTCGATTGATGTGTCTTGTTGTTGATTGCAGAAACCTTGTGAGCTTGGAACCAAATTTACTGATTTGGAGAAGAAGAAGATCGAACTCAACCTCGATCTGGAATTGGCCAAGAAGAATTTGAAGAAAGCCCAGGATGAAGCTGCTGCCATGGGAGGTAACAATTTGTCGACTGCTCACCTTTTGATCTTTTTCCTTACATCCTTCGAACCGAGTGATTCAACTCGAACAGATGTCCATAGTGAAAACCATCAATTCCAAGCTCGTCTGAAGAATGTTATTTCTCTAGATAAAATGAAGCAGGTTCTAGAGCAGAAGGACCTCGACCTCGCAGCATCGCAGAAGACGGCGCGTGAAAAGACTGAACTTGCTGACAAGAAGTTGGCTCCAGTCGGTAAGTTAGATTAAGAGAATGTGATGACCCACAAGTATAGGGGATCTATTGTAGTCCTTTCGATAAGTAAGAGTGTCGAACCCAACGAGGAGCAAAAGGAAATGATAAGCGGTTTCCAGCAAGGTATTCTCTTCAAGTAATGAAATAAGTGGTAATAGATAGTTTTGTCATAGGATAATTTGTAACGAGCAACAAGTAACAAAAGTAAATAAAGTGCAGCAAGGTGGCCCAATCCTTTTTGTAGCAAAGGACAAGCCTAGGCAAACTCTTATATAGAGAAAAGCGCTCCTGAGGACACATGTGAATATCGTCAAGCTAGTTTTCATCACGTTCATATGATTCGCGTTCGGTAATTTGATAATTTGGTATGTGGGTGGACCGGTGCTTGGGTACTGTCCTTACTTGGACAAGCATCCCACTTATGATTAACCTCTATTGCAAGCATCCGCAACTACAACAAAAGTATTAAGGTAAACCTAACCATAGCATGAAAATATGGATCCAAATCAGCCCCTTATGAAGCAACGCATAAACTAGGGTTTAAGCTTCTGTCACTCTAGCAACCCATCATCTACTTATTACTTCCCAATGCCTTCCTCTAGGCCCAAATAATGGTGAAGTGTCATGTAGTCGACATTCACATACCACCACTAGAGGAGAGACAACATACATCTCATCAAAATATCAAACGGATACCAAATTCACATGACTACTAATAGCAAGACTTCTCCCATGTCCTCAGGAACAAACGTAACTACTCACAAAGCATAAACATGTTCATAATCAGAGGGGTATTAATATGCATATAGGATCTTAACATATGATCTTCCACCAAATAAACCAACTAGCATCAACTACAAGGAGTAATTAACACTACTAGCAACCTACTAGCAACAATCCCGGACTTCGAGACAAGAATTGGATACAAGAGATGAACTAGGGTTTTGAGAGGAGATGGTGCGGATGAATATATTGATGGAGATTGCCCTCTCCCGATGAGAGGAGCGTTGGTAATGACGATGGCGATGATTTCCCCCTCCCGGAGGGAAGTTTCCCCGGCAGAACAACTCCGCCAGAGCCCTAGATTGGTTCCGCCAAGGTTCCGCCTCGTGGCGGCGGAGTCTTGTCCGAGAAGATGGCTTATGATTTTTTTTCTCATCGAAAGACCTCATATAGCATTAGATGGACATCGGAGGGCCACCAGGGGGCCCACGAGGTAGGGGGCATGCCTAGGGGGATAGGGCGCGCCCCCCACCCTCGTGGGCAGGGTGTGGCTCCCCTGGTGAACTTCTTCCGCTGAGTATTTTTGATATATTCTGAAAACATCTTCTGTGAAGTTTCAGGACTTTTGGAGCTGTGAAGAATAGGTCTCTAATATTTGCTCCTTTTCCAGCCCAGAATCCCAGCTGCCGGCATTCTCCCTCTTTATGTAAACCTTGTAAAATAAGAGAGAATAGGCATAAGTATTGTGACATAATGTGTAATAACAACCTATAATGCAATAAATATTGATATAAAAGCATGATGCAAAATGGACGTATCAACTCCCCCAATCTTAGACCTCGCTTGTCCTCAAGCGAAAGCCGAAATCGAAAAATATGTCCACCTGTTTAGAGATAGAGGTGTCGATAAAAATAAAATACGGACATGGGGGCATCATGATCATTCTTAGAACAACAACTTATATAATTCTTGTCATATAATTTCTTATGCTAGAGTAACAATTCAATCACAATTTCAAGTATGAATCGTAAACTTCATTGAAAACTAACAAACTATAATGTTAGTCATTGGAGCAATTGCAATTTATCTTAACATAGGAAAGAGTCAATATATAAGAGCTTTTCAGCTAGTCTACATACTCAACTATCATATAGTCTTTCACAATTGCTAACACTCACGCAATACTTATGGGTATGGAGTTTTAATCGGACACAGAGAAAGATAGGGGCTTATAGTTTTGCCTCCCAACGTTTTACCTCAAGGGTAATGTCAATAATAATAGTTCATGAAAACTCACATCCAATTAGTCATATATACCAGGATCTTTCCAACATACTGTGCTTGCCAAAGGATAAAATGTAAAAAGGAAGGGTGAAGATCACCATGACTCTTATGCAAGGTAGGAGATAAAAGTAAAAGATAGGCCCTTCGCAGAGGGAAGCAGAGGCTGTCATGCACTTTTATGGTTGGATGCACAAAATCTTAATGCGAAAGAACGTCACTTTATATTGCCACTTATGATATGGACCTTTATTATGCAGTCTGTTGCTTTTATTTCTTCCATATCACACGATCGTATAAAGCTTATTTCTCCCACACTAATAATTCATCCATATTTAGAGAGCAATTTTTATTGCTTGCATCGATGACAAATTACTTGGAGGATCTTGCTCAATCCATAGGTTGGTATGGTGGACTCTCATGGCAAAACTGGTTTAAGGGTATTTGGAAGCACAAGTAGTATCTCTACTTGGTGAGATGAATTTGGCTAGCATGAGGGGAAAAGTCAAGCTCAACCATGTTGGATGATCAATGACAATATAATTTATCTCAGATGTAAGAAAACATAACCCATTACATTGTCTTCCTTGTCCAACGTCAACTCTTTAACATGTCATATTTTAATGAGTGCTCACAATCATAGAAGATGTCCAAGATAGTATATTTATATGTGAAGACCTCTCTTTCTTTATTACTTCCTATTAATTGCAATGATGACCAAAACTATGCTTGTCAACCAACAACTTTTATTCATCATACTGTTTCTATGTGAGCTCATTACTCTCCATAAGTTCCATATGATCTCTTTGTTTCCCCTTTTTTTATTCTTTTTATTTTCTTTTATTCACTTAGGATCATGGAAAAATAATCAAGCCCTTGACTCAACACTAATCTTTATTATATAGCTCACGGACTCGATTACATAGAGGAACCATAAAGCAAAACTCAAAACTAGATCATGGCACAAACTTTTATTCTACTAGATCAAGATATTACCAAAAGGATCGAACTAAGAAAAACGGTAAAGATAAAAGTGATGGTGATACGATACCGGGGCACTCCCCCAAGCTTGGCAGTTGCCAAGGGGAGTGCCCATACCCGATGCTCAGTTCTTCTTTGTTGGTGGAGAAGGTGATGGTTTTGTTGATGGCGTAGGCTTCTTCCTTAATTTGCACTTGAGGACAAAATTTTGGTCCCTTAGGTCTTCGATCTCCTGTTCCAGGCTCAGTATCTTTTTGCATAGTTCCTGCTTGTTTTCCTGCAAGAGGCGAAAAGTGATAAACTCGATCTTAGGTTTCTTTACTCTATAAGGGAGGCTTGACTTTTTGAACTCCACATGCATGTCCCCAGGTTGAGGTAGTGGGACTTCATCTTCATCTGAGCTCGTCTCCTCCTTTCCCTTAGCTTCATAGTCCTCTTCTTCTTCCCTAGTCCAACCACAATGCTCCACATCCCCATAGACTTTAGGATCCGCAAGGTAGTCAGCCACATAGCTCTCTCCTTTTGAATCCTGGGACGACATGTTGCTCAAATCTGCAGCAGGACAACTCGAAACAAAGACAGGAGATATTTGAGTGATACGGGAGTCAAAACCCCTGGGAGATTATATAATGAGTTTTTACCGACCAAAATACGTATTGTGTACAAAAACGGAGTCCGGAAAGCGCACGAGGTGCCCACGAGGTAGGGGGCGCCCCAGGGGGTAGGGCACGCCCTCCACCCTCGTGGAGCCCTCGTGTCCTTCCCGTACTGCTTCTTATTTTTCTATTTTTCTAAATATTCCAAAACGGAGAAATATTGCCTTAAAAACTGTTTTGGAGTCGGTTTACTTACCGTACCACATACCAATTCCTTTTCGGGGTCTGAAACGTTCCGGAAAGTGTCCCTTATGTATTCCTCCGGGGTTACGGTTTCAATAACATTGGTTTCAACATTTATGGGATTACCTGAGATATAATGTTTGATTCTTTGACCGTTCACCACCTTCGGATTTGTGCCTTCGAAGTTGTTGATTTTTATGGCACCGGAACGATAGACCTCCTCGATAACGTAAGGACCTTCCCATCTAGAGAGAAGTTTTCCTGCAAAAAATCTTAAACGAGAGTTGTATAGCAATACATAATCACCTACATTAAACTCACGCTTTTGTATCCTCTTATCATGCCATCTTTTAACTTTTTCTTTAAACAACCTGGCATTTTCGTAGGCTTGGGTTCTCCATTCATCGGGTGAGCTAATATCAAATAACCTCTTCTCACCGGCGAGTTTAAAATCATAATTGAGCTCTTTAATAGCCCAATATGCCTTGTGTCCTAGTTCGAGAGGTAAGTGACATGCTTTTCCATAAACCATTTTAGACGGAGACATACCCATAGGATTTTTATATGCAGTTCTATAGGCCCATAATGCATCATCAAGTTTCTTGGACCAATTCTTTGACATTCATCACAAGATAAGACAAACTTACGGGCATCCTTGAAGAGAGGAGGCCAATAAAAACCAGATTGCAATACCTTATGCGCAGTTCTATCTCCAGCATGGTGTCCTCCAATAGCTTCGGAGTGACACTTGCATAGGATCTGTTCCTGTTCATGCTCAGGTACACAACGTCTAATAACACCATCTACTCCTTCTTTATCAAGATGTGGGTCATCCCAAAAGTAATGCCTCAAATCGTAGAAGAACTTTTTCTTTTGCCGGTATGTGAAACTAGGTGGTATAAACTTAGCAACAATGTAATTAGCATAATCAGCATACCATGGAGCAGTATGAGAAGCATTTATGACATTTAATTGCTCATCACGAAAGCTATCATCAATAGGAAGTGGGTCATCAAGCACATTTTCTAACCTAGACAAGTTGTCTGCAACGGGATTCCCAGCTCCCTTTCTATCAACAATATGTAAGTCAAATTCTTGTAGCAAGAGAACCCATCTAATAAGTCTAGGTTTAGCATCTTTGTTTTCCATAAGATATTTAATAGCAGCATGATCAGTGTGAAGAGTTACTTTAGAATCAGCAATATAAGGTCTGAACTTATCACAAGCAAATACAACTGCTAAGAATTCTTTTTCAGTAGTAGCATAATTTCATTGAGCATTGTCTAGGGTTTTACTAGCATATTGACTAACATTTACTTTCTTATCAACTCTTTGCCATAGAATAGCACCTACAACATAATCACTAGCATCACACATAATTTCAAAGGGTAAATTCCAATCAGGTGGTTGAACAATAGGTGCAGAGGTTAATGCTTTCTTAAGTATTTCAAATGCTTCTACACAATCATCATCAAAGACAAATGGTATATCTTTTTGTAATAAATTAGTCAGAGGCCGAGAAATTTTTGAGAAGTCCTTAATGAACCTCCTATAAAATCCGGCGTGACCAAGGAAACTTCTTATACCTTTGATGTCCTTGGGGCATGGCATCTTCTCAATAGCATCAACCTTGGCTTTATCAACCTCAATACGTCTTTCGGAAACTTTATGCCCCAAGACAATACCTTCATTAACCATAAAGTGGCACTTTTCCCAATTCAAGACAAGATTAGTTTCTTCACATCTCTGCAAAAATCGATCAAGGTTGCTCAAGCAATCATAAAAAGAAGATCCATACACGGAGAAATCATCCATGAAAACCTCATGAATCTTTTCACAAAAGTCAGAGAATATAGCCATCATGCATCTTTGAAAGGTAGCAGGTGCATTACATAAACCAAAAGGCATACGTCTATAAGCAAAAGTACCAAAAGGGCAAGTAAAAGTAGTCTTTGATTGATCTTTGGCTGACACAGGCATTTGAGAGAAACCGGAATAACCATCTAGAAAGCAAAAATGTGTATGTTTGGATAATCTTTCTAGCATTTGATCGATAAAAGGTAAGGGGTAATGATCCTTTTTAGTAGCCTTATTTAATTTGCGGAAATCAATTACCATCCTATAACCTGTAATAATTCTTTGAGGAATCAATTCATCTTTATCATTAGGAACGACAGTAATACCTCCCTTCTTAGGGACATAATGGACAGGACTTGCCCACTGACTATCAACAACATGATAGATTATACCTGCCTCAAGGAGCTTTAGTATTTCCTTTCTTACCACTTCTTTCATTTTAGGATTCAGCCGTCATTGATGATCACGAACTGGTTTAGCATCTTCTTCCAAATTTATTTTATGTTGACATAGAGTGGGACTAATGCCCTTAAGATCATCAGAGTATACCCAATAGCAGCACAGTGCTTCTTCAAAGTTTTCAATAATCTCTCTTCCTCATGCTCTGAAAGGTTAGTACTAATAATAACAAGATATATCTTTTTCTCATCAAGATAAGCATATTTAAGAGTATCAGACAATGGTTTAAGCTCAAACACGGGATCACCCTTGGGTGAAGGAGGATCCCCTAGGATTTCAACAGGCAAATTATGTTTCAGAATAGGTTCCTGTTTAAAGAATACTTCATCTATTTCCCTTCTTTCATTCATAAACATATCATTTTCATGGTCTAGCAAATATTGTTCTAAAGGATCACTAGGAGGTATGGCAATAGAAGCAAGACCAATAATTTCATCCTTACTAGGTAATTCTTCTTCACGGTGTTGTCTAGTAAATTTAGAGAAATTAAATTCATGAGACATATCATCTAAACCGATAGTAACAACATCCTTTTTGCAATCTATCTTAGCATTAACAGTGTTCAGGAAGGGTCTACCAAATATAATGGGACAAAAGCTATCTTGTGGGGAACCAAGAACAAGAAAATCAGCAGGATATTTAGTTTTCCCACACAAGACTTCAACATCTCTAACAATTCCCATTGGTGAAATAGTATCTCTATTGGCAAGTTTAATTGTGACATCAATATCTTCTAACTCAACAGGTGCAATATCATGCATAATTTCTCTATATAGGCTAATAGGTATTGCACTAGCACTGGAACCCATATCACATAAATCATGATAACAATGATCTCCTATTTTAACAGAAATAACAGGCATGCCTACCACAGGTCTAGGTTTATCTTTAGCACAAGGTTTAGCAATTCTAGCAGTTTCATCACAGAAATAAATAGCATGCCCATCAATATTACCAAACAAGAGATATTTAACAATAGCAGTATTAGGTTCAACTTTAATTTGCTCAGGAGGTGCATAAGTTTTAATATTGCTTTTGCGAACCATAGTTGAAGCTTTAGCATGATCCTTTATCCTAACAGGAAAAGGTGGTTTCTCAACATAAGCAGTAGGAACAATAGGATCATTATAAGTGACAGTCTTTTCTTCAACTTTAATAGGTGCAACTACTTTTACTTCTATGGGAGGATGATATTTAAACCACTTCTCCTTGGGGAGATCAACATGAGTAGCAAAAGATTCACAGAAAGAAGCTACTATCTCAGAGTCAAGTCCATATTTAGTGCTAAATTTACAGAAAACATCGGTATCCATAAAAGATTTAACACAATAAAACCTAGGTGTCATACCTGACTCCTTACCTTTGTCGAGGTCCCAATCTTCAGAGTTGCGTTTAATTCTTTCCAATAAATCCCATTTGAATTCAATAGTCTTCATCATAAAAGAGCCAGCACAAGAAGTATCAAGCATGGTGCGATTGCTACCAGAAATCCGAGCATAAAATTTTTGAATAATCATTTCTCTTGAGAGCTCATGATTGGGGCATGAATATAACATTGATTTAAGCCTCCCCCAAGCTTGAGAGATGCTTTCTCCTTTGCGAGGCCAAAAATTGTATATATAATTGCGATCACGATGAACAAGATGCATAGGATAAAACTTCTGATGAAATTCCAATTCCAATCGTTTGTAGTTCCATGACCCCATATCATCACATAGCCTATACCATGTCGATGCATCTCCCTTCAAAGATAAAGGGAAGACCTTCTTCTTAACAACATCTCTGGGTACACCTGCAAGCTTAAATAATCCACAAACTTCATCCACATATATTAGATGCTCATCAGGATGCTTTGTTCCATCTCCTACAAAAGGGTTAGCTAGCAATTTTTCTATCATACCCGAAGGAATTTCAAAGCGGACATTTTCACTTTCAGTAGGTTCAGTAGGTTGAGGAGCAACTCTTTGCTCTACTAGTCGGGGTGAATATACCCCGAACAAGCCCCTCAGAGGATTACTTTCCATATTAACAAGTGACAGTAAATTTCAGCACACTATATGAATTTTTCCTTACCAAATTCCACCTACCAAAGGCGCTTCACTCCCCGGCAACGGCGCCAGAAAAGAGTCTTGATGACCCACAAGTATAGGGGATCTATCGTAGTCGTTTCAATAAGTAAGAGTGTCAAACCCAACGAGGAGCAGAAGGAAATGATAAGCGGTTTCCAGCACGGTATTCTCTGCAAGTACTGAAATAAGTGATAACAGATAGTTTTGTGATAGGATAATTTGTAACGAGCAATAAGTAACAAAAGTAAATAAAGTGTAGCAAGGTGGCCCAATCCTTTTTGTAGCAAAGGAAAAGCCTGGACAAACTCTTATATAGAGAAAAGCGCTCCCGAGGACACATGGGAATATCGTCAAGCTAGTTTTCATCACGTTCATATGATTCGTGTTCGGTACTTTGATAATTTCGTATGTGGGTGGACCGGTGCTTGGGTACTGTCCTTACTTGGACAAGCATCCCACTTATGATTAACCTCTATTGCAAACATCCGCAACTACAACAAAAGTATTAAGGTAAACCTAACCATAGCATGAAACATATGGATCCAAATCAGCCCCTTACGAAGCAACGCATAAACTAGGGTTTAAGCTTCTGTCACTCTAGCAACCCATCATCTACTTATTACTTCGCAATGCCTTCCTCTAGGCCCAAATAATGGTGAAGTATCATGTAGTCGACGTTCACATAAGACCACTAGAGGAGAGACAACATACATCTCATCAAAATATCGAACGAATACCAAATTCACATGACTACTAATAGCAAGACTTCTCCCATGTCCTCAGGAACAAACGTAACTACTCACAAAGCATAAACATGTTCATAATCAGAGGGGTATTAATATGCATATAGGATCTTAACATATGATCTTCCACCAAATAAACCAACTAGCATCAACTACAAGGAGTAATTAACACTACTAGCAACCTACTAGCACCAATCCCGGACTTCGAGACAAGAATTGGATACAAGAGATGAACTAGGGTTTTGAGAGGAGATGGTGCTGATGAAGATGTTGATGGAGATTGCCCTCTCCCGATGAGAGGAGCGTTGGTGATGACGATGACGATGATTTCCCCCTCCCGGAGGGAAGTTTCCCCGGCAGAACAGCTCCGCCAGAGCCCTAGATTGGTTCCGCCAAGGTTCCGCCTCATGGCGGTTGAGTTTTGTCCGAGAAGATGGCTTATGATTTTTTTCTCATCGAAAGACCTCATATAGCAGAAGATGGACATCGGAGGGCCACCAGGGGGCCCACGAGGTAGGGGGGCGCGCCCAGGGGGATAGAGCGCGCCCCCCACCCTCGTGGGCAGTGTGTGGCCCCCCTAGTGAACTTCTTCCGCTGAGTATTTTTTATATATTCTGAAAACATGTTCCATGAAGTTTCAGGACTTTTGGAGCTGTGCAGAATATGTCTCTAATATTTGCTCCTTTTCTAGCCCAGAATCCCAGCTGCCGGCATTCTCCCTCTTTATGTAAACCTTGTAAAATAAGAGAGAATAGGCATAAGTATTGTGACATAATGTGTAATAACAGCCCATAATGCAATAAATATCGATATAACAGCATGATGCAAAATGGACGTATCAGAATGCCAAGCTGAAAACTGATGTTGACGAAGTGAAGAAAGAAGTCGTGTAGCTGAAGGAGGAGAACGTGGCCTTGGCTGACAAAGTTGATGTTCTCAATCGGAAGATAGACGAGCTGGAAACTTATCTGGGAGGTCTTGCCAAGAAGATGTTCCTCATGCTTGAAGGTATTTCTCTTTATCCGACTGACTGCAAAAAACTTCTTCACCATGCAACTGCCAATTCATTACTTTTCTGTGCGTGCAAAATTCTATCAGAACTTCAAGGAAGAAACTGAGCGGATGGAGACAAGTCTGGATCCTATCAACTCCCCCGTCAAGGATGAAGCTGCAATGAACGTGCTGCGACTGGAATCTCGCCTTGCCAGTGTCTTGGATTACACCGCTCGACTAAAGGTTGTGCTGTCTCGGATCGACAAGTAGTTATGGCCAGAGGATGTGCTCATGAATGATCTCGAGTCACTGATGACTCGACTCAACAGCATCCCAAAGCGAGTGCAGGTGTGGAAGAAGTCAGCTACCCGTTGCGGTGCTGACATGGCTTTATCACTCATCTGCGTGCATTGCAAGGAAGTCAAAGAAGAGATGCTGGCAGCTATTAAGGTTGCCAACACTAAGAAGCGTCAATTCCAATCTTTCATGGAGACCTTCATCGACGCAGCCACTCGCATCACAGATGGCATCGACTTGGACAGTTTCATCGAGCCAGCAAGTCCTCCTCCTGCCGAGTGAAAAACTTGATAACGTGATTTTATTTGCCTCAGAATGCCGAGTGATTCTATAATTGTTAAACTCTTTCGGGCTTGGTGCTCGAGTACTTCTGCTGGTGATTCCGAACCTTGCCAGATTTATCTGAACTTGGTTGCTTCTTTTGAATGTAGTTGTTTTGCATTTATTATCTTCAGATTTCTTGACTCGGGCGAATTTAGAATTGCAGTTGAATCTCCGAGTGAGAGGATCGCTCTTCACTTGGAATAGACGTTGTACTTGTGGCGCAGCTCAAAGTGCAACCATATGTTGTACTTGTGGCGCGGCTCAGATTGAAACCATATGTTGTCCTTGTGGCGCAGCTCAGAGTGCAACCAGATGTTGTACTTGTGGCGTACCTCAGGGTGAAACCATACATTGTACTTGTGGCGCATCTCAGAGTGCATGGCCGAGCCTCCGAGCGTTAGGGTTGCTCTTCACTCGGAGTATGTTTTGTAACTTAGGCGAGTGCAGGATCGCAGCTAAGCCCCCCGAGTGAGAGGGTTGCTCTTTGCTCGGAGTATGTTTTGTAACGTAGGCGAGTGCGGGATCGCAACTAAGCTCTCGAGTGAGAGGGTTGCTCTTCGCTCGGAGTATGTTTTGAAACTTAGGTGAATCTAGGTCGCTGCTAAGCCCCGGAGTGAGAGGGTTTCTCTTCACTCCTTTTTTTGAAACTTAGGCGAGTACGGGATCGCTGCTAAGCCCCTGAGTGAGAGGGTTGCTCTTCACTCGAAGTGTTTTTTTGAAACTTAGGCGAGTACGGGATCGTAGCTAAGCCCCCGAGTTAGAGGGTCGCTCTTCACTAAGAGTGTTTTTTGAAACTTAGGCGAGTACGGGATCGCAGCTAAGCCACAGAGTGAGAGGGTTGCTCTTCACTCAGAGTGTTTTTTGAAACTTAGGCGAGTACGGGATCGCAGCTAAGCCGTTGAGTGAGAGGGTTGCTCTTCACTCAAAGTGTTTTTTGAAACTTAGGCGAGTAAGGGATCGCATTTAAGCCCCCGAGTGAGAGGGTTGCTCTTCACTCGGAGTGTTTTTTTGAAACTTAGGTGAATGGGGTTCACAGCTAAGCTACCCACTGGGGGATTTGAACACACAAGGTTATGCTGAAACAATCATTGATATACTACAAAAATCATGTCTTTGATAAACAATCTGAAAGGCTCTTATTACAACTCGACGATCCGAGTGTTTAAGTATAAAAGCGGTAAAGCAGATCCGCGTTCCACGAGCGTGGATCGTCTTCTTTCTTGGCTACGTTGTAAAGGTGATACGCCCCATTGTGGAGCACCTTGGTGATGATGAAGGGCCCTTCCCAGGCTGGAGCGAGCTTGTGAGGTCATTTCTGGTGCACTCGGAGCACAAGGTCTCCTTCCTGAAATGCTCGACCTCTGACATTTCGGGCATGGAATCGACGCAGGTCTTGTTGTTAAATGGTCGACCGGATCAGAGCCATCTCTCATTCCTCCTCTAGGAGATCAACAGTGTCCTGTCGTGCCTGCTCAGCTTCAGCTTCTGAGAAGAGTTCCACTCGAGGGGCATTGTGCAGCAAATCACTCGGAAGCACAGCTTCAACGCCATATACCATGAAGAAAGGGGTTCGATCAGTCAACCGATTAGGAGTCGTTCTCAATCCCCACAAGACAGATGGCAACTCAGTCACCCAAGCTCCAGCTGCATGCTTGAGGTCGTGCATCAATCGGGGTTTCAGCCCTTGTAGGATCAAGCCATTCACTCTTTCAGCCTGTCCATTCGACTGCGGGTGCTCAACGGATACGTAATCGACCTGAGTGTCTTGGGAAGCATAGAATGCTCTGAATTCATCGAAATTGTAACATCCCAAAATTCTAAATTTTGGAATGTTATAATAATTAAAATATATGATTGTTTGATTGATTGATTGATTGAGTAAAATTGATTGGAATTTTAAAACATTTGAAGCTTTGAATGAGAGGGAATAAAAGGACTTTCCAAAAAAATGTTTCTGTTTGAAAATATTTGAATTTGGAAATATTTCAAACTTCATGCCACTCAATGATCCTCATGATTTCTTCAATGAAAGAGGGTGGGAAGTAAAGAAATATTTCATTTGAATTTGTCATTTAAATTTTGTTTTTAACTCAAAGTGGCATTTGAATTTTATTTAGAAAAAACTTTTCTTACAAAGAACACTTAAACAAAAGTGTTGAGAGGGAGTAACATGACACCCCAAAATGTTGGAATATTTTTTTCATAGGGTTTTGAAAGTCATTTGGATTTTTGTTTGAATTTAAAAAAAATGATTTTTTTCAAAAAGTATTTTATTTGCCCCTCAAAATTATCCCATTAAATTGGGCTTAATTTTCTGATCGTTTTGATATATAATACTCCTATATTTTATTTTTTTAAATGATTTTTATTTGCGGAATCTTTTTAAAAAGGAAAGGTATTTTTTGTTTTGGGCCAAATCCGGCCCGATCGCGCCAGATCATCTCCTTCCTCACGAACGGGATTTTGTTCCTGAGCACAGCCGCGTCGGCCATCGCTGGAGATCACGGGATTCGCGAAATCCCTTGCCCCCTCCTCCAAACCGACCTTCCCCCTATAAAAAGGCCACCTCCCGCACCCATTCCCGCCCCTAGAGCCGCCTCTCCTCGCCCCACACTACCGCGCTACCTCGC
The DNA here is from genome assembly GCF_056163025.1 of Triticum urartu. Classification (NCBI taxonomy): domain Eukaryota; kingdom Viridiplantae; phylum Streptophyta; class Magnoliopsida; order Poales; family Poaceae; genus Triticum; species Triticum urartu. Next base: position 403,117,530 of record NC_141874.1, read on the forward strand.
CGGATTTCGTCGGACCACCGCCACCATTGCCGCCCCGCCCCACCACCTCCGGCCATCCCCGCCACCCACGGACCCCACCAATCGCTCCGCCCCGCTCTGCCGCCCCGACCATCCCTTCCCCGACGTCATAGGGCCACCGGAGGACGTCGCCGGAGCTCCACCAGGACCCCATCACCGGAACTGCTACAGTAAATCCCGACCTACTGTTCATTTTTTCGTTTTGTTTTTAAAACGAAATAGTTTCAATCTTGTAAAATCCATAGTTAATTATCTACGAGTTATTTTTGAGTGATTCCAACTGCCTTGGATCACAGGTTTTATGAAGTTTCTATTAGTTCAATTTTATTTCACATTTGAGTAGTTTAAATTTGTGTTTGTATGAATTTGCTCAAATCACTAGATTTGAGATATTTTGAGTTACGAATATTATTTTTGGCCGATTCTTTTTGCTCCTGGTCTCTAGGACCTTTGTTTATCCAGTAGTATTTAGTATTTTATTTCTAGGTTAATTTAAATTAGGTTTTTAGCAAAACAGTACTGTTTTACTTATAGTTCTGTTTTAGCGATTTCTTTATTGTTTTTATTAGTTTTAAATTATTTCTTTTTGTCACTTTTGACAAAATTAGTTGTGTTTCGGTTAGACAACAGGAAAAAAAATTATTTTTTATTTCATAATTTATTTTTCCTTAGTTTTGTATGAAAACTTCTATAGGTCATAGTTAGAGTTTTATAAAATCTTTTTATTTGTTTCTTTTTGCAAATAAAATTTTATGAAAAATACTTTCTGTTAACTTAGTTGTTTTACTTTTTATTTTCTGTTAAATTATTAGTTTAGTGTTTTAATTGCTGTTATGTTTTTTTACTTAGGGCAAAACTATGTTAGATGCTTGTAGCAAAGTCATAGATTTTCGTTGGTAGTTTTTCTTTCTAGTTTTATTTGAAGATTCTTTGGAATTTGTTTGAGTTTTATTATTGAGTTTCTTTGTTGTTTTGATTGTTATTTTGAGTGGTAGAATGATTGCTTATGTGAATGCCATGTTTATTATTATAGATTTCATCGGAGAGTTGCGTATAGTCTTATCAAGTTTCTGAGAGCGTTATTATTCTTCATCAACTTACCAGGCAAGTTCACTTTGACCATATTTTCCATACCTATGTTTATTTGCATGTAGTATCACCCTTTTAACAATCTCTCCAGTAGTGTTATTGAATCTTGTAGTTGAGTAGAATGCACGAGGTAGAAACCCATCATCCCTGTTACCAAACCCGGGACGTTATATAGTTTTAATGCTACGGTATAGTAGACGGGGTTTGGTATGAGTGCATGAGAGTGGTGTGAAGAAGGAGGACTCGACGTCAATGGCAACAACTTCATGATGGAACCGGCAAGGACTGCATCTTCAGGACTCCTCAAGATTTCGAGACTCGAGACAAGAATTCAATACACACTAGTGTGTGAAGGACGGTTGACGGGCACCCTGGAGAAACCAGTGGTTGGCCGGGATGCATGGAGAAGCGCCATGACATCTTGCGGAAAGCTTCACCCAGACTCAAAGAGACGGAAGGATACTTCATGCCCGGAAGCTTACCTGTACAACCGCAAGTCACTATGGGATGTGGCTTGGTTGACCTTAGTGGTGACTCTGGCTGGGACGGTGCTAGCAGATGTAGAACTATGATAGGATTGGATGAGCACCGGACAGTGGTCAGAGGAACTCTTCGGAAGACCATGTTTCGGTCATCTTGTTCTCAAACACCCTGAAGTGCGGGAACGTAAAAGAGGGATCGAATCTTGCGGGTAAAGTGTACAAACCTCTGTAGAGGGTTAAAACCTAATCGATTAGTCGTGTCCCCGGTTACGGGCAATTTGAGCCTCTGTACTTGGATCTATCTCGGAACTCTCAACACCGGACTGATAACTTAATTGTGGGCAACTTATGATGATTTGGGCTATGAGACATCAGTTGGCAGAACCATGTCATGATAGAAAACTCCGTAGTACAGACTCCGGTTAATTCCTTTGATGTAGGGAAAATAAAACCAGCTTTTATGCAAACAAAACTCAGATACAGAGCCACAAAGCCATATTGCATATAGTATAGTTTATCATTTGTTTTCTCTTATTGTGATCTTGCCGGTACATTCAATGTACTGACCTACATAGCTGCAACGTATCATGTTGCAGATATTTCTTCGATGAGTATGAGTTACGATACAGGGTTACGGTCTACACTCAACTTGCTGATGGAGTTGATGGGACTCCACACCCGATTGTTTGTTTCCGCTAAGACTTATGAGGTATATATCAGTTTTACTACGTTATTTATACATGTGATTGCACTTTGATATGTACATTGATGTACTGTGTGTGCCAGCATACCAATCCAGGGATGGCACAGATGCACAGAAGCTTGACCGTCTGAGGTCGGGTCGCTACAGATATGGTATCAAAGCACATGTTGACTGTAGGACATGACCCTAGAAACTAGAAAGCTCCTAGGACAGGAAATCTCTAAAACTTTATTTCCAAAAGAATCCATTACTTCTCATCTTTTCTGATTTTATCAAATATCCTCTCTTACCTCAAATAGTTAGAATATACCCCTTTCCCTTTTGACCACATGGAGGATCAACCGAATCCGCTCCAAGAAGGACAAGGTATCGGACAACCGATGACCATTTCAGAGTAAACAAGATTTGACCATGCATTAGAAGAGTTGAAGCTACACTAGTTGAAGACTCCGACGACAACCCCTGTTATACACTTACGTTAGATGCGACGATTTGTGAGCTATCATTTGTTTTATGTTTTTCCGACAGCCACAAAATAAAACTCGTTTCTTTAAAAATATTATTTGTATTGTGTGTATCCCTTCCCACCTCTCTCTTATCTCACCCTAAAATCCTTGGACCCAGTAGATGATGAATGAAGTTGGACTGGTATTCTCTGGACCGAAAACCCAGCCGGAGGCAGAGCTATGGATTCAGAACATGGAGAATCACTTCGGGAGCAATTTGGCTTCAAGGAAGAATGAAGTATCATACGCTCATCAGTACTTTGAAGGAAGTGTTGCAACATGATGGCAGATGCATCAAGCTATACAGGGATGGAATGGAGCAAGGACTTGGGAAGAATTCAAGAAGACTCTGACAAGATCCCGACTTATCCGGAAGCACCATGATACCCCCAAGAAATAAACCTTGTGCTTACAAGATTTGCGGAGAAATGGGATACACCCAGGAGGAACACAAGGATGGATGCCCTCATTGTGAGGAGAAACACCTAGCTGAGGAATGCCCAACTAGTCAGGTGACTTGTTTCTTGTGTGAAGGAACCACCAACTACCCAGGTCAGTGTCACATTTACCCCCACGATGCAACAAACTATTCAGAAGCAGGAAGAAGGAATGAAAGAAACCCTCCGAGAAGTTATGAAAGAACCTGTGATTAAGGAAAGTGTTGAAGACCCTGATGGAGAAAGCCTCAACAGATTTTACTCCAATGCCTGTTATTCATGTGGAGAAGAAGGACATTTTTCACAGTATTGCACCAAGGAAAGAACAGAGTATCTGGGATACTTCCCGACAGAAGCAGTGGATTTTGATCCACGGGGAATAGAATGTTTGATCAGAACGAAGAAAACCAGGAAGAGAAAACAAAGACACCCTCGGAACAACCCAATTTCTGCAAAGAGGGACAAGAGTCATATTACCTATTTTGAATGTAAGGACGTCGGGCATTATGCCAATGATTGTCTCGAAAGGAAGCAAGGAACTCAAGGAGAAGGCACCATCACCAAGAAGCCCTGAGACATGCCGGAAGTTATTTGTTTCCATTGCAAGGAAGCAGGACATTTTGCTAGGGATTATTCAAATCATGAGAAAGCTAGAGGTGTGTAGTGGAGATGTTGATATCAGTAATAAGGGTAGTATGGAAAACACTTTTTCATGAGAATGCGGGGTTGAGTTATGTAATAGATTCCTCAGAGATTGTAATAATTCATGACTCAATAAAGTTTGATATGTCATATGCTGAAAGGCTTTAAAGAGTTGTTATGTTTTATCTTGGAAATTAAGATTCTGGGTGAACATGGAAGAAAATGAGTTGTGATGCATAAACTGGATGTTGGAAATTGAGTTTGAAGTTTTGTTTGGATGATATGAATGTGTACCCAAGGAGATAGGTACCTTATTCTGAGCACCATTTTTGTTTTACAACTGCAGATGACGACCCTTTATGAGTCTTTCCTCAAGGGACCGGAGACGATCATGACCCTGACAAGTGATCATGATTACCCAAAAATCCTGAAGACATGATGAAGCATATTCACCTTGAAGGAGATGCAGTCTAAAAGGGCTACCCCTTCATGCAAAAGGGAGTGGAACTTTGGTATGTGGAGGTACACCTCCACTGTATGAAAGGAGTTTGCCAAAAGACGATAGGGCAGTAATTTTTCATCTCACGTGTACCACAAGCAAATTTCTTCGACGCTGTTCATGAAGCAGCCATGGAAGCCATACGCCAGATCGGAGAAATACTTGAAGCAAGACTCCGTTATACTCAGGAATACCTAAGAGAAGTGCATGCAGAGATGATGGAGATGAAGCTCAAGGCCACCATGATGAAACAGAAGATTGAAGATTTCAAGGAGCATGTCGCACAATTCCAGTGGGACTGAAGGATCCTCAAGGAGGAAAAATGAATAAAGTGGGAAGTACTGCTTGACCATACCAAACCATGTGGATGGCAGCATTTGTAATGAAGTACCTTTTTGGAATTTGGATTTACGAAAAAATGGTTAAGGATGTAATAAAAGATTTGATATGAAAATAATATGATTTATGGATGAACTAGTGCATTTGATTTTAAGTGTGGCAGTACTTCGTAAAGCCACGGGATCAATGAAGAAAGAAAGGTGTTGTTCATGATGGTCCATAGAAAGTAGCCAGATGAAATAAGTTGGAGTTTGATTATGATGGTTACCCCAAGAGTATGACAAAATGAAGTACTATTGGATTCAAAGGAGATGTAATGTTGGAATATGGAACAACTGTAACTCCACGGATGAGTTAACACTATGCAAGTGCTGAAGTGGACCCATAACCCACAGGCCCAGGATTTGACCAAGGCACAAGCACAATCTTGTTGAAGGAAGAATTCTGGAAGAATCTGTGATTTGATCAGCAGACGTTACATAGGATGTTACGTAAACCCCGAGATTGTGAAGAACGATAGATGTTTTGTTCAGCTTACAGAATCAATGGATTTACCCGAACCCAGTTCGAGGACAAGAGAAATTTCTGCAAATCTTGTGAGGATGCCCGAGTGTTAGAAATACGAGATTCGCTAAACCTTATATAGGGTAATGATTTGGGTGCGGAATGGATTGATCACCATACCGACTTACTCTTATCATTCACTCTTGATATTTGGAATGGTAAATCAAAGAGACTTACCCATAGTAAAGTAATGACGCTCGTTGAAGCCTTGCTTAAGCCTTAGAATGGTATGATGATAAACCCATGTACATGGCAGCTATTGCCAATCGTAGATTATATGGCGAGAATGAAGCCAAGGCCCTTTTTCTGCAGAAACCACTAATGGTAGACCACCATGAGTATTTCGATAGTTGTCTAGAATGGACACAGACCTATCAGCTAAGAAGATCCAGTCTCGGACGAACCTCATCTTTGACGAAGCGATCCAAGATTTAGAGGAAAACGCTATGCCTATGACAGACGAGCATTAATGAAGGAGCTATTGTAAGATATGTGAAGAGACAGATATCGTCGGCACTCTAGAGGAAGTACCTGAGTTTATTCGAACCCTAACCTTGCTTTTAAGTGTGGTAGCACTCCTGACCTTTCCGACCAAAATATTTTCTAGAAGACCCCCAGCCCCTAACCTTTTCTTGCTAGCCTCTTCGAATCTCGAGGACGAGATTCATTTTAAGTGTGGTAGTTTGTAACATCCCGAAATTCTAAATGTTGGAATGTTATAATAATTAAAATATATGATTGTTTGATTGATTGATTGATTGAGTAAAATTGATTGGAATTTTAAAACTTTCGAAGCTTTGAATGAGAGGGAATAAAAGGACTTTCCAAAAAAATGTTTCTGTTTGAAAATATTTGAATTTGGAAATATTTCAAACTTCATGCCACTCAATGATCCTCATGATTTCTTCAATGAAAGAGGGTGGGAAGTAAAGAAATGTTTCATTTGAATTTGTCATTTAAATTTTGTTTTTAACTCAAAGTGGCATTTGAATTTTATTTAGAAAAAACTTTTCTGACAAAGAACACTTAAACAAAAGTGTTGAGAGGGAGTAACATGACACCCCAAAATGTTGGAATTTTTTTTCATAGAGTTTTGAAAGTCATTTGGATTTTTGTTTGAATTTAAAAAAAATGATTTTTTTCAAAAAGTATTTTATTTGCCCCTGGAAATTATCCCATTAAATTGGGCTTAATTTTCTGATCGTTTTGATATATAATACTCCTATATTTTATTTTTTTAATGATTTTTATTCGCGGAATCTTTTTAAAAAGGAAAGGTAGTTTTTGTTTTGGGCCAAATCCGGCCCGATCGCGCCAGATCATCTCCTTCCTCGCGAACGGGATTTCGTTCCCGAGCACAGCCGCGTCGGCCATCGCCGGAGATCGCGGGATTCGTGAAATCCCTTGCCCCCTCCTCCAAACCGACCTCCCCCCTATAAAAAGGCCACCTCCCGCACCCATTCCCGCCCCTAGAGTTGCCTCTCCTTGCCCCACAGTACCGCGCCACCTCCCTGGAGTTCGACGGACCACCGCCACCATTGCCGCCCCGCCCCACCACCTCCGGCCATCCCCGCCACCCACGGACCCCACCAATCGCTCCGCCCCGCTCTACCGCCCCGACCGTCCCTTCCCCGACGTCATAGGGCCACCGGAGGACGTCGCCGGAGGTCCACCAGGACCCCATCACCGGAACTGCTACAGTAAATCCCGACCTACTGTTCATTTTTTCGTTCTGTTTTTAAAACGAAATAGTTTCAATCTTGTAAAATCCATAGTTAAGTATCTACGAGGTATTTTTGAGTGATTCCAACTGCCTTGGATCACAGATTTTATGAAGTTTCTGTTAGTTCAATTTTATTTCACATTTGAGTAGTTTAAATTTTTGTTTGTATGAATTTGCTCAAATCACTAGATTTGAGATATTTTAAGTTAGGAATATTATTTTTGACCGATTCTTTTTGCTCCTGGTCTCTAGGACCTTTGTTTATCCAGTAGTATTTAGTATTTTAGTTCTAGGTTAATTTAAATTAGGTTTTTAGCAAAACAATACTGTTTTACTTATAGTTCTGTTTTAGCCATTTCTTTATTGTTTTTATTAGTTTTAAATTATTTCTTTTTGTCACTTTTGACAAAATTAGTTGTGTTTCTGTTAGATAACAGGAAAAAAATTATTTTTTATTTCAAAATTTATTTTTCCTTAGTTTTGTATGAAAACTTCTATAAGTCATAGTTAGAGTTTTATAAAAGCTTTTTGTTTGTTTCTTTTTGCAAATAAAATTTTATGAAAAATACTTTCTGTTAACTTAGTTGTTTTACTTTTTATTTTCTGTTAAATTATTAGTTTAGTGTTTTAATTGCTGTTATGTTTTTTTACTTAGGGCAAAACTATGTTAGATGCTTGTAGCAAAGTCATAGATTTTCGTTGGTAGTTTTTCTTTCTAGTTTTATTTGAAGCTTCTTTGGAATTTGTTTGAGTTTAGTTATTGAGTTTCTTTGTTGTTTTGATTATTATTTTGAGTGGTAGAATGATTGCTTATGTGAATGCCATGTTTATTATTATAGATTTCATCGGAGAGTTGTGTATAGTCTTATCAAGTTTCTGAGAGCGTTATTATTCTTCATCAACTTACCAGGCAAGTTCACTTTGACCATGTTTTCCATACCTATGTTTATTTGCATGTAGTATCACCCTTTTAACAATCTTTCCAGTAGTGTTATTGAATCTTGTAGTTGAGTAGAATGCATGAGGTAGAACCCCATCATCCCTGTTACCAAACCCGGGACGTTATATAGTTTTAATGCTACGCTATAGTAGATGGGGTTTGGTATGAGTGCATGAGAGTGGCGTGAAGAAGGAGGACTCGACGTCAATGGCGACAACTTCATGATGGAACCGGCAAGGACTGCATCTTCAGGACTCCTCAAGATTTCGAGACTCGAGACAAGAATTCAATACACACTACTGGGTGAAGGACGGTTGACGGGCACCCTGGAGAAACCAGTGGTTGGCCGGGATGCATGGAGAAGCGCCATGACATCTTGCGGAAAGCTTCACCCAGACTCAAAGAGACGGAAGGATACTTCATGCCCGGAAGCTTACCTGTACAACCGCAAGTCACTATGGGATGTGGCTTGGTTGACCTTAGTGGTGACTCTGGCTGGGACGGTGCTAGCAGATGTAGAACTATGGTAGGATTGGATGAGCACCGGACAGTGGTCAGAGGAACTCTTCGGAAGACCATGTTTCGGTCATCTTGTTCTCAAACACCCTGAAGTGCGGGAACGTAAAAGAGGGATCGAATCTTGCGGGTAAAGTGTACAAACCTCTGCAGAGGGTTAAAACGTAATAAATTAGCCGTGTCCCCGGTTACGGGCAATTTGAGCCTCTGTACTTGGATCTATCTCGGAACTCTCAACACCGGACTGATAACTTAATTGTGGGCAACTTATGATGATTTGGGCTATGAGACATCGGTTGGCGGAACCATGTCATGATAGAAACCTCCATAGTACAGACTCCGGTTAATTCCTTTGATGTAGGGAAAATAAAACCAGCTTTTATGCAAACAAAACTCAGATACAGAGCCACAAAGCCATATTGCATATAGTATAGTTTATCATTTGTTTTCTCTTATTGTGATCTTGCCGGTACATTCAATGTACTGACCTATACAGCTGCAACGTATCATGTTGCAGATATTTCTTCGATGAGTATGAGTTACGATACAGGGTTACCGTCTACACTCAACTTGCCGATGGCGTTGATGGGACTCCACACCCGATTGTTTGTTTCCCCTGAGACTTATGAGGTATATATCAGTTTTATTACGTTATTTATACATGTGATTGCACTTTGATATATACATTGATGTACTGTGTGTGCCAGCATACCGATCCAGGGATGGCACAGATGCATAGAGGCTTGACCGTCTGAGGTCGGGTCGCTACAGAAATCAAAGTTGGAACCGTTATCTATGATAATGTTGTGAGGGACTCCATATCTGAATATCAGCTCTCTGATGAAACTAATGGCAGTGCTGGAGTCAAGATTCTTGGTAGGCTTGGCCTCGATCCACTTGGTGAACTTGTCGACTGCTATGAGCAAATGAGTGAAGCCGCTTCTGCCAGTCTTGAAAGGTCCAACCATGTCCAACCCCCAAACTGCAAATGGCCAGACGAGTGGAATAGTCTTCAAGGCAGATGCAGGCTTGTGAGACATGTTTGAGTAAAACTGGCAGCCTTCGCACTTGTCGACTATATCTTTAGCCATCTCACTCGCTCGTGGACAGTAGAATCTCGCTCGGTATGCTTTGGCCATGATGGTCTGAGAGGACGCATGGTCCCATAGGTCCCCGAGTGGATCTCATTTAAGATCAGTCACCCTTCTTCTGGGGAGATGCAACGCTGAGCTACTCTGGTAACACTTTCTCTGTAAAGTTGTCCACTTATCACTGTGAAGGCTTTGGATCTGCGGACGATCTGGCGGGCCTCATCTTCATCCTCTGGGAGCTCCTGCCTTAGCAGATATGCAATATATGGCATGGTCCAGTCGGGAGTGATCACTAAAACTTCCATTATCAAGTCGACTACTGCTGGAACTTCAATCTCAGTTAGATTGGTTGAACTTATCGATTATGGGGGCTCCTCTGTAAAAGGATCTTCTTGCACTGACGAGGTGTGAAGATGCTCCAAGAACACATTACTGGGGATAGGCTTCCGAGTGGAACTAAACTTCGCCAGATCATTAGCTGCTTGATTCCTGAGTCGAGGTATATGGTGGAGCTCCAACCCTTGAAACTTCTTCTCTAATTTTCTCACTGCATTGCAGTAACCAGTCATGGCAGGGCTCCTAATATCCTATTCCTTCATTACCTGATTGACCACCAAATCTGAGTCGCCATAGACCATCATACGATGAACACCGAGTGAGATGGCCATATGCAACCCATATAGAAGTGCTTCGTATTCAGCTTCATTGTTGGAGGAATCAAAGTGAATATGGAGGACATAACCGAGCTTGTCACCTCTTGAGGATACTAGGACCACTCCAGCACCAGAACCATTCAACACCTTAGACACATAAAAGAACATAGTCCAATCTTCCGAGTGAACTTGAGTCGGCTACTGTTGCTCAATCCACTCGGCCAAGAAATCTGCAATTTCCTGGGACTTAATTGCCTTTTTTGCTTCAAACTTGATATCAAGAGGGAGAAGTTCAATTTCCCACTTCGCCACTCGACCAGTTGCATCTCGATTGTTCAAAATTTCAGACAATGGAGCATCGCTGATGACTGAAATTGAGTGGTCTTGGAAGTAATGTGCCACTTCCTTTGCAGTCAAGTAGATTCCATAGACAAGCTTTTGGTAATGTGGGTACCTTTGCTTGGACGGAGTCAAGACTTCAGAAATGTAATACACTGGGCGTTGCACTTTGTAGGCCTTGCATTCTTCTTCTCGCTCGACTGTGAGCACTATGCTGACAACCTGTATAGTGTATGCGATATATAACAATAGAGGCTCTTTGATGACCGGAGCAGCAAGCACCGGCAGGGTGGAAAGCAGGGCTTTAGCTCTACAAACGCTGCTTCAGCTTTGGAAGTCCACTCGAATGTATCAGACTTTTTCATCAGTCGGTAAAGAGGCAATGCCTTTTCACCGAGACAAGAGATGAATCAACTCAATACAGCCAAACAACCTGTAAGCTTCTAAACATCATGCACATGCACAAGGCGTTTCATTCGGAGAATTGCTCCAATATTTTTTGGGTTTGCATCGATCCCTCATTAATAAATGAGAAAACCGAGTAACTTTCCTCCTGAGACTCCGAATGTACACTTGGATGGATTGAGTTTGATGTCATATCCTCTTAGATTTGCGAAGGTTTCAACGAGGTTAGTCGGCAGGTCGGAACTTGTAACACCCACAATGCGGCTATATCTCCCACGTGTTGGGGCACGACTTAGAGGCATAGCCGCATGGTAGGTTTGTCGCAAGAGGGGTAATCTTCACACAATCCCATGTACTGAATAAGAAAGGGACAAAGAGTTGGCTTAGAATCTCCACTTCACACAATACATGAATAATCCATACATCATTCAAAATACAATCAAGGTCCGACTATGGAACCAAAATAAAAGAAGAAAACCCCAAATGCTAGGTCCCCGATCGTCCCAACTGGGCTCCACTACTGATCAATAGGAAACGAAACAACACAACAAACAAGATCTTCATCGAGCTCCCACTTGAGCTGGATTGCGTCACCTGCACTGGTATCATCGACACCTGCAACTGTTTTGAAGTATCTGTGAGTCACGAGGACACAGAAATCTCACACCTGAGAGATCAAGACTATTTAACCTTATGGGTAGGAAAGGGTAGTGAGGTAGAGCTGCAGCAAGCACTAAGCATATATGGTGGCTAACATACGCAAATAAGAGCGAGAAAGAGAAGCAACACAACGGTCGTGAACTGGAAGTGATCAAGAAGTGATCCTGAAATTACTTACGTTCAAACATAACTCCAAAACCGTGCTCACTTCCCGGACTCCGCCGGAAAGAGACCATCACGGCTACACATGCAGTTGATTCATTTTAATTAAGTTAAGTGTCAAGTTCTCTACAACTGGATATTAACAAATTCCCATCTGCCCATAACCGCGGGCACAGCTTTCGAAAGTTCAAACCCTGGAGGGGTGTCCCAACTTAGCCCATCACAAGTGCTACCTCTTGAGCACTTGCGTTGGTTTTCCCTTGAAGAGGAAAGGGTGATGCAGCAGAGTAGCGTAAGTATTTCCCTCAGTTTTTGAGAACCAAGGTATCAATCCAGTAGGAGGCCACACACGAGTCCCTCATACCTACACAAAAAAATAAATCCTCGCAACCAACGCGATAAGGGGTTGTCAATCCCTACACGGTCACTTACAAGAGTGAGATCTGATATATATGATAAGATAATATTTTTGGTATCTTTATGATAAAGATGCAAAGTAAAATAAAAGGCAAAGGAAATAACTTTATTTGAAGATTAATATGATGGAAGATAGACCCGGGGGCCATAGGTTTCACTAGTGGCTTCTCTCGAGAGCATAAGTATTCACGACGGGTAAACAAATTACTGTTGAGCAATTGACAGAATTGAGCATAGTTATGAGAATATCTAGGTATGATCATGTATATAGGCATCACGTCCAATACAAGTAGACCAACTCCTGCCTGCATCTACTACTATTACTCCACACATCGACCGCTATCCAGCATGCATCTAGAGTATTAAGTTCAAGAGAACATAGTAACACTTTAAGCAAGATGACATGATGTAGAGGGATAAACTCATGCAATATGAAATAAACCCCATCTTGTTATCCTCGATGGCAACAATACAATACGTGCCTTGCTGCCCCTACTGTCACTGGGAAAGGACACCGCAAGATTGAACCCAAAGCTAAGCACTTATACCATTGCAAGAAAGATCAATCTAGTAGGCCAAACCAAACTGATAATTCGAAGAGACTTGCAAAGATAACCAATCATTCATAAAAGAATTCAGAGAAGATTCAAATATTGTTCATAGATAAACTTGATCATAAACCCACAATTCATCGGTCTCAACAAACACACCGCAAAAGAATATTACATCGAATAGATCTCCACAAGAGAGGGGGAGAACTTTGTATTGAGATCCAAAAAGAGAGAAGAAGCCATCTAGCTAATAACTATGGACCCGTAGGTCTGAGGTAAACTACTCACACTTCATCGGAAGGGCTATGGTGTTGATGTAGAAGCCCTCCGTGATCGATGCCCCCTTCGGCGGAGCTCTGGAACAGGCCACAAGATGGGATCTCGTGGATACAGAAATTTACGGTAGTGGAATTAGGGTTTTGGCTCCGTATCTGGTAGTTTGGGGGTACGTAGGTATATATAGGAGGAAGGAGTACGTCGGTGGAGCAACAGGGGGCCCACGAGGGTGGAGGGCGCGCCTAGGGGGGTAGGCGCGCCCCCTACCTCGTGGCCTCCTTGTTGATGTCTTGACGTAGGGTCCAAGTCCTCTGGATCATGTTCGTTCCGAAAATCACGTTCCCAAAGGTTTCATTCCGTTTGGACTCCGTTTGATATTTTGTTTCTGCGAGACCCTAAAATAGGCAAAAACAACAATTCTGGGTTGGGCCTCCGGTTAATAGGTTAGTCCCAAAAATAATATAAAAGTGTATAATAAAGCCCAATAATGTCCGAAAAATATAATATAGCATGGAACAATCAAAAATTATAGATACATTGGAGACGTATCAAGCATCCCCAAGCTTAATTCCTGCTCATCCTCGAGTAGGTAAATGATAAAAACAGAATTTTTGACGTGGAATGCTACTTGGCATAATTTCAATGTAATTCTCTTAATTGTGGTATGAATATTCAGATCCGAAAGATTCAAGACAAAAGTTTAATATTGACATAGAAATAATAATACTTCAAGCATACTAACTAAGCAATTACTTCTCTTCAAAATAACATGGCCAAAGAAATTTATCCCTACAAAATCATATAGTCTGGCTATGCTCCATCTTCCCCACACAAAGTATTCAAATCATGCGCAACCCCGATGACAAGCCAAGCAATTGTTTCATACTTTTAATGTTCTCAAACTTTTTCAATCTCCACGCAATACATGAGCGTGATCCATGGACTAGAATGGTGGTTGTGGAGGAGACAAAAAGGGAGAAGATAGTCTCACATCAACTAGGCGTATCAACGGGCTATGGAGATGCCCATCAATAGATATCAATGTGAGTGAGTAGGGATTGCCATGTAATGGATGCACTAGAGCTATAAATGTATGAAAGCTCAAAAAGAAACTAAGTGGGTGTGCATCCAACTTGCTTGATCACGAAGACCTAGGGCATTTTGAGGAAGCCCATCATTGGAATATACAATCCAAGTTCTATAATGAAAAATTCCCACTAGTATATGAAAGTGATAACATAGGAGTCTCTCTATTATGAAGATCATGGTGCTACTTTGAAGCACAAGTGTGTAAAAAAGGATAGTAGTATTGCTCTTCTTATTTATATTTTTTTGGGGCCTTATTTTTTTCTTTGGCCTTTCTCTTTTTTTGGGACAATACTCTTTGAATGATGATAATCACACTTCTTTTTGATTTACAACTCAATGATTACAACTCGATACTAGAACAAAGTATGACTCTATATGAATGCCTCCGGCGGTGTACCAGGATAGCAATGATGGAAGGGTGAGAGTGCGTATAATCTATTAGTCATCGAAGCAAAGTACTACGCGCATGCTCCTAGGGGGATAGATTGGTAGGAAAAAACCATCGCTCGTCCCCGACCTCCACTCATAAGGAGGACAATCAATAAATACATCATGCTCCGACTTCTTAACATAACGGTTCACCATACGTGCATGCTATGGGAATCACAAACTTCAACACAAGCATGTCTCAAATTCACAATTACTCAACTAGCACAACTCTAATATCACCATCTCCATATCTCAAAACAATTATCAAGTTTCAAACTTCTCATAGTATTCAACACACTCATAAGAAAATTTTATTTATTTAATCTTGAATGCCTCAAATAATTAAAGCAAATTACCATGCTGATTTGTAGAACTCTCAAAATAATCTAAGTGAAGCATGAGAGAACAATGGTTTCTATAAAAAAAATCCACCGATGTGCTCTAAAAGATATAAGTGAAGCACTAGAGCAAAAACTATATAACTCAAAAGATATAAGTGAAGCACATAGAGTATTCTAATAATTTCCGAATCATGTGTGTCTCTCTCAAAAGGGGTGTGCAGCAAGGATGATTGTGGAAAACTAACAAATAAATACTCAAATAATACAAGACGCTCCAAGCAAAACACATCTCATGTGGTAAATAAAAATATAGCTCCATGTAAAGTTACCGATAGAAGTAGACGAAAGAGGGGATGCCTTCCTGGGCATCCCCAAGCTTTGGCTTTTAGGTGCCCTTAGATTATCTTGGGGGTTCCATGGGCATCCCCAAGCTTAGGCTCTTGCCACTCCTTGTTCCATAATCCATCAAATCTTTACCCAAAACTTGAAAACTTCACAACACAAAACTTAAAGTAGAAAATCTCGTGAGCTCCGTTAGCGAAAGAAAACAAAACACCACTTCAAGGTACTGTAATGAACTCATTATTTATTTATATTGGTGTTAAACCTACTGTATTCCAACTTCTCTATGGTTTATAAACTATTTTACTAGCCATAGATTCATCGAAATAAGAAAACAACACACGAAAAATAGAATCTGTGAAAAACAGAACAGTCTGTAGTAATCTGTAGCTAACGCAAAATATGGAACCCCAAAAATTCTAAAATAAATTTATGGACGTGATTAAGTTATCTATTAATCATCTGCAAAAATAATTAACTAAATAGCACTTTCCAAATAAAAATGGGAGCAGTTCTCGTGAGCGCTAATGTTTCTGTTTTTTACAGCAAGATTAACAAGACTTTCCCCCAGTCTTCCCAACGGTTCTACTTGGAAAAAACACTAATTAAACACAAAAAACAAAACCAAAAAAGAGGCTAGATAAATTATTTATTACTAAACAGGAGCAAAAAGCAAGGAATAAAAATAAAATTGGGTTGCCTCCCAACAAGCGCTATCGTTCAACGCCCCTAGCTAGGCATAAAAAACAAGGATAGATCTAGGTGTTGCCATCTTTGGTAGGCAATCCATAAGTGGCTCTCATAATAGATTCATACTAGGGAAGTGTCCCATGCCTTTCCTTAATGGAAATTGGAATCTAATATTCCCATCCTTCATATCAATAATTGCACCAATCGTTCTAAGGAAAGGTCTACCAAGAATAATAGGGCATGAAGGATTGCAATCTATGTCAAGAAAAATAAAATCTACGGGCACATAATTCCTATTTTCAACAATAAGAACATCATTAATTCTTCCCATAGGTTTCTTAATAGTGGAATCCGCAAGGTGCAAGTTTAATGAGCAATCATCAAAATCACGGAAACCTAACAAATCACACAAGGTCTTTGGAATCATGGAAACTCTAGCACCCAAATCACACAAAGCATAGCATTCATGATCTTTAATTTTAATTTTAATAGTAGGTTCCCACTCATCATAAAGTTTTCTAGGTATAGAAACTTCCAACTCAAGTTTTTCTTCATAAGATTGCATCAAAGCATCAACGATATGTTTAGTAAAAGCTTTATTTTGACTATAAGCATGAGGAGAATTTAGCATGGATTGCAAAAAGAAAATACAATCTATCAAAGAGCAATTATCATAATTAAATTCCTTGAAATCCAAAATAGTGGGTTCATAAATATTTAAAGTTTTGACTTCTTCAATCCCACTTTTAACAATTTTAGCATCAAGATCTAAAGACTCCGAATTTTTGGAACGCCGTCTAGGTAAAGGTGGATCATATTCAGTCCCATTATTATCAAGATTCATATTGAAAAACAAAGATTTAATAGGGGACACATCAATAACTTTTAGATCTTCATCTTTATTATCATGGAAACTAGAATAACACGCTTTTATAAAGCAATCTTTCTTAGCACGCATCCTAGCGGTTCTTTCTTTGCACTCATCAATGGAAATTCTCATGGCTTTGAAAGACTCGTTGATATCATGCTTAGGTGGAATAGTTCTAAGTTTCAAAGAATCAACATCAAGAGAAATTCTATCAACGTTCCTAGCCAACTCATCAATCTTAAGCAATTTTTCTTCAATCAAAGCATTGAAATTCTTTTGCGAAGTAATAAATTCTTTAATATTAGATTCAAAATCAGAGGGCATCTTATTATAATTTCCATAAGAATTGTTGTAGGAATTACCATAATTACTAGAGGAATTACTAGGATACATCCTAGGGTTAAAGTTTCCTCTATATGCGTTGTTACCAAATTGTTCCTACCAACAAAATTCACATCCATAGATTCGTTATTATTCTCAATCAAAGTAGACAAAGGCATATCATTAGGATCAGAAGAAACACTTTTATTAGCAAATAATTTCATAAGTTCATCCATCTTTCCACTCAAAACATTAATTTCTTCTATCACATGCACTTTCTTATTAGTAGATCTTTCAGTGTGCCATTTAGAATAATTAACCATATCTAGGAGTTTAGTAGCTTCTCCTAAAGTGATTTCCATAAAAGTGCCTCCTGCGGCCCAATCTAGAAGATTTCTAGAAGCAAAATTCAGTCCGGCATAATTTTTTTGTATAATCATCCACAAATTCAAGCCATGCGTAGGGCAATTACATATCATTAATTTCATCCTCTCCCAAGCTTGTGCAACATGTTCATGATCAAGTTGCTTAAAATTCATAATATCGTTTCTAAGAGAGAAGATCTTAACGAGAGGAAAATACTTAGAGATAAAAGCATCTTTGCACTTATTCCACGAATCAATACTATTTTTAGGCAAAGACGAAAACCAAGCTTTAGCACGATCTCTAAGCGAAAAAGGAAATAGCTTCAATTTAACAATATCATTATCCACATCTTTTTTCTTTTTCATATCACACAAATCAATGAAGCTATTTAGATGGGTAGTGACATCTTCACTAGGAAGGCCGGAAAACGGATCTTTCATGACAAGATTCAGCAAGGCAGCATTAATTTGACAAGATTCAGCACTGGTAAGAGGAGCAATCGGAGTGCTAATAAATCATTGTTGTTGGTATTGGTGAAGTCACACAATTTAGTGTTATCTTGAGCCATCGTGACAAGCAAGCAATCCAACACACAAGCAAACGAGGAACGGGCAAAAGGAGGCAAATAGAGAATGAGAGGGAGGATAGAGAGAGAGAGGGTGGATAAAACGGCAAGGGTAAAGTGGGGGAGAGGAAAACGAGAGGCAAATGGCAAATATATAATGCAGGAGATAAGGGTTGTGATGGGTACTTGGTATGTTGACTTTTGCGTAGACAAATTACTGTTGAGCAATTGACGGAATTGAGCATAGTTATGAGAATATCTAGGTATGATCATGTACATCATGTCCGAAACAAGTAGACCGACTCCTGCCTGCATCTACTACTATTACTCCACACATCGACCGCTATCCAGCATGCATCTAGAGTATTAAGTTCAAGAGAACAGAGTAATGCTTTAAGCAAGATGACATGATGTAGAGGGATAAATTCATGCAATATGAAATTAAACCCATCTTGTTATCCTCGATGGCAACAATACAATACGTGCCTTGCTACCCCTGCTGTCACTGGGGAAGGACACCGCAAGATTGAACCCAAAGCTAAGCACTTATCCCATTGCAAGAAAGATCAATCTAGTACGACAAACCAAACTGATAATTCGAAGAGACTTGCAAAGATAACCAATCATACATAAAAAAATTCAGAGAAGATTCAAATATTGTTCATAGATAAACTTGATCATAAACCCACAATTCATCGGTATCAACAAACACACCGCAAAAGAAGATTACATCGAATAGATCTCCACAAGAGAGGGGGAGAACTTTGTATTAAGATCCAAAAAGAGAGAAGAAGCCATCTAGCTAATAACTATGAACCCGTAGGTCTGACAAAAACTACTCCACTTCATCGGAAGGGCTATGGTGTTGATGAAGAAGCCCTCCGTGATCGATGCCCCTCCGGCGGAGCTCCGGAACAGGCCCCAAGATGGGATCTCGTGGATAAAGAAAGTTACGGTGGTGGAATTAGGGTTTTCGCTCCGTATCTGGTAGTTTGGGGGTACATAGGTATATATAGGAGGAATGAGTACGTCGGTGGAGCAACAGGGGGGCCACGAGGGTGGAGGGCACGCCCAGGGGGTAGGCGCGCCCCCCTACCTCGTGGCCTCCTGGTTGATGTCTTGACGTAGGGTCCGAGTCCTCTGGATCATGTTCGTTCCGAAAATCACGTTCCCGAAGGTTTCATTCCGTTTGGACTCCGTTTGATATTCTTTTTTTGTTAAACCCTAAAATAGGCAAAAAAACAGCAATTCTGGGCTGGGCCTCCGTCTAATAGGTTAGTCCCAAAATTAAATATAAAAGTGTATAATAAAGTCCAATAATGTCCAAATCAGAATATAATATAGCATGGAACAATCAAAAATTATAGATATGTTGGAGACGTATCAACAAGCTCTCACGGTCAACGAAGGATATTCCTTCTCCCAGGAAGACCTGATCAGACTCGGAATCCTGGTCACAAGACATTTCGACAATGGTAAAACAAGACCAGCAAAGCCGCCCGGATGTGCCGACAAATCCCGATAGGAGCTGAACATATCTCGTTCTCAGGGCACACCGGATGAGCCAGACGTCAGGTTGACATAGACCCTGGTTGCCCAGGGGGCGCCGGACATCGCTCAGGTTGGACCAACACTTAGAGAAGCACTGGCCCGGGGGGGTGGGTTAAATAAAGATGACCCTCGGGCTCCGGAAACCCAAGGGAAAAAGGCTAGGTGAGGCAAATGTAAAACCAAGGTTGGGCCTTGCTGGAGGAGTTTTATTCAAAGCGAACTGTCAAGGGGTTCCCATAACACCCAACCACGTAAGGAACGCAAAATCAAGGAACATAACACCGGAATGACGGGAACTAGGGCGGCAAGAGTGGAACAAAACACCAGGCATAAGGCCGAGCCTTCCACTCTTTACCAAGTATATAGATACATTAATTAAATAAGAGATATTGTGATATCCCAACATATCCATGTTCCAACATGGAACACACTTCATCTTCACCTGCAACTAGCAACGCTATAAGAGGGGCTGAGCAAAGCGGTAACATAGGCAAACAACGGTTTGCTAGGAAAAGGTGGGTTAGAGGCTTGACATGGCAATATGGGAGGCATGATATAGCAAGTGGTAGGTATCGTGGCATAGCAATAGAGCGAACAACTAGCAAGCAAAGATAGAAGTGATTTCGAGAGTACGATCATCTTGCCTGAAATTCCGCAAGGAAGAAGAACGAGTCCATGAAGAAGACAAACGGATGTAGTCGAACAGATCCTCACAAACGCGACGTTACCGGAACTAACAAGAAGAAGCAACACCGGAAAGGAGCAAACAACATGGTAAACAACCATCACATAAACATGTCATGATGCATGTCCGGTTTAATGAGGCATGGCATGGAAAAGTGCACAATCAAAACTACAAGTTAAGTGGAGCTCAATATGCAACGAGTTGCATATTGACGAAACACCACATTTAATTATTTAGTTCTCTCCCGTTTAAACTACTCAACAAAATTAAATGTTGTTTAAACATGGCAAGAGGTGGAGTATAAGTAAACTAAACATTTAGGAATGTTTAAATGAGGCCGGAAATAACAAACAACAATTCCGATAAATCCCCATATGCAGTTACAATTTGGTGCAACAACAATTTTAAACATTTAAATGTTATTATCATGATGTGAATGACATGTGCAAGTTTTATGCAGTATTTATGAAAATGTTGACATGATAATATATGAGGCATTTGTCATCGTGGCGGAAATGAAAGGGGTGCCATGGCAGCGAATCCGAAAAAGATGGCACGGCAACATTCCGATGATCCGGTAGCTCACAGGGATACCAGTGCAAAAGGAAGTGTGGCAGGAGCGTGCAAAAGATGGTGGGGTGATCCCGGTTACCGGGTTCCCACGACTCGATGGCATGGAAGCGATAGACACTACGGACACGGTGTAGACAAAGGGTGCATCTCATACAACACAAGCAATCATTCTCGGATGGTCGTCCTGGCGGTTATACCTTTGAAGCGTGCGTTTTCGAGGCGGTTCGAGTTCATAGTCGAAGTAGACGTTCTCGCGATGTAGTGGAAGTAGTTGTTCACGGTAGTAGAAGTAGTGGTTCACGTGACGGTAGTTGAACTTGACGCTTGCGTTACACGGGTCTTTGGCGACGGCGCCGTGCATGCTTCGGAGTGGTACTTGCTTCTTCGGACTTACCGGTCCGGTCTAGCGGAGATGTACATGGCAAACATAGTGGTACTATGCGTCGGTCGTCGAGGGTCTTGCCGAAATCCACGGAGCCGGTGTGATTGTTCGGGCGTCGGTCTTGCCGATGGGATACTTGGTGACATCCACGGTATCAGTAGTTGTACATGGTCTTCGCGTTGTAGTTTGACTTGGAGATTCCAAAACGTTCATCGGTAGTGGAACTTGGCGGTCTCGACGATCGTCGTGGTACTTGATATAATCCACACAAACGGTGCTTGTCCAACCATCGGCCTTGACGAAGGTGTACTTGACGAGTTACCCGAACGCGTTAGTCCTCGGACTTGGGCTCCGGAGATGGTGTGGTGGTGGTCTTGCACCAATAGCCTCCGCAAGGGCGTTGGGGGAAGGAGATGGTCGCGACAGAGGACGAAGCCAAGGAGCAGCAGCGCAAGGAGGGCCATGGCGGGCGTCGGGGTTTAACTGTGGCTGCTCGCCCACTCCGGCGCGGGTGGAACCAGCAGCGAGGAGGAGAAGGGAGCAGGCGCGCGCGACTGGAGGAGGTCGCTGAGGCAAGGCAGCAGCATCAGTGTGCCCGGTGGCACGGTCGTCGGGAGAGAGGTCGGCGGCGGCGCCATGGCTGCCGAACAGGGCATCGGCTCTCCTGGACGAGGAGGAGGCCGTGGAGGAGATTGGGTGTCGGGTCGACCTCCGGTGGCAGCGGAGCTAGGGCTCACCGGAGAAGGGGGGTCGCGGGCGCCATGGGGCGGCGCTCGGGGTAGGAGGCGCGGGCACAGGGACTTGGCGCGGTGGCTCCTCAACGCAGGAAGCAGCGGTGATGCAGGCGTTGGTCGTCGACGGTGAAGGAGCAGGGAGAGGCGAGGGTAGGGGAGGATCGAGGAGAGGGGCTGCTGCGAGCGAGAAAGAGAGATCGAGGGAGATGGGTATCGGGTTGCGTGCGAGGGAGATTGCGGCGGCGCTGGGGATTGAGAGGGAGAGGGGTTCGGTAGGTGCACGCTAGGTTTACAGCGGGGTGCGGCTGGGTCTTAAAGGCCGGGAAGCAAGATGGGCCTTGGAGGCCGGCCCAGGGAGAGGGAAGTGTCTAGAGGCCTGCTGGATGGATGGGCGTCGCCTAAGCCTAGTTCGGCTGGGCTCTCTCTCTCTCTACTCTTAACCAAAAAGAGAAAAGAAAAATAGATAGAAGAAGAAAACTAGAAAGAGAGGGTATGGATGGAATTTGGGCATGGGAGTTATATTCCCGGACTCACAAGAATGTGTATGATCCAAGAAAAATGGAGTAGGCATTTTTCAAAGTTTAAATTCAAACTCATTTGATTTAAATTTAAATGGTTCGAATAGGAAGTGAGGGTTAGGAAGGTCCTAAAATGTTCAGATTTTTGGTGGAGCTCCGGAAAATGGAGAAAGGATATATAGCAAAGTTAGAGGCCAAGAGTTGTGATAACAAAGGCATTGGGATTTTTGCAAGTGTGTTAAGGTGAATTCCAAAATAGTGGAATATTTAATATAGCTCCCTAATATTGGGGTATATGTTGTAAAGAGAATCACCATGTGAATTCCCTCGGTTTAAATGGACCGAAGATCCATATGATTTATTTAGTTGAGTTTAAAGAAGAGGTGCAAGAAGACATGATGCAAAAAAATGAAAGCAACGAACCAAACAAATCACATGACGAATCACGGAAAACATGGAAGGTGTCTGAAGCTCCGGTCTTGGGGCGTCACAACACTCCACCACTACGAAAGGATCTCATCCCGAGATCTAGGATGGCACCGGAGAGAAACGGAAGAGGAAGAGAAAAGGCAAAACTAAGTTACTTCTTGGACAAATGAGTGAAACCAAAGAACCTTGCGAGGTTGAACAAATTGAAAGGAAGAATACAACGGAGATGAACAAGGTTGAAAACACTCCGTTAGAAAAGAGAAACATGGGACACAACGAGAACCAAGAAGTTGAGTGACAGATAGATATGGAAACCACTCCGGTTAAAACAATATACAGAAGGAATACAATTTATATAATTTGGGCAGCACTCCGACTGTAAATGGAAGGAATTGAACATGATCTTGACAAAACAAGATGATGGGTCGAAGAGAGCAACATCACAATGCCTCCGGAAGGAAAAATAGAATATATATATATATCATTGGAATCGTAGAATGGAGAAGAAAAAGGCAACTTCTACCACAATTGAACTTGGAAAGCACCCTTCGAAGAAGGTTAAAACGGAGTTGTTGGAAAACCAACAATAAAATGAAAACGCTTGTAGTGGGCTTATGGAAAACATCTCAAAACTGAGGTGAAATTCTGCCACCGAAAGGAATGATTGATTGGGAACAAAGAAGAGATGAAAAACTTCTTCCACCAAGATGATAGAGAGATAACTTGAATCATCCATAAGCACCACAATAGCAACATTCCTTAGGGAAGGCTTTAGGTGAAATATGACACAAGATAACTCCAACATAGAGATTGGTGGATTGAGAAGAGCTCATGCTCGAAGAAATTGATGGTTTTAACTATCTCATTCTTGACAACTGTTGAATCATGACACATGAAGGGAAATTGTCAAGAGTGACATAACACCATCTCAAAAGATAAGGTAGAACGAATTTTGCTTCGGAATCCAAGATGAAGAATGCTTGAACTCCTCAAAGCAAAGCATGTGCTGAGCACCATGTTTATTTTAGAGTATAGCTTGGTGGAACTTAACTTCAAGATAATGCGGAAAACTTGGAACTCCGGGAAGAAAAGATGAAGCATCTCAAACCGAGAAATGTGACATGATGAACAACTCTGGAACGAAGAAACTAGATCACTTGGATGGAACAATAATAAGAATTACATTATGCGTATCCTTCACCAATTAAATTGATGACAAGCAATGGATTTGGCATACTACTAACTCTCATAGAAAGGATTAAGAGAGATATAGCGCAAACTTAGGAAAATCTTCAACGAACCACCGGTAGGATTTGGAAAGAATGAATGAATTGATATGATAACCAAGGAAGAGAACTCTTGAACGAACCACTGTAAGAATTGAAAACGATTGAAAAAAATGAAAGATTCACCGGGAGGAATTAGAAAACGACGTTGATACTTGAGGGAATTGATACAAGAGAACGAAGAGATCACGAGATGATTAGAGAATACTTGAACGATGCCCCAGTAAGATTTGGAGAATGAGAGCTGAAAGCTGAAAATGAATACTTCTGAGATGATGGGCTCCGGAGAATCAAACTAAAAAGACTCTTGAATTACTCTGGATGGGTAAGAAAAGAATTACTGACAAACGGAAGAATTTGAGAGGATAGCGTGAAGCTAGACCCATGAATCTTCAATAGAACAGACAAGTTTTAGGAAAAATTCTTCTTCGTTCTCCAAAAGCTAAGAATGACGATGAGAAACACCACCATGAATTGTTGAGGCACTCCAGAATAGAAATTACAAAGGTTGAACCAATGATGAAAATAATTTGAAAGATCTTGGAGAAAGACATGTGACTAATGAAAATTCATTCTTACGTGAACTTTGAAAGATTTGAGAATAGCTCCGGTAAAATTAGAAGAGTCAGGTAAGATCCTGGGAAAAGACCTGTGGGTTAGGGCCCACTCAAAAGATACACCATTGAATGATTTAAAAGAGAGATTGTGCTGGTTGAATTAAATGGCTTGAATGAGATAACTTCCTCAAAAGAACTTGAACGAATTGAGAATGGAAACTTGAATCCTCTGAGATATCTCAATACTCCGGAACAAATGAATAGCGAGAGGTGAATGGTTAGGGGGTGCACCGACATGAGAAAACATTTGAAATAAGGAAAAGAATATGATCAACACCGAAAGCTTGAATTGAATCCACCGGAGAAGAAAAAGAATGAAGAATAATGAACTTGAAGCTCCGTTAGAATCTTCCTGCGAATCACCGGATAAGAACATTGAAAAAAAGGAATGGAGAAAATTCACATGAATAAAATGGATACTTGATTTGAATATCTCTGAGTCCTTGAAGAAAAAGGGATGGGAGGGCAGGAAAACAAAGGCAACTTCGGACGGATGAAACAAATAATGTTGAGAAGACTTTGAGTTGATCTTGCGGATGGGAAAATGATCGGATCCACTTGACGAGAAGCACACCGGTTGGAAATAGAATTGAGATGACTACCTTGATGATCAAAAAGGATTAATACTATCATAGAAATATGAGAGCATCGCTTAAGGAAGGTATGGAATCAACACTTGACTTTGAAGCAACTCGAATACCACAATCAAAACAAAAACAAAAGATTGGCTTGCAAAATAAGCCGGAACAAACATATAATAGACCCCATATCGTATCATGTGCCTGTTGGAAAGAATTCCTACGTGATACTTGAATTCCCACTTATAAACTCCCGAAACTTTCTAGTTATGCAATCAGGTGCTGGGGATACAGGGGAAGCATAATATCTCACCCAAAACTAGCAAATCCTACATCCAGCTGTATTCATCCTTCAACACATAACCAAGAAACCTTCGGAAATCATTTACCTCAACCTTCGAAAAGCATCTGTTATACAAGTTATGGCAATACTCCCAAACTCCTGCCCCAGTACTGGGTGGCATCGAGGTTATCTCACCAACAACTACATAAAAGAGATTTTCGATGTCGGCGAACTCAGGTATTCCAGAACTAGAATGATCAAATTGTGACGACAACACCTCAGAGCTCAACTCCCCGGGACATTGCCACAACCCCTAAATGTCAGGAGGCACCAAGAACAATGTTCTCGTCACAAAACCATCAGAATGATTCCAAGATACCCGCTTGATCCTAATTTTTTTCATGAAATTTGAGGACAGAAGAGTCAAAACTCTATGTCAGGAGGCCTCACCAGAGCGACGAAGGGACCGAGGAGTAAAAAGAATCCTACTCTCCGATATATATAATCCTAAGACTCAAAACATTTTGTTCTAGACTCAACAACGTCAGCGATCGATCAAGCAGGGGGCTCCTAAGTCGGGGAAGGCTTTGATTACCAACTTGTAACACCCACAATGCGGCTATATCTCCCACGTGTCGGGGCATGACTTAGAGGCATAGTCGCATGGTAGGTTTGTCGCAAGAGGGGTGATATTCACACAATCCCATGTACTGAATAAGAAAGGGATAAAGAGTTGGCTTACAATCGCCACTTCACACAATACATGAATAATCCATACATCATCCAAAATACAATCAAGGTCCGACTACGGAACCAAAATAAAAGAAGAAAACCCCAAATGCTAGATCCCCGATCGTCACAACTGGGGTCCACTACTGATCAATAGGAAACGAAACAACACAACGCACAAGATCTTCATCAAGCTCCCACTTGAGCTAGATTGCATCACCTGCACTGGTATCATCGGCACCTGCAACTGTTTGGAAGTATCTGTGAGTCACAAGGAATCAGGAATCTCACACCCGCGAGATCAAGACTATTTAAGCTTATGAGTAGGAAAGGGAAGTGAGGTGGAGCTGCAGCAAGCACTAAGCATATATGGTGGCTAACATACGCAAATAAGAGCGAGAAGAGAAGCAACGCAACGGTCGTGAACTAGAAGTGATCAGGAAGTGATCCTGAAACTACTTATGTTCAAACATAACTCCAAAACCGTGTTCAGTTCCCGGACTCTGCTGGAAAGAGACCATCACAGCTACACATGCGGTTGATTCATTTTAATTAAGTTAAGTGTCAAGTTCTCTACCACCGGATATTAACAAACTCCCATCTGCCCATAACCGTGGGCACAGATTTCGAAAGTTCAAACCCTGCAGGGGTGTCCCAACTTAGCCCATCACAAGCTCTCACGGTCAATGGAGGATATTCCTTCTCCCAGGAAGACCCGATCAGACTCGGAATCCCGGTCACAAGACATTTCAACAATGGTAAAACAAGACCAGCAAAGCCACCCGGATGTGCCGACAAATCCCGATAGGAGCTGCACATATCTCGTTCTCAGGGCACATCGGATGAGCCAGACATCAGGTTGGCATAGACCCTGGTTGCCCAGGGAGCGCCTAACATCACTCAGGTTGGACCAATACTTAGAGAAGCACTAGACCGGGGGGGGGGGTTAAAATAAAGATGACCCACGGGCTCCGGAAACCCAAGGGAAAAAGTCTAGGTGAGGCAAATGTAAAACCAAGGTTGGGCCTTGCTGGAGGAGTTTTATTCAAAGCAAACTGTCAAGGGGTTCCCGTAACACCCAACCGCATAAGGAATGCAAAATCAAGGAACATAACACCGGTATGACGGAAACTAGTGCGGCAAGAGTGGAACAAAACACCAGGCATCAGGCCAAGCCTTCCACTCTTTACCAAGTATATAGATGCATTAATTAAATAAGAGATATTGTGATATCCCAACATATCCATGTTCCAACATGGAACAAACTTCATCTTCACTTGCAACTAGCAACGCTATAAGAGGGGATGAGTAAAGCGGTAACATAGCCAAACAACGGTTTGCTAGGAAAAGGTGGGTTAGAGGCTTGACATGGCAATATGGGAGGCATGATATAGCAAGTGGTAGGTATCGCGGCATATCAATAGAGCGAACAACTAGCAAGCAAAGATAGAAGTGATATCGAGGGTATGGTCATCTTGCCTAAAATCCCGAAAGGAAGAAGAACGAGTCCATGAAGAAGAAAAATGGATGTAGTCGAAGGGATCCTCACAAACGCGACGTTACCGGAACTAACAAGAAGAAGCAACACCGGAAAGGAGCAAACAACATGGTAAACAACCATCACATAAACATAGCATGATGTGCAACCAAGTATGATGCATGTCCGGTTTAATGAGGCATGGCATGGCATGGCATGGCAAAGCGCACAAGCAAAACTACAAGTTAAGTGGAGCTCAATATGCAACGAGTTGCATATTGAAGAAACACCACATTTAATTATTTAGTTCTCTCCTGTTAAAACTACTCAACATAATTAAATGTTGTTTAAACATGGCAAGAGGTGGAGCATAAGTAAACTAAACATTTAGGCAAGTTTAATGAGGCCGGAAATAATAAACAATAATTCCGATAAGTCCCCATATGCATTTAGCAATTTGGTGCAACAACAATTTTAAATATTTAAATGTTATTATCATGATGCGAATGACATGTGCAAGTTTTATGCAGTATTTATGAAAATGTTGACATGATAAGATATGAGGCATTTGTCATCGTGGCGGAAACGAAAGGGGTGCAACGGCAACGAATCCGAAAAAGATGCCACGGCAACATTCCGATGATCCGGTAGCTCACAGGGATACCGGTGCAAAAGGAAGTGTGGCGGGAGCGTTCAAAAGATGGTGGGGTGATCCCGGTTACCGGGTTCTCACCAGTCGATGGCATGGAAGCGAGAGACACTACGGACACGATGCAGACAAAGGGTGCATCTCGTACAACACAAGCAATCGTTCTCGGACGGTCGTCCCGGCGGTTATACCTTTGAAGCGTGCGTTTTCGAGGCGGTTCAAGTTCATAGTTGAAGTAGACGTTCTCGCGATGTAGTGGAAGTAGTGGTTCACACGACGGTAGTTGAACTTGACGCTTGCGTTACACGGGTCTTCAGCGACGGTGTCGTACATGGTTCAGAGCGGTACTTGCTTCTTCGTACTTATCGGTCCGGTCTTGCATAGATGTACATGGAAAACATAGTGGTACTATGCGTCGGTCGTCGAGGGTCTTGCCGAAATCCACAGAGCCGGTGTGATTGTTCGGGCATCGATCTTGCCGATGGGGTACTTGGTGACATCCACGGGATCAGTAGTTGTACATGGTCTTCGTGTTTTTGTTTGACTTGGCGAATTCAAAACATTCATTTGTAGTGGAACTTGGTGGTTGAGGGAGTCCTGGATTAGGGGGTGTCTGGATGGCCGGACAATACCTTCAGCCGGACTCCTGGACTATGAAGATACAAGATTGAAGACTTCGTCCCGTGTCCGGAAGGGACTTTCCTTGGCGTGGAAGGCAAGCTTGGCGATACGAATATGCAGATCTCCTACCATTGTAACCGACTCTATGTAACCCTAACCCTATCCGTGTCTATATAAACTAGAGGGTTTTAGTCCGTAGGACAACATACACATCAACAATCATACCATAGGCTAGCTTCTACGGTTTAGCCTCTCCGATCTCGTGGTAGATCTACTCTTGTACTACCCATATCATCAATATTAATCAAGCAGGACGTAGGGTTCTACCTCCATCGAGAGGGCCCGAACCTGGGTAAAACTTCGTGTCCCTTGCCTCCTGTTACCATCCGGCCTAGACGCACAGTTCGGACCCCCTACCCGAGATCTGCCGGTTTTGACACCGACATTGGTGCTTTCATTGAGAGTTCCTCTGTGTCATCGCCGTCAGGCTCGATGGCTCCTACGATCATCAATAGCGATGCAGTCCAGGGTGAGACCTTCCTCCCCGGACAGATCTTCGTCTTTGGCGGCTCCGCACTTGGCCGTCTGGAGCAGATCGAAAGCTACGCCCCTGGCCG
This sequence comes from Triticum urartu, assembly GCF_056163025.1. Taxonomy (NCBI): domain Eukaryota; kingdom Viridiplantae; phylum Streptophyta; class Magnoliopsida; order Poales; family Poaceae; genus Triticum; species Triticum urartu. Next base: position 403,147,282 of record NC_141874.1, read on the forward strand.
TCAGGTCAGATTTGGAAGTTTAAACTACATGGCTGACATCTGCGGGGACTTGATCTTCGACGGATTCGAGCCACTGCCGAGCGCGCCGCACTGCCTCGACGAGCACGATCTAGCTCTGCCGCCAAACAGTGCCCAGGAGGCCGCACCCGCATCAGCCTCAACCCTTAATTCGGAACCAACTGCTCCGATCGAGGATGGGCGGTTGGATGCCACCTTGGGGGCTGCGATCTCAACGGCAATTGAGCCAAACACCAGCCCCGTACTCTACAAGACTCATGACTCCAAGGAGCTGGACTCCTCTCCGGACTCCAAACCCTCTGCGCCCCTGCTGATCGAATCGGATTGGGCGCCGATCATCGAGTTTACTGCCGCGGACATCTTTCAGCACTCGCCTTTCGGCGATATCCTGAAGACACTAAAGTCCCTCTCTTTATCAGGAGAGCCCTGGCCGAACTACGGTCAGCAAGGTTGGGATTCGGACGATGAAGAAATTCAAAGCCCACCCACCACCCACTTTGTAGCCACTGTTGACGACTTAACCGACATGCTCGACTTCGACTCCGAAGACATCGACGGTATGGACGCCGATGAAAGAGACGATGAAGAACCAGCGCCTATCAGGCCCTGGAAAGCCACCTCGTCATATGACATATACATGGTGGACACCCCAAAATAAGGAGATGGCTATGGAACAGCGGAGGATGACCCCTCCAAGAAACAGCCTAAGCGCCGGCGTCAGCGGCGCCGCTCAAAATCCCGCCAAAACAAATAAGGTGATTCCAGCACGGGAGATAATAATACTTCGGAAAGTGCCGAAGAAAACCCCCTCCAGCAAGAATTAGCACAGGAGGATGGAGAAACAAGCCCTCATGAGAGAGCGGCAGGCAGAGAGGTCGAGGACGATAATTATATGCCTCCCTCCGAAGACGAGGCAAGCCTCGACGACGACGAATTCGTCGTGCCAGAGGATCCCGTCGAGCAAGAGCGTTTTCAACGTTGGCTTATGGCCACGGCAAGAAGCCTCAAGAAAAAACAGCAACAACTAAGAGCTGATCAAGATTTGCTAGTCGACAGATGGACTGAAGTCCTTGCGGCCGAAGAGCATAAACTCGAACGCCCCTCCAAGAGCTACCCAAAGCGCAGGTTGCTACCCCGATTAGAGGAGGAAGCACTTGATGCGGCCGACCGGCCACCTCGTGGCCACGACAGAGAGGCCTCTCGGCCCTCCACTCAAGCCGCACCCCGTACCAAGGCACGAGAATATGCGCCGGACTTACGAGATATGTTGGAGGACAAGGCAAGGCAAACAAGATTGATCTACGGATCGCGGGGGCGCCCCACGGCTCGAGACGGTAACCGTCACGCCGGCCACAAATTCGGCAGGGCCGAACATAGTAGACAAAGCTCATCCGAGGTACGCCATGATATAGCCCAGTACAGAGGCGCCGCACACCCACTATGCTTCATAGACGAAATAATGGATCATCAAATCCCCGAGGGGTTCAAACCCGTAAATATCGAATCATATGATGGCACAACAGATCCTGCGGTATGGATCGAGGATTATCTCCTTCATATCCACATGGCCCGCCGTGATGATTTCCACGCCATCAAATACCTCCCACTCAAGCTTAAAGGACCAGCTCGGCATTGGCTTAACAGCTTGCCAACAAGATCAATCAGTTGTTGGGAGGACCTGGAAGCCGCATTCCTCGACAATTTCCAGGGCACTTATGTGCGACCCCCAGACGCCGATGACCTAAGTCACGTAATTCAGCAGCCAGAGTAATCGGCCAGGCAATTCTGGACACGGTTCCTAACAAAGAAAAATCAAATAGTCGACTGTCCGGACGCTGAGGCCCTAGCAGCCTTCAAGCACAATATCCGTGACGAGTGGCTGGCCCGGCACCTTGGACAGGAAAAGCTGAAATCTATGGCAGCACTCACGTCACTCATGACCCGCTTTTGTGCGGGAGAAGACAGCTGGCTTGCTCGTAGCAACAATATGACCAAGAACCCTGGCAATTCGGACACCAGGGACAGTAGTGGCAGGTCGCGTCGCAACAAGCAGAAGCACCGCATTAACGACGACAATGCTGAGGATACGACAGTTAATGCCGGATTCAGAGGCTCTAAATCCGGTTAGCGGAAAAAGCCATTCAAAAGGAATCCTAGGGGCCCGTCCAGTTTGGACCGAATACTCGACCGCTTGTGCCAGATACATGGCACCCCTGAAAAGCCGGCCAATCACACCAACAGGGATTGTTGGGTGTTCAAGCAGGCAGGCAAGTTAAACGCCGAAAATGAAGACAAGGGGCTGCATAGCGATGACGACGACGAGCCCCGGCCGCTGAACAACAGTGGGCAGAAGGGTTTTCCCCCACAAGTGCGGACGGTGAACATGATATACGCAACCCACGTCCCCAAAAGGGAGCGGAAGCACGCGTTAAGGCAGTAGAGCCAGTCGCCCCAAAGTTCAACCCATGGTCCTCCTGCCCGATCACCTTTGATCGAAGGGACCATCCCACTAGCAACCGTCATGGCGGATTCTTCGCATTGGTTCTAGACCCAATTATTGACGGATTTCATCTCACTAGAGTCCTTATGGATGGTGGCAGCAGCCTGAACCTGCTTTACCAGGATACAGTGCGGAAAATGGGCATAGATCCCTTGAGGATTAAGCCCACCAAAACGACCTTTAAAGGCGTAATACCAGGTGTAGAGGCCAACTGTACAGGCTCAGTCACACTTGAAGTGGTCTTCGGATCTCTGGATAATTTCCGAAGTGAGGAGTTAATCTTTGACATAGTCCCGTTCCGCAGTGGTTATCACGCACTGCTTGGGCGAACCGCATTCGCCAAGTTCAATGCGGTACCGCACCACGCATACCTTAAGCTCAAGATGCCAGGCCCTCGAGGAGTAATTATGGTTAATGGAAACACCGAACGCTCCCTCCGAACGGAGGAGCACACGGCGGCCCTTGCAGTGGAAGTACAAAGCAGCCTCTCCAGGCAGTTCTCCAGTCCGGCCACTAAACGACCGGACACCGTCAAGCGCTCCCGGAGTAACCTACAACAAGACCTCCTGGCACAATCCGAGCAGGCGTAGCAATGCGGCCCCAACCCTAACCCTCGCAAAAAGGCGACGCTAGTACTTCGCGTACATAACTACGCTCTAGAGATACCATGGGTACAGGGGAGGGGCACCATCACGGCACGCCCGAAACACGGCTTAAACCGTACCAGGGGCAGCCAATTTTTTAATTTTCTCTTACTTTCAGGACTCCATCCTTCGGAAGGCCTGTTCGGCAGTTCAATTGCCGCACAAACGATGCAAGAACCAGGGAAGCAGACAAGCCACACCGCATTATGGAACTCCTAGGTGGTCTCTATCACGAGCAGTATACCTGTTCCGCATACTATTCCGCAGCTTGCCCCTGGAACAGACATGTTAACTAGTCCAACCTTTCACTTATCGCATTATTTGTATCGTTCTGCTTTGATCGCAGCCCTTTTTAATAAACAATGAATAGCTTTCGTCTATTTTTGCATTACCTTTTTTCTTTATATGTTCCTTAACAACATGTTGCACCCGTACACGTTGGTACGGCCAAAATACGCCAGGGGCTTTAGTACCCCTCAATATGGTGTGAGAAGTCCGAACACTTTAAACAAGTGCGGCACCCCGAACTTATAGCATTATATGCATCGGCTCCGAATCATGTCTTGGGTCAATAGTTGGGTTTTCCCGGCTCCTATGTTTTGGTGCCTTACGTTCCGCTATATCAGCTAAGGTAGCACTAGGAGAACCACTGCGATTGTGCCCTAGTTGAGCTGGGTCGAGCACCTCAGTGGAGAAAGCTAAAACTGACTGTCATGATGAAGCGAGAGCTGGTCGCTGTTTGAGAGGTTTTTCGAGTCCCTAAAGACTTATGCCGCTAAGGGCGAGGAGCCGGCTCTGTCCGTCCAAGGCGTGGATAGCGCCCCAAACTCGGTCTTCCGAATACCAGGGGCTTCGCCGAAATTTAAAATTATAGAATTCTATGGCTAAGTGAGAGTGTTCACGCATTATAGTCCGATTGCCTTGTTCGTTGGGCTGAGCGCCTCCCTCGAAGGACCCAAACATGGGAAAAAGAGCGCTCAGGTTTATCCCCGAACACCCCAGCACTAGCGGCACGGGGGCAGAAGCCGATGACTCGCCATCTCTCAGAATTGATAAACAGCCGCACAGAAGGTAATATTTTAAATTCCAACAGCATTGCTTAGCGCATATGAACAAGTTTTCAGCGCACAGGACAAAACGAGCAAGTCTCACTCAAAAATTACATCCCTAGAACATTCATCCGCCACAAGGCAGGCACCCTTCAAAACATCCTTATAGTAATTCTTAGGCTTGCGATGCTCTTTCCCCGGCGGTGGCCCGTCCTTCACAAGCTTCTCAGCATCCAGCTTGCCCCAGTGCACCTTAGCACGGGCAAGGGCCCTACGGGCACCTTCAATGCAGACGGAGCGCTTGATGACTTCGAGCCATGGACAGGCCTCCACCAGCCGTCGCACCAGCCTGAAATAGCTCCCAGGCAGAGCCCCTCTAGGCCACAGCCGAACTATGAGGCCCTTCATGGCCTGTTCGGCCGCCTTGTGGAGCTCGACCAGTTGCTTCAGCTGGTCGCTCAGGGGAACGGGGTGTCCGGCCTCAGCATACTGAGACCAGAACACCTTCTCTGTCGAGATGCCCTCCTCAGCTCGATAGAATGCGGCGGCATCGGACACACTCCGGGGAAGATCTGCGAACGCTCCTGGAGAGCTCCGGATTCGGGTAAGTAACAAGTAACTCACATTTATGTGTTTGCTTTGCATAAAGAATGCCTTACCCGCCGCTATCTTCTTCACCTCATCCAACTCCTGGAGGGTCTTCTAGGATTCGGCCTTGGCAGACTTGGCATTTTCAATAGCCATCGCGAGCTCGGATGCTCGCGTCTTTGAGTCAAGCTTCAAGCTCTCATGTTTTTCCATGAGAGCCTGGAGCTCTTGCCGCACCTTGCCAACCTCAGCCTCATACTTCTCCCGCTCGGTGCGCGCCGTGGCCGCCCTTTTCTTGGCCTCGACCAGTGCTTGCTTAAGGGTCGCCACCTCAGACGTGGCCCCTACAATAGCCATGATAATCCTGTCATTTTTTGCAATTGCACCTTTATATATATATATTTAAACAAGGTATTTCTTACCTTCATTGTCCTCGAGCTGCTTCTTGGCACGCCCGAGCTCTTGCTCGGACCGCTCGTGGTTCTGCTTTAGCGTGTCCACTTCCGCAGTCAGTGTGGTGGACGCAAGCAGAGAAGCCTGCATACGCATATTGACTCCTTTTTGTTAGACTCCTGCGAATTTTATTTGATCCTCTATTCGACTTTTCTTCCCGAACGCCAAACAGAGCATCAGGGGCTACTGTCTATGCGGTAATATTATTTACACATTCTTTACTTACCTCAAAGCCTGTTAAAAGGCTAGTACAAGCTTCAGTCAGTCCGCTCTTGGCGGACTGAACCTTCTGGATCACCGCACTCATAATAGTGCGGTGCCCCTCGTCGATGGAGGCGCCTTGGAGCGCCTCCACCAGATTGTCCGGCGCCTCCGGTTGGACGGGGGTCGCCGGCACTGTGGGCTGGCTCCTCTTGGAAGGAGGTTGCCCGCTGGACTCTGGAACCTTTGAAGGTTCCGGAGCAGTGTCCGGCCTAGAGCCGGACTTGGAGCCCTGGGGGGTTTCATCCCCTTTACTCCTGGAGTCCGGGAGGTCGCCTTGCGGCGCCTCCAGGACCACCTCCTCCCGGTTTGGAACCTATTGGGACAACACTTCGGTGTCGTTCGTAGGGCGGGGGGAGGAAGCCGTCGGAAGCGAGTTCACATCCGACGAGTCCAGTGAGCTGCTCGACGACGTGTCGAGCCGGTCTTTGGGTGGGCTGCATAAACATATTCGACGTAAGGGAAAGTTGTGCAATAAACGAATACTATGAATTACTCTGGTATCCGGATACTTATGATTTTGCGAGGGGCTTGGTCCTAGGAAACCACTCCTCTCCGCCGTCGTCGGCGTCGGTGGAGTAGTCCGGAGGAAGGGTTTTCCCCTTCATGGACCCTCCGGTCTCCCCAGAGAGGACGACCTTCCTTTTCTTCTCTCCTCCCGCTGGAGGGGGAGAGGTCTCTTCTTCTTCCTCCTCGTCTTCACGGGAGGAATGCGCCTCGGAACCGTCAGATGATGGATCCGACACCTCCTGGCGCTGGGCACTCTTTCGAGTCCCCGTGGCCTTTTTCGCGGCCTTCTTCTCCGGCACCACATAGGGTGCCGGAACCAGCAGCTTCGCCAAGCGAGCGTCCGCTGGGCCTTCGGGCAAAGGAGCCGAACAGTTGATCTGTCCGGACGTCACCTGCCAATCCTGTCAAAGGTAAGGGAGCTTAGATCCCACATGGAGTCAAACTATGAAAAACTGATACCCTATAAAAGGAAAAAACAGCTTACCGCAAGAGCGTGATGCTGCGCACTGAATCCGCGATCCTCGGTAGCAGATGCGGGAGCCTCGGCGCCCTTGAAAAGCACCTTCTAGGCATCTTCGTACGTCGGGTCGAAGAGCCTGCTCAGAGTTTGGTGCCGCGCCGGGTCGAACTCCCACAGGTTGAAAGCCCGTTGTTGACACGGGAGGATCAAGCGGATGAGCATAACCTGGACTACGTTGACAAGTTTGAGCTTCTTGTCCACCAGGGTTTGGACGCATGTTTGGAGTCCGGTCAGCTCTCCTTTTTTACCCCATGACAGGCCCGTCTCCTTCCAGGAGGTGAGCCGCGTAGTGGGTCCGGATCGAAACTCGGGGGGTGCGACCCATTCGGCATCGCGCGGCTCGGTGATGTAAAACCACCCCGTTTGCCACCCCTTCAGGGTCTCCACAAAGGAGCCCTCGAGCCATACTACGTTGGCCATCTTGCCCACCATGGCGCCTCCGCACTCCGCTTGGTTGCCGCGCACCACCTTCGGCTTGACATTGAAAGTCTTGAGCCATAGGCCGAAATGGGGGCGGATGCGGAGGAAAGCCTCGCACACGACGATAAACGCCGAGATGTTGAGGACAAAGTTCGGGGCCAGTTCGTGGAAATCCAGTCCATAGTAGAACATGAGCCCCCAGACAAATGGGTGGAGAGGGAAGCCCAGTCCGCAGAGGAAATGGGGGAGGAACACCACCCTCTCATGGGGCCTAGGGGTGGGGATGAGCTGCCCCTTTTCGGGAAGCCGGTACGCGATGTCGTTAGACAAGTATCCGGCCTTCCTCAGCTTTTTGATGTGTCCCTCCGTGACGGAGGAGACCATCCACTTGCCTCCCGCTCCGGACATGGCTGGAGAAGGTTGAGGTGGGGAGTGCGGACTTGGGCGCTGGAGCTCGAGTGCGCAAGAATGGATAGGTGAAGGAGGAAGAAGGCGTAGGTGAAAAGGTGGATCCTTATCCCCTTATATGGGTGGACGCAACTACATGTCCCCACCAGCCTGGTAAAACTCGCTTATCTCCAAGCGCCGTAATCAATGGTGCGGTTGGGTTACCCACGCCCGTATTGATGAGAATCCCAGGATAAGGGGACACAATCTCTGCTTTAACAAGACGTGCCAAGGAAACCACCTCGCATGACACGCTGAGGTGGGATAATGAAACGACTCGGATAAAGGCTTGGCCGTGGTGTGTCACGCTACGGAATACGTCAGTAGATTAGATTTATGTACATATTATTCTCTCTACAACAGTATGTGGAAACTTATTTTGTAGAGCCGGACACTATCTTTGTGTTCGAAATCTTCTATGAAGTACTTGGAGGAGGAACCCGCCTTACAATGCCGAAGACAATCTGCGCGCTGGACTCGTCGTCATTGAAGCCTAGTTCAGGGGCTACTGAGGGAGTCCTGGATTAGGTAGTGTCCGGATTGCCGGACTATACCTTCAGCTGGACTCCTGGACTATGAAGATACAAGATTGAAGACTTCGTCCCGTGTCTGGAAGGGACTTTCCTTGGCATGGAAGGCAAGCTTGGCAATACGAATATGCAGATCTCCTACCATTGTAACTGACTCTATGTAACCCTAACCCTATCCGGTGTCTATATAAACCGGAGGGTTTTAGTTCGTAGGACAACATACACATCAACAATCATACCATAGGCTAGCTTCTAGGGTTTAGCCTCTCCGATCTCGTGGTAGATCTACTCTTGTACTACCCATATCATCAATATTAATCAAGCAGGACGTAGGGTTTTACCTGCATCGAGAGGGCCCGAACCTGGGTAAAACTTCGTGTCCCTTGCCTCCTGTTACCATCCGGCCTAGACGCACAGTTCGGGACCCCCTACCCGAGATCCGCCGGTTTTGACATCGACAGCGGTCTCGACGGTCGTCGTGGTACCTGACGCAATCCACGCAAACGGTGCTTGTCCAACCATTGGTCTTGACGAAGGTGTACTTGACGAGTTACCCGAATGCGTTAGTCCTCGAACTTGGGCTCCGTAGATGGTGTCATGGTGGTCTTGCACCAATAGCCTCTGCAAGGGCGTTGGGGAAGGAGATGGTCGTGACAGAGGACGAAGCCAAGGAGCAGCAGCGCGAGGAAGGCCATGGCGGGCATCGGGGTTGAACTGTGGCTGCTCGCGTACTCCGTCGCGTGTGGAACCAGCAGCGAGGAGGAGAAGGGAGCAGGGGCGCGTGACTGGAGGAGGTCGCTGAGGCAAGGCAGCAGCTTCAGTGGGTCCGGTGGCACGGTCGTTGGGAGAGAGGCCTGCGGCGGCACCATGGCTGCCGAACAGGGCATTGACTCTCCTGGACGAGGAGGAGGCCGTGGAGCTAGGGCTCACCGTTGCAGGGGGGCCGCGGGCGCCATGGGGCAGTGCTCGGGGTAGGAGGCGCGGGCACAGGGACTTGGCGCGGCGGCTCCTCAACGCAGGATGCAGCGGCGATGCAGGCGTTGGTCGTCGACGGTGAAGGAGCAGGGAGAGGCGAGGGTAGGGGAGGATGAAGGAGAGGGGCTGCTACGAGCGAGAAAGAGAGATCGAAGTAGATAGGGATCGAGATGCGTGCGAGGGAGATGGCGTCGGCGCTGGGGATCGAGAGGGAGAGGGGTTCGGTAGGTGCACGCTAGGTTTACAGCGGGGAGCGGCTGGGCCTTAAAGGCCGGGAAGCAAGAAGGGCCTTGGAGGCCGGCCCGGGGAGAGGGAAGTGGCCAGAGGCCTGCTGGCTGGATGGGCCTCGCCTGAGCCTAGTTTGGCTGGGCTCTCTCTCTCTCTACTCTCTTCTCTTAACCAAAAAGAGAAAAGAAAAATAGATAGAAGAAGAAAAATAGAAAGAGAGGGTATGGATTGTACAATATGTTGATGCTACTTCCACCATCCATAAGTACCTTTGTGAACTTATAGCCGCCCACTTGAGGGGCAACCACCAGGGCCAGATGACCCGGATCATCACCCCGGGGCGGGTGATCCGCTCAGCTCCACGTTATCGTGTGCTCTGACCATCTAAGACACTGAGGCACTGCCGGCTCAACCGTATTGACCGCCCGCTTATGGACCTTCCGATCACGCTTGCACGTGCTCGTGGTGAAAACATGATATTGGCCATTGTTAAACTGCTCGGGATTACTATGGTTCCCCTGGTCCTCATAACCAGAGTTTGAGCCACCACCGAAGCCGGCTCCCTAGAAACCTCCAGAGCCTAACCTGCTAGGCGGCCCATTATTGTTGCTGCGATGCTGAAAAGACTGATTCCTGTACTCTCGCATCATATAACAATCCTTACAAGCATGACTAGACGGCTTGTTAGGATAACTGTGCTTCAAACACGGCCTATTAAGGGCTTCCTCGTAATTCTTGGGCTACCCCATTATAAGGCTGCTTGCCATTACGACACCGATTTTTGAATCCTGCATTAGTGTTAGCCACATAATCTGACCTGCCATTGGGGTGTCTGAGCTTTCCACCATTGCCATGGTTATTGTGATTACCATTTTTTGTTGAGGCATTCTGTTGCTGACCCTTGCCACCATCGTTTTTCTTGCCTTTACCCGACTTATCCTCATCAGACCCGGGATCCTTCGTACCATCAGAATCAGCATATCTAGTAAGTATGTCCATTGGATTGCCCATATATGTGCACTTATGCTTAAGCCACCCCAACTTTTGCTTAAGGGGCTCAAAGCGATAGTTATTCTCTAGAATCCGGATGGCTAGAGCCGCCCCTATGTTGTCAGAAGAGTTGATGATGGTGCGACCTGGCGAGCCCAATGATGGGCCGACTCATCTTCACGTTTCACACAATGCGCCAAATCCACAATAGTCATCGACTGTTTGCAGGTTCCTTGAAAATTTCTGATAAAAGGCTCCTTCAACTCCGCCCAGGTGTTGATGGAATTGGGGGCAGGTTTTTCAACCAAGTGCGAGCTGGCCCCTCCAACATCATAATGAAATACTTGGCGCATACCGCATCACTGATGCCAACATATCCATGGCCAGCCCATAGCTCTCAATCCAAGCCTCTAGAGGGAGATCCGCCATGTAGTTAGGTACCTTGCAAGGACCCATAAAATCCTTGGGCATGCGCTCATTATGTAAAGCTGACACTTGGCATGGTACTCTGATGGTTCTAATACTGGACTCAGCCCCCATCGAGGCTGAAGGAACTACCGGGGGCGACTGATAAGCCCCCTGGTTTACTGCCTCTGCTTTGCGATGGGCCCTTGCACCGTCCACAATTGCTTGGGCATTTGCCCTCGGGTTAACGGGCTGGTTGTACTGGGCGGATTACGGTGTCGTTAACTGCTTGAAACCTCTGGCGACTCAGCATGCCATCTATAGCTACATCTCAACAGCGGTGTTGAATGCACGCGATGCCAGCTGTAAGAATAGTTAGCCTGCCGAGCGATCATCGTTTTCAACAACTCTATGGTGTTCTGGGTCACAACTGCGACCGGTGACGCGCCCGTGATAGGAATCATAGTAAGCCGGGTTGCTGCTGCTACCAAGTTATCCACTAGCTTGGAAAAGTGACCTGGTGGTGTCGGAAAGTGTGGCGGTTGTGTCCGAGCAAGATGAGGGTCCGAGACCGGCTCTTCCCTTCGGGCCGGCTCTAACTGGAGTGGCTGAGCCGCCACTCTTCTCCTTGGTGCATTAGGGGTTAATTGGGGTATAACCAGTGCTCCTGGGGTACTTGGGCCTGCCCCTGGCATATTGAACAAACATGCAACTCATAACTTGTAGGTAGACGACTCCGGTACCTCCGCTGATGACATGCGTTGGAAGCGTTCTGCTCAAGGTTTAGACGCCAAGCCTGCGTCTTCAGACGCTCCGCCTCTGCATTGATGTGAGCTTGCAACTCGGCTATCTGTGTGTTTTTAGTGTCCATATCCTCTCGGGCCTTGGCCATCTGCTCGTGAATCTTTGTAATCTCGACATTACGCTCCACCTGATTTTTTGCAATGACCTCGGTTTCTAGTAAGGTTGTCAGGGTGTTTATCAGCTCAGAACTTGAGTCGGGGGCCTGGCCAAGCCGGATGCTGATGGATCTGTTATCGCTATTGCCCTAGCTGTCGCAGTGTTGAGAGTCAACGTCATCCCTACCATGAAGATGGGGGCTTGGCTCGGCGGCTTATGGGGGTCTAGAATAATGTCGCCATCAGAGCGACCCCAAGGCCGTCGTCTTGAAGTTGGTAGATCGACTCCATCTCACTGGACGAGGATTCATCACCTGAGTAGAGAAGAGTCTCTCCTCCAGACACGGAATTCTCCACGAGCTCTACGCCCTGTGTGAACCCAACGAATTTTCGGCCGGCTTGGATCCGGGCGGGTTGCGCGCGCCGAGCCGGCTCAACAAGGTCACTACAGATATCCAGCTTAGGCTCAGATCTGCCGATCTTGCCGATGAAGACATGGATTCCACCGAAGGGGACCTGGTACCCGTACTCGATTGAGTCGGCCTCACGGCCCAGCCGACATCTCGGCTGTAGAGCTTATCGCGGCGACTCTTGGTTATCCTGCCAATGGCGTATCCCTCGATCCCTGGGAAATAACCCTTCAAGAACTCGAAACCATTATGCGCTCGCCGCATGGTGGGCGCCAATTGTCGTGGTTTTGTCATGGTTTATGTCCTAGTGTGAGGACTTAGACGTGAGGCCATCAAAAAGGGTGATTAGCTTGTTGGGGTTGAGCGGGTCGAGAGACAAGAGTTACCCAGGTTCGGCCCCTCATGGTGGAGGTAAAGACCTACTCCTGCTTTTCTGCTTAGTGCTTCAGTATCGATTACAAGGGAGCGGATTCGCTTGACGATCTATCGATTGATTGTAACATGTCCTATCTGTCCCGAGGACTCGCCTTTATATACAGTTCGAGGCACCTGGGTTTACAAGAGTCCGGGTCGTGTTATGACCCATGACTGAGTCCAACTCTAAGTCGCCTTGCTCCTCCAGCAAGTCATCATGCAACGGCTTATGCTTCTGGGCCGTCACCGCCGCCTTCTGGTTCTGGGCCCTATGCTAGCCCATCTTGTGAGCCACCCTTTCAGCCTTGCGTCTTGATCACTCTGGCCATCTGAGGTTTCCCTCCAAGAGTCGCTAGTGATATGACCCATCCTTTATACGGCGGTTTATATCGCGGGGTCATATCCCCAACACATTAGTAAAAGGATATTAAAGCTTAGGCAATAAAATGATGATTTGAGGGAGGAAAATTTCATCTTCAAATGAAAGCTAGAGAAGCTTACCGCCACATCATCAACTTCATCATCACCACCTCCAAAGAAGGAGACTTGAGTACACGGGTATGGGTGAGGGAGTCCTGGACTAGGGGGTCCTCGGGCTACCAGCCTATCTCTCATGGTCCAGATAGGTGGGCCGCATTGCAACTGCTGGAAGGCCGAACTACGAGGAGACTCCGTATCTGGACAGGAAGTCTTTGATGCCTTGCTGTGTGCTCTAAGTCAAGATAAGAAGAATCGACATGTTTATCATTTCCTTGTAACCGACCATTTGTAACCCTAGTACCCATGGTGTCTATATAAACCAGAGGGTTTAGTCCATAGAGGCTAGAACAACAACCATCATCCTACTCGCCTAGGGTTTAGTACATCTGATCTTGTGGTAGATCGACTCTGTAATGATCCTATACACTTCAATATAATCAAGCAGTACGTGGGGTTTTATCTCTTCGAGAGGGGCCAAAACCTGGGTAAACATCGTGTCCCTCGTCCCTTGTTCCCCATTGATCCAAGATCCATAGCTCGGGACCCCCACCCGATATCCATCAGTTTTGACACCGACATTGGTGCTTTCATTGAGATTTCCACTGTTGGATCGTCAAAGGATCAATGGCTTGCCTAATCATCAGAGATGGCATCAATACCGAGGACATCTTCATCCCCGGCCAACTTTTCGCGTTCGGCAGCATCGTTTTGCATGCTAACTTGCCCTGTCATCTAGGCCAGGTTGACAGCTTCACCCCTCAGCATCAGATCAAGTTCAGTAACCTAGAATTTGTCGCCGATGCTCGGGGTGATCTGGTGCTCACCGGGTACTCAGCTTTGACTGAGGCACCCGAAAACCCTGAAACTTTGACTTTGGGCTCTCTTTCTGACCCAATCCCTGGGCCGACCCTTACCTCGGATCTGGCCTCAATCCTGGAGGCGACTTCGACGTCCAAAAATTAGGAGTCAACCCTGGCCGGACTCGCCTCTCTTACGTCGGATCTAGCTTGAAGCCTGTATGCGACTCCGACGTCCGATGACCAGGAGCCAACCCTGGCAAGACTCGTCTCCCTCACTCCTCTTACCTCGGATCTGGCTCTGAGCCTGGATACAAATTCGGCGTCCAAAGACCAGGGTTCAACCCTAGCTGGACTCACTCTTAACCCTACCATACCAGAGGTTGATGTCATGGGAGTAAGTATGACAGTAAGGATAGGGGGTAGGAAGGAGGAGGCAAGGCCCTAGCTACGGCGAGGTTGTACACATGAGTTTTACGTGTTCAGGCCCCTCTCGGAGGAGGTAACATCCCTACATCTCGGTGCCCTGAGGCTTGTCGACTGGAATATGCGTGTGAGTTACAGGGGGTTCGAACCCTTGTGCCAGAGGAGGGGGTGGCTTATATAGAGTGCGCCAGACCCCTCCAGCCCTCCATTACACGGGGTTCAATGTAAGTTAAGTCGGGGGTGTTACTGGTAATGCCTTCTATAAATGACTATTAATGACCCTTAAGACTACGGAGTGAACGCCTGACCGTTGCCATCTTGGGGTGGCTTTAGATCTTCTGTACTCCGAGTGATTCTTCGTATGGTCAAGTGACTGTATCTTGGTCGAGTGGAATTGGGGTATCCGAGTGGATTGCACTCCAAGGTGATTTCAGTCGGTATCTTCTGTTGTACTTTGAATGCCTTTGACTCTAGGGCAGTGTCCTTGGGTAGGGTGTATAGGTCAGGCTTATGACCCTACCCTAGGTACATGTCATCGTCATCATCCCCCGAATGGATTGAGGTCCGAGTGAAGAAGGGTTGAAGTTGGTTTCAATTCGATTCTATGCTTCGGAGGCATTTCATCAGAGTCTGGAAATCATACTGGAACTTTAACCTTGCGTACATCACCTTGATCGATTCCAAGGTCGTCGAGTGAATTATGCTGGTAATCTTCGAGTGAATCGGAGTGTGAATTCTCTGGCGTGATTGATTGTTGTGCAGTTCTCAGATCTCGCGGGATTCGAAATCTTGGAGAAGCGTGCGAGACGGAGCATAGCACAGTAAACGGAACAGATAGACAGGGGCGCCTCGATCTCTGTGCTGCCTTTTTTGCCACGTATGAGGCAAGCTCCTGCTACGAGATGTGATAGGATTTCCAGGGCGCACGGGTCATCCACTCGGCAGCAGGCCCATAAAAGGCGTCGATGCCGATGCAATGTATAGTGTGCCTCATTCGATCCCTTTCTTCTCCGCCTTTCCACCTCGTTTCCCTCTGCTCTCGACGCTTCCGACCGCCCTGCTCCCACTCTGCCGCCATGGGGAAGGAGAAGACCGCGGCCATGGAGCGTGCCAAGAAGGTGGCGACGAAGGGCAAGAAGACGGCTCGGGGCTCTTCATCATGATCCGGTCTGCCGTCAGCTGGTTGGATCCAGGGGGACTAGATCCGCTCCATCGTCGAGCAGGAGGATTTGGAGGGGCTCGCCGCGGACGGCATGATTGTTGCCGGATCTTGCAGGCTGTCGGAGGGGGAATCCGAGCCCCAACCACACGAGGGTGAGCGTGTCCTCCTCACCACCCACGTCGACCGAGGTTTTTCCCTTCCCCCGCATCCATTCTTTCGGCGTTTCTTGAAATTTTTTGGTCCTCAGATTCACCATTTCCCCCCAAACATAATCATGTATCTTTCTGCATACATCTCATTGTGCGAAAACTTCCTGGGTTGCCAAACACACTGGGGTATTTTCAAACATATCTTCACTTGCCGTTCTCAAATGGTGAAGAAAGCAAATCCGACTGACGAGAAGACGCATGTGATCCAGATGTGCGGGGGTTTAGGGATTCAAACTAGGGGTAGAAGCACTTTTCCTTCCATGACTCTTCCTGAGTCGGCCAGAGGGTGGCAGTCGACCTTGTTCTACTTCAAAGATGTGCGGCTCCTGGTTAGTCGACTGGCCTCCCTCCTTTCACCATGGAGAGACTCCGCCAACCCTCTTCACTGATTGTGATTCCAAAGGAGAAGGGTGAGGTGTCCCTTTTAGTCGACGTAGTAGTTAACCTAGTCCGTAGGGTGTGACTGACATGGATATGCTAGAAGTGTTCCTCAGTCGACGTATCCAACCTCTCCAAGCCCATGATCATCCAATGTGGATGTACTCGGGCCCTAAAGACACTGCTCGAGTCCACCTAGAGGAGGTTGACGAGGAGACGGTGGCTCAGTGGCTGCAGAGCATTACTGGGAACAAGGATAACCCTAGGGGTCTAGGAGGGTTCTGCCATTCAACGCCGACCATGAGTCGAAAGAGGTTAGGCTCTAGTTTCCGAGTGTTTTCTCCGATCAGGGCGCAGCAGGGATGCCAAACACATTAAGGCCCTGTGTAAACCTTTCCCCTATAAAAAATATTTTATAATAAAGTATCTGTAACAGTTGCTTCGACAGTTTGGATTGTACAGATAGACGTCACTAGTTCACTAGAAATAAAGACCACCTTTTACGGTCCTCTTGCAGTCATTTATATTGCACATTTTTCCCGCTCTTCGACACCGCAATAAACTAGTTCGGTACACATTTTCTCTCAGATGCAATCGGCTAATAGACCGGGGGACCGATGATAATACTCGCCCTATGCATCAAGTCTGGCACTTTCTTTTTTCCTATGTGTTCAACGTCTCGGATATTCCATTATATGAATCGGTTCCGAATTATGTCTTGGGTCAATAGTTGGGTTGCCCGGCTCCTGTGTTTACCTTCTTACATTCCGCATGTTCAGCTAAGAAGGTAAAGGGAGAACCACTGCAATTGTACTTCTGGCTAGCCCGGTAAAGTACCTAAGTGGAGAAAGCCAAAAACTGGTTGTCATAATAAATGAGAACTGGTCGGTAATCCGTTGACAAGTATCAAAATAAAAATCGATGGAGATTACTCTGTTTTATATGAAGGGTTTTTGTCTTTGCACAAACCACGTGATGAAGGTATATACCTCGGCTCACCCGAATATCACAAAAACACTAGGGGCTAGTCACTAGCCCCCGGCAGTCAAGCTCCTATGGCTAAGTGAAAGCACTAAAGCCGTATAGTCTGATTGCCTGGTTTCCCTCACACACCACCACCTTTGGGCACCAAGACGTTGGCTTAGGGTCACAGTGCAGAGGATAAAACACCACTTGTAGCATCTACATGGGGGTTGAAGCCGACGACTGGCAACTTTAAGATCAAAATAGCCGCACAGGAGTCAAAATAAACAAATAAAGCAGACAACATATGATAAACCATACAGAGCAACCGCATTATAAAAACAAAAGGATCAACTGTCATATACACAAAATAGTGCACTCACTCAGACATTACATCCTTCAAACACTGGGCCTCTACTGCCTGAGCTCCATCCATCACAGTGTGGAAATACTACTCGGGGCGCCTGTGCTCCTTTCTAGAGGGCAGGGGTCCGGTGGCCATCTCGACTGGCTTGATTTTGGGCCAGTGCACCATGGTCTTCGCGAAGGCCATCCGAGCACCCTCGATGCACATAGAGCGCTTAACAGCATGAACCCGGGACACGGCGTCGTAAAACTTCTGCACCAAGCCGAAGTAGCTGCTCGATATCGGCTCTAACAGCCTCAACCAGACAAAAAGGTGCTTCATGGCCGGTTCCGCCATCTGGTGCAACTCCATTAGGTGTTTCATCTAATTACTCAGGAGGGCAGGGTGTTCAAGTGCCTAGAACTACACCCAGAATAGCATGTGCTCGGCATCACCCTCCCGAGCTGTGAAGTGCCTTGCCACATCCGCCGCACTCTTCAGAAGATCCGCAAACGTGCGTGAGGAACGCCACACTCGTGTGAGTAAAGCGAACTGTGACCGCCAAAGACACTTTGCAGTAAGTATGGCTTTTACCATCTGCAATTTGCTTCACTTGGCGGAGCTCTTCTCGGGCGCCCCGCGTCTCCGTCCTTGCCTCCCGGATCTCATGCCTTATCTTAGATAGCTCGGCGGCTTGACCATTATTTTTCTGCTCAAGGTCCTCATATTTAGTGACGACGTCCTTGAGCTCTTGCTGCACTTTGGCCACTCTGGCCTCGTGCTTGTCACTAACGGTTTTCACCGTCGATAGCTCGGCGGCCGCTCGCTCGGCGGCTGCCTTTGATGACCCACAAGTATAGGGGATCTATCGTAGTCCTTTCGACAAGTAAGAGTGTCGAACCCAACGAGGAGTTGAAGGAAATGATAAGCAGTTTTCAATAAGGTATTCTCTGCAAGCACTGAAATTATCGGTAACAAATAGTTTTGTGATAAGATAATTTGTAATGGGTAACAAGTAATAAAAGTAAATAAGGTGCAGCAAGATGGCCCAATCCTTTTTGTAGCAAGGACAAGCCTGGACAAACTCTTATATAAAGGAAAGCACTCCCAAGGACACATGGGAATTATCGTCAAGCTAGTTTTCATCACGTTCATATGATTCGCGTTCGGTACTTTGATAATTTGATATGTGGGTGGACCAGTGCTCGGGTACTACCCTTCCTTGGACAAGCATCCCACTTATGATTAACCCCTCTTGCAAGCATCCGCAACTACAAAATAAGTATTAAGATAAACCTAACCATAGCATGAAACATATGGATCCAATTCAGCCCCTTACGAAGCAACTCATAAACTAGGGTTTAAGCTTCTATCACTCTAGCAACCCATCATCTACTTATCACTTCCCAATGCCTTCCTCTAGGCCCAAACAATGGTGAAGTGTCATGTAGTCGACGTTCACATGACACCACTAGAGGAAAGACAACATACATCTCATCAAAATATCGAACGAATACCAAATTCACATGATTACTTATAGCAAGACTTCTCCCATGTCCTCAGGAACAAACGTAACTACTCACAAATCATATTCCCCCATGCAAAATGGGCGTATCAACTCCCCCAAGCTTAGACCCCGCTTGTCCTCAAGAGGAAGCCGAAATCAAAAAATATGTCCGCATGTTTAGAGATAGAGGTGTCGATAAAATAAAATACGGACATGAGGGCATCATGATCATTCTTAGAATAGCAACATATATATATATATATATATTTTCATATGATTTCTTATGCTAAAGTAACAATTCATTCACAATTTCAAGTATGAATCAGAAACTTCATTGAAAACTAACAAACTATTATCTCAGTCATTGAAGCAATTGCAATTTATCATAACATCAGAAAGAGTCAATATAAGAGCTTTTCAGCAAGTCCACATACTCAACTATCATTTAGTCTTTCACAATTGCTAACACTCACGCAAGACTTATGGGTATGAAGTTTTAATCGGACATAGAGAAAGATAGAGGCTTATATTTTTGCCTCCCAACCTTTTTACCTCAAGGGTAATGTCAACAATAATAGTTCATGAAAACTAACATCCAATTAGCTATATTTATCAGGATCTTTCCAACACACAGTGCTTGCCAAAGGGTAAAATGTAAAAAAGGAAAGGTGAAGATCACCATGACTCTTGTATGAAGTATAAGACAAGAATAAACGAAGGCCCTTTATAGAGGGAAGTAGAGGTTGTCTTGTGCTTTTATGGTTGGATGCACGAAATCTTAATGGAAAAGAACGTCACTTTATATGTCCACTTGTGATATGGACCTTTATTATGCAGTCCGTCGCTTTTATTTCTTCCACATCACAAGATCGTATAAAGCTTATTTTCTCCACACTAATAAATCATACATATTTAGAGAGCAATTTTTATTTCTTGCAACAATGACAACTTACTTGAAGGATCTTACTCAATCCATAGGTAGATAAGGTGGACTCTCATGGCAAAACTAGGTGTAGCGACTAGACCTCAAACAGTCTGATCTCTGTACTCCGGTGTCATCCCTGGATCAGTAATGCTGACACCACACAGTACTCGGAGGATTTATAACAGAGTAGCAATCACACACTTATTACATCGATGGTCTCCATAGAGAATTTATTACAATAAATATGGCTTAACGCCATCTAATAACGATAACAGCGGAAGGCTTGGAAGATAAGTGAGTCCATCAACTCCAACGACATCACTGAGTATAGAACCACGACCTAAAAACTCCTTAATCATCGTCTAAAAAGTCTGCAACATTAATGTTGCAGCCCGAAATGGGTTAGCACATGGAATATGCTGGCAAGGTAACACATAGAGAGTAATGGAATGAAACAACTATACTATATGCATATTTGGCTGGTGGAAAACTCTATGGTTACAGTTTTGCGTAAAGCCAATTTTTCCCTACTACAAAGGAATAAATTTATTTAACTAACATGGTAGTTGTTGAACATTGAGAATGGTTGACAGCATCCTCAATCCCAATTAAAACTATCATTAACAAAACCCAACATAATTAATTTTGAGTAACATGTTGAGATTCACATGATAATACAGGTACTAGATACTCAAGATGTCCATAACCGGGGACACGGCTAACCATGATTAGTTTATTACACTCTGCAGAGGTTTGCGCACTTTTCCCCACAAGACTCGATCGCCTCCGTTTGGTTTCTCGCACTACATGGTGTTTGAGAAGACGGATGACCGAGACATAGTCTTTCAGAAGCGCTAGCACCTTACGATGGATAGACCGTTACACCTACTTTCCCCTACATCTGCTAGTCTACCCTGTAAGAGTTCGCACGACTTAATCAACTATGCCAGAGCCCATAATGGCTTGTGGCTGCACACGGAAGTTTCTAGTATGAATAATCTCATGATCCCTTTGGGCCTGGGTGGCGGTCCAAAAGAAAACAGGCAAGTCCTGGACTACCCAGGTGCCTCAATCCACCCAGATGTGTGTTTAAGTTGCCACCTTAGATAAACCATTAATTAACAAAACTCACATCTTTCATGGATATCACTCTCCCAATCCACGTCTACTAGCATAACATGGCACAATAAGAAAACGTAGAAGTAACTCCCAAAGGTTTGAAAATAAACAGGTAATGGGTACTACCTCAACTACTTCCCATCCCACAATTTAATTAGATCTTAATCATGCAATGTTTGAGGATTGATCTAATGCAATAAAACTGGGTAGTAGAAAAGGTATGATCAAAGTGTTACTTGCCTTGCTGATGATCCGGGAAACCTAGCGATTCGAAGTAACAAGCGGCGCACTCCGGGTATTCTATCGCAGACAAACAAACAAGCATACAATAAGTACTCACCTAGTGCACGGGTAAAAGACAAATAAGAGATCTAACCAGAAAGTTCAACCTAAGAACTCCGGTTGGCAAAAGGAATCAAATCGAACAAAGAGACGAAAATCAAACGGCGAAAGAAAACAAATTCGTTCTAATAATCTGGATCTAAGTCAAATTTTACAGTAGAAAAAACTTGTTTAAGTTGGTTAAACGGATAGAGGGTTTCTAGACTAAACTCCAGGCGCTTGAATCGCCTGATTCCGATAAACGAGCGAAAACTTATACTAAAACGAAAATCGGATCAGGAATCGCGATCAGAAAAATCGCGGATTTAATCCGAGAAAAAGAAAAATGATGAACGTTCGTTAGAACGAACGAACGGACGAACGCTTGCTAATTAAATAAATTGGAAAAACCGATCTATTAAAAAAACTGAACCTAAAAAAACCGATGAAAAACCGACGGTTTTTCGAAAAAAAATAAAAAAACCGGCATGGAAATTGAGGCAACCTCGGGCGGCGGGCGGCGGCGGCGGCTGCGTTGGGGGCTGGGGCGGCTCGGGCTAGGGTTTGGCTCAGCTGGGCCTCCCCCCCGGCTTATAAAGCCTAGCGGGCCGGGAGTCCGGGTCGGACACGGCCCCTAGGTCGGTTCGTTTTTTTAAATATTTACGCGCAGAAGAAAAATAAAAAGAAATACTAAACGGACTCCAAAAATCCCAAAATAAATTTTGCCTGGCTTCTAAAATCAAGCCGCACAAAGTGAACATTTATTTGGGGCCTATATGCAATTTTGAAAAACGCACATTTTTCCTAAATTCAAATAAAATAACGAAAAACTCCGAAATAAAATCTTATTTGAGTTTATTATTAAATCCTCAATATTTCTTTATTTTGGGAAAGTCATTTTATTCCCTCTCTCATATTTTTGTAATAGAAATAATTGACGATAAAATAACAAAAATCAAATGATCCTATTCTCAAAATTTGAGAAAACTCAAATATGAAAATAACGAAATCCCCAACTCTCTCCGTGGGTCCTTGAGTTGCGTAGAAATTTCTAGGATCAACCAAAATGCAAAATAAAATATGATATGCATAGATGATCTAATGTATAACATTCCAAATTGAAAATTTGGGATGTTACAAACCTACCCCCCTTAAGATGAATCTCGCCCTCGAGATTCGGGTTGGCTAGAAAATAGGTGAGGGTGGTCCTTGAGTAAATCTTCCTCTCATTCCTAGGTGGCTTCATCCTCCGTGTGGTGGCTCCATTGAACTTTGCAAAACTTGATAACCTTGCTGCGAGTGACTCGACTGGCATACTCTAGAATCTTAATTGGTTTCTCCTCATAGGTCAAATCGTTATCCAATTAAATTGTTTCCAATGGCACTGTGTCTCTCAAAGGTATGTCAGCCGTCTCCGCGTGGCACTTCTTCAACTGAGAAACGAGGAACACATCATGAACTCCTGACAATCCTTCGGGCAATTCCAACTTGTAGGCCACTTCTCCCATACGCTCCAAAACTCGATATGGTCCTACAATTCGTGGCGCTAACTTTCCTTTAACCCCAAAACGCTTTGTTCCCCGAAGTGGTGATACTCGAAGATAAGCTCTATCTCCAACTTTGTAAACAGTCTCCTTGCGTTTAGAATCTGCATAACTCTTCTGTCTGGACTGGGCTACCTTGAGCCTATCGCGAATCAATTTCACCTTCTGTTCAGACTCTTTGATCAAATCAGGTCCAAAAAACTGGCGGTCTCCAACTTCGTCCCATGACAACGGTGTCCTGCACTTCCTTCCGTACAAGGCTTCGAAAGGGGCCATCCTTAAACTAGTTTGGTAACTGTTGTTGTAAGAGAACTCTGCATATGGCAAATTATCATCCAAACTAGATCCGTAATCTAGCGCACAAGCTCTCAGCATATCCTCCAAAATCTGATTGACTCTCTCGGTCTGTCCATCTGTCTGTGGATGAAAAGCTGTACTGAATTCTAGCCTGGTTCCCAAAGGTTCATGCAACTGCTTCCAGAACTTTGAGGTAAATTGGGTTCCTCTATCTGATACGATACTCCTCGGAACTCCATGCAAACATACGATCCTGGTCATGTATATCTTTGCCAACTTAGCACTGGTGTAAGTGGTCTTTACCGGGATGAAATGAGCTACTTTCGTCAATCAATCAACTACAACCCAAATCGAGTCATAGCCTGAACGAGTCCTGGGTAATCCCATGATAAAATCCATGCCTAACTTATCCCACTTCCATTCGGGTATCGGCAATGGTTGTAGTAATCCTGCTGGCTTTTGATGCTCTGCCTTTACTCTCTGACATACATCACAAACTGCTACGTACTCTACAATATCCTTCTTCATTCCGGTCCACCAGAAAATATCTTTCAAATCCAAATACATCTTGGTATTTCCTGGATGAATCGAATATGGTGAATCGTGTGCCTCTTGCAGTATCAACTTCCTGATCTCTGGGTCATTGGGCACGTAAACACGGTCTTCAAACCATAGGGTGTCGTGCTCATCCTCACGAAATCCTTTAGCCTTTCCTTTGCTCAGTTTCTCCTTAATAGAGGAAATCTCCTTGTCAGTCTTCTAAGCTTCTCTGATTCTATCCATCAAAGTTGACTGAATCTCCAATGCTGCTACATAGCCTCTCGGAACTATTTCCATGCATAGTTCACAAAGATTTTCTGCTAACTCCCTTGGTATTTCTCCCGTCATTAATGTATTGACGTGGCTCTTACGGCTCAATGCGTCAGCTACTACATTAGCCTTTCCGGGATGGTAATGCAATCTCATATCATAATCCTTGATGAGCTCCAACCATCTCCTTTGTCTGAGGTTTAACTCCTTCTGCGTGAAAATGTACTTCAAACTCTTATGATCCGTGTACACCTCACAATGGTTTCCAATGAGGAAATGTCTCCATGTTTTCAATGCATGCACTACAGCTGCTAACTCCAAATCATGCGTAGCATAATTCAACTCATAAGGCTTCAGTTGTCTTGAGGCATATGAAACAACTCTCCCTTCCTGCATAAGCACTGCTCCAAGTCCTCGACGTGAAGCGTCGCAATACACCTCATAGTCCTTGGTCTGATCTGGCAAAATCAACACTGGTGAAGTAACCAAGCGTTTCTTCAACTCCTGGAAACTAGCCTCACATTCCTCAGTCCATTTGAACTTGGTATCCTTCTTTAATAACTCTGTCATAGGCTTCACAATCTTTGAGAAATTCTCAATGAATCTCCGGTAGTATCCTGCGAGTACAAGAAAACTCCGGATCTCTCCAACCGTGGTTGGTGTTTCCCACTTGGTCACGGTATCAACTTTTGTGGGATCAACTGATATTCCTTCTCCAGATATAACGTGTCCGAGAAATCCTACTTCCTTCAGCCAAAACTCACATTTGCTGAACTTGGCATACAACTGATGTTCTCTGAGCTTTTCAAGTACCAATCGCAAATGTTCCTTATGCTCTTCTTCATTCTTCGAGTAAACCAGGATATCATCAATGAACACTACAACGAACTTATCCAAGAACTCCATAAATACTTTGTTCATCATGTTCATAAAATAGGCAGGTGCGTTAGTCAGACCAAATGACATAACGGTATACTCGTACAGCCCATACTTGGTGGTAAAAGTTGTCTTAGGAATATCCTGTTCTTGAATCTTCAACTAGTGGTATCCTGATCGCAGATCGATCTTGGAAAATACCTTAGCTCCTTGCAATTGATCAAACAGATCATTAATCATTGGTAGTGGGTACTTGTTCTTGATCGTTACTTCATTCAATCCTCGATAATCAACAACCATCCTTAACGATCCATCCTTCTTCTCTACTAGAAGTATTGGCGATCCCCAAGGCGAAGAACTTGGGCGAATATATCCTTTATCCAATAACTCCTTAATCTGCTTCTTAATTTCCACCAAATCCTTTCCTGGCATCCTATATGGTCTCTTCGATATTGGCCCGGTGCCTGGCAATAGTTCAATCAAAAACTCAATATCTCTATCCGGTGGCTTGCCTGGCAACTCTTCTGGAAATACTTCAGGGAAATCCCTTACCACTGGTACTTCCTCCTGCACTACTCCTATTAAACAATTTACTTGAGTCCTCTTGGGCACATGCCGGGATACATACTTGATCCTTCTCCCTTCTGGGGTGGTAAGCAAAATTGTCTTACTGGCGCAATCGATGTTTCCTCCGTACATCGACATCCAATCCATACCCAGAATTACATCCAATCCTTGTGATTCCAAAATGATTAAATCTGAGGGAAACACATGCCTACCTATACTCAATGGCACTTGAAAACATCCTTGACTGGCCATATACTCCGCTCCTGGTGAGCTTACTAGCATAGGTGTTCTAAGAACCTTAGTGGGCAGGTTATACTTATCCAAAAATCCCCTTGATATGTATGAATGCGATGCACCAGTATCAAAAGAACGAGTGCAGTAAATGACTTAACCAAAAACTTACCGATGACGACATCTGGCTGCTCTTCAACCTCCTCCACGTTTACGTGGTTCACCTGTCCCCTGTTGAAAGGGTTCGGCTTCTTCCCAGAGCTTCCATTGCTATTTCCATTTTGTAATTCAGGACATTCATTTTCATAATGTCCTGTCTTCGAACACTTAAAGCAAGTGACTTGGCTCAGGTCCTTCTTGGCTGGGGTTGATGGGTTGGTGCGATTCTGGCCATTGCATCCTCCATTCCCATTACCATTCCTGGTGCCATTGTGATTGTGCGAGCTACCTCCTCCATGGGTATGCTGAAAATGTCCTCCCAGTCTAGGGGTAAAACGTGGCTTCTGCTGAGCTCCTGAATTGTACTTCCCTTGTCCATACTTCCTCTCGCGATTCTCAATTTGCTGCTGCTAGCCTTCAATCATAAGAGCACGGTCTACCAACTCCTAGTAGTTGTTGAAGGTTGCTACCATCAACTGCATGCTCAACTCATCATTTAGTCCTTCCAGAAACTTCTCCTGCTTAGCTGCATCCGTAGCAACGTCATCTGGGGCATAACGTGCTAACTTACTAAAGTCCTCCACATACTGGCCTACTGTCCGTCCTCCTTGGCGCAAGTTGCGAAACTCACGCTTCTTCATGCCCATAGCTCCTGCTGAAACATGGGCAGTACGAAAGGCCTGCTGAAACTGGTCCCATGTGATAGTGTCGACGGGGAAAGTGGCTGTGAAATTCTCCCACCATGATGCTGCGGGTCCTTCAAGCTGACGTGCGGCAAACATCACCTTCTCCGCATCCGTGCATCCTTCTGTGGTCAACTCTCTAGCTGTCTTGCGGAGCCAATCATCTGCTACTATCGGCTCGGTGCTACTGGAAAACACTGGCAGATTCAGCCTAAGAAATCGGGCTAAGTGATCAATAGGTGGTGGTGGTGGTGGTGGGTTGTTGTTGTTGTTCCCCTGGTTCTGATTCTGGACTAGCAACTGCATCAATGTGTTCTGCTGCTGAATTAACTGGGTGAGCTCCGGTGGGAAGGTAAATCCGGGGTCACGTCTCGGAGGCATCTGAGGGTTTAGAAAAGATGAGATGTAAGAATAGAGGGGGTCTAAAGAGAAAACACTACCCATATGCACATGAGGCAAAAGCAAACAATTCACTTCATTCAATCAAACAAGGGCATACAACTGATCTAACTATCGCAAAAGTGCTTGGACTACTATATTTACATGGTGGACTACTACTACTGATGAGGTGGTCTACTAGAAATATTCTTCGGTTGCAGACTCCATGATATCTGCTCCAGCTTCATCAACATAGTCATCATCGCTTTCGTCTGGGTCCGAGTTTGTGTCGTCGATGATGATGTAGTCTTCTGGGCTAATCTCCTTGGGTTCTTCGTCTTCATCTACTTGTGTAGGGCCTCCCATAAATATCGTTAGCTTCATAGTTAGGTCGGCATTCTTATCCACCAATACTTCAATTTCCTCTTCAAAATCTTCACGTGTAGCCTTGAGTTCTTCCTCCAGTTCCTTGATTCTTGTCCTTGCCTTCTTCAGATCTATCATGTCGGCGCACATCTGGTTCTCCTGTCGTTGAATGTGCTGGTTTAACTCCTGGATAAAAGCTGCAATTGATCTTTTCTTCCTGGTGCTGATCATCTCCCAGTGCTCATCTCGGCGCCCACAAATCTGGTAGATTGTATCCTTGAGATCATTGCGGTAGACTTCTCCAATGCGTCCCATGGCGATGTGATCTGCCATGCTCTTTCCTAGACTCCAAGTTGGTGCATAAAAATAAAACTCTATGGGCTCAGTGACTGGCATGAATGTCCTTCCTCAAACTTGAACTTGAATCATCCAGCGCTCTTCTTCAGGTAAAGTGGCGTTGTAGGTTCCGGTGAAGCTTGGTACTCCTATGTTCAGTTATCTAGTGACTTCCTTCAAGTGACGTCCAAAGGGTGTATCTTCATCCAGTTGCGTGAACTTGTTCCTTGCATCCGCCATCCTAAAAGAGTAGAAAAGATGAGAGGTCAGATGAGAAGAGAGTGGATAGTGATCTAGGTCTTTTAGCTTAGTGGTCGTGTCCTACAGTCAGCGTGTGCTCTAATACCATCTCTGTAGCAACCAGACCTCAAACAGTCTGATCTCTGTGCTCCGGTGTCATCCCTGGATCAGTAATGCTGACACCACACAGTACTCGGAGGATTTATAACAGAGTAGCAATCACACACTTATTACATCAGGGGTTTCCATAGAGAATTTATTACAATAAATATGGCTTAAGGCCATCTAATAACGATAACAGCGGAAGGCTTGGAAGATAAGTGAGTCCATCAACTCCAACGGCATCACTGAGTATAGAACCACGACCTAAAAACTCCTTAATCGTCGTCTGAAAAGTCTGCAACATTAACGTTGCAGCCCGAAATGGGTCAGCACATGGAATATGCTGGCAAGGTAACACATAGAGAGTAATGGAATGAAACAACTATACCATATGCATATTTGGCTGGTGGAAAGCTCTATGGTTACAGTTTTGCGTAAAGCCAATTTTTCCCTACTACAAAGGAATAAATTTATTTAACTAACATGGTAGTTGTTAAACATTGAGAATGGTTGACAGCATCCTCAATCCCAATTAAAAATATCATTAACAAAACCCAACATAATTAATTTTGAGTAACATGTTGAGATTCACATGATAATCCAGGTACTAGATACTCAAGATGTCCATAACCGGGACACGGCTAACCATGATTAGTTTATTACACTCTGCAGAGGTTTGCGCACTTTTCCCCACAAGACTCGATCGCCTCCGTTTGGTTTCTCGCACTACACGGTGTTTGAGAAGACGGATGACCGAGACATAATCTTTCTGAAGCGCTAGCACCTTACGATGGATATACTGTTACACCTACTTTCCCCTACATCTGCTAGTCTACCCTGTAAGAGTTCGCACGACTTAATCAACTATGCCAGAGCCCATAATGGCTTGTGGCTGCACACGGAAGTTTCTAGTATGAATAATCTCATGATCCCTTTGGGCCTGGGTGGCGGTCCAAAAGAAAACAGGCAAGTCCTGGACTACCCAGGTGCCTCAATCCACCCAGATGTGTGTTTAAATTGCCACCTTAGATAAACCATTAATTAACAAAACTCACATCTGTCATGGATATCACTCACCCAATCCACGTCTACTAGCATAGCATGGCACAATAAGCAAACGTAGAAGTAACGCCCAAAGGTTTGAAAATAAACAGGTAATGGGTACTACCTCAACTACGTCCCATCCCACAATTTAATTCGATTTTAATCATGCAATGTTTGAGGATTGATCTAATGCAATAAAACTGGGTAGTAGAAAAGGTATGATCAAAGTGTTACTTGCCTTGCTGATGATCCGGGAAACCAAGCGATTCGAAGTAACAAGCGGCGCACTCCGGGTATTCTATCGCAGACAAACAAACAAGCATACAATAAGTACACATCTAATGCACGGGTAAAAGTCCAATAAGAGATCTAACCAAAAAGTTCAACTTAAGAACTCCGGTTGGCAAAAAGAATCAAATCGAACAAAGCAACGAAAATCAAACGGCGAAAGAAAACAACTTTGTTCTACTAATCTGGATCTAAGTCAAATTTTACAGTAGCAAAAACTTGTTTAAGTTGGTTAGACGGATAGAGGGTTTCAAGACGAAACTCCAGGCGCTTGAATCGCTTGATTCCGATAAACGAGCGAAAACTTATACTAAAACGAAAATCGGATCAGGAGTCGCGGTCAGAAAAATCGCGGATTTAATCCGAGAAAAAGAAAAACGACGAACGTTCGTTAGAACGAACGAACGGACGAACGCTCGCTAATTAAATAAATTGGAAAAACCGATCTATTAAAAAACCGAATCTAAAAAAACCGACGAAAAACCGACGGTTTTTCGAAAAAAAATAAAAAAACTAGCGCGGAAATCGAGGCAACCTCGGGCGGCGTGCGGCGATGAGGCGGCGGCGGCGGGCGGCGACGGTGGCGCTGGGGGCTGGGGCGGCTCGGGCTAGGGTTTGGCTCAGCTGGGCCTCCCCCCGGCTTATAAAGCCTAGCGGGCCGGGAGTCCGGGTCGGACACGGCCCCTAGGTCGGTTCGTTTTTTTAATATTTACGCGCAGAAGGAAAATAAAAAGAAATACTGAACGGACTCCAAAAATGCCGAAATAAATTTTCCCGGGCTTCTAAAATCAAGCCGCACAATGTGAACATTTATTTGGGGCCTAAATGCAATTTTCAAAAATGCACATTTTTCCTAAATTCAAATAAAATAACGAAAAACTCCGAAATAAAATATTATTTCATTTTATTATTAAATCCTCAATATTTCTTTATTTTGGGAAAGTCATTTTATTCCCTCTCTCATATTTTCGTAATAGAAATAATTGACGATAAAATAACAAAAATCAAATGATCCTATTCTCAAAATTTGAGAAAACTCAAATATGAAAATAACGAAATCCCCGACTCTCTCCGTGGGTCCTTGAGTTGCGTAGAAATTTCTAGGATCAACCAAAATGCAAAATAAAATATGATATGGATAGATGATCTAATGTATAACATTCCAAATTGAAAATTTGGGATGTTACACCAGGTTTAAGGATATTTGGGAGCACAAGTAGTATCTCTACTTGGTGCAAAGGATTTGGCTAGCATGAGAGGGAAAGGCAAGCTCAACATGTTGGATGATTCCATGACAATATAATTTATTTCGGATGTAAGAAAACATAACCCATTACGTTGTCTTCCTTCTCCAACGTCAACTCTTTAGCATGTTATATTTTAATCAGTGCTCACAATCATTAAAGATGTCCAAGATAGTATATATTTATATGTGAAAACCTCTCTTTCTTTGTTACTTCCTATTAATTGCAACGATGACCAAAACTATGCATGTCAACTCTCAACAATTTTTATTCATCATATTCTTTATATGTGAAGTCATTACTCTCCATAAGATCCATATGATCTCTTTATTTCTTTTTATTCTTTCTCTTTTATTTTTATTCCCTCAGGATCATAGCAAGATAATCAAGCCCTTGACTCAACACTAATCTTTATTATATATAGCTCACGGACTCGATTACATAGAAGGATCATAAAGCAAAACTCAAAACTAGATCATACTAAAAATTTATTCTACTAGATCAAGATATTACCAAAAGGATCGAACTAAGAAAAACGGTAAAGATAAGTGTGATGGTGATACGATACCGGGGCACTCCCCCAATCTTGGCAGTTGCCAAGGGGAGTGCCCATACCCATGTGTTTATGTCTCTTTCTTCAGGGGTGGTGATGTGATATTCTTGGCGATGATACCCCTTGGGATACGTTTCTCTTCCTCGAGCTTATAGACTTGCTGCCTGAGGTCCATTATTTCCTTACGGAGCTTGCCCGTGATGGCTAAAGCTTCTTTCACCCAAGGATGTTGCATAGCTGCGGGAGAACAAGTAATACTCTTTTTCATATTTTCATAAGAAATAAATCTAACGTTGGAAGGGATGACCGAGTTTGGAATAGCTGAGCTCTGTAGTTCCCCCATCGTGAATCCGGCTCAGAAACGAGAAGTAACTTCTTGATCCTCCTCCATGGCATCTATCTTTTTCAAGTCGGCCTCCATCTCTTCCTCAGTTGATGGACCTATGTGGTCAGCATCGCTGTTTGCTCTTGGCCCCAGTATCGGATGAGACACCCGACTCTCCCCGACTGAGTCTTGAGAAGACATCTTGCTCTAAATCTGCAGCAGAAGCAGCTCGATATAAAAACAGAGGATATTTGCATGGTACGGTGGTCAAAACCTTTGGGAGATTATATAATGAATTTTTACCGACCAAAAGAAGTATCATGCAAGAAAACGGAGTCCGGAGAGCACACGTGGTGCCCACGAGGCAGGGTGCGCACCCTCCACCCTCGTGGACTCCTCATGTCCTTCCCAGACTACTTCTTATTTTCCTATTTTCTTAAATATTCCAAAACGGAGAAAAATTGCTATTAGAACTATTTTGAAGTCGGTTTACTTACCGTACCACATACCTCATTCTTTTTGGAGTCTGAAACATTCTGGAAAGTGTCCCTTATGTATTCCTCCGGGGTTACGGTTTCAATAACATTAGTTTCCACATTTATGGGATTACCTGAGATATAATGTTTGATTATTTGACCGTTCACCACCCTCAATTTTGTGCCTTTGAAGTTGTTGATTTTTATTGCACCGGAACGATAGACCTCCTCGATAACGCAAGGCCCTTCCCATTTAGAAAGGAGTTTGCCTGCAAAAAGTCTTAAATGAGAGTTGTATAACAATACATAATCACCTACATTAAACTCACGTTTTTGTGTCCTTTTTTCATGCCATCTTTTTGTATGTGCATCTAGTGCCACCCCTAGTTGGTATTGGAGTATTGACGAGAAACCTAGTCGAGGGACTAATGTGTTTGTGAGAATTGCAGGAAACACAGGTAGAAGTCCCTCATTGATTCGGTTTTCCTACCAGAGATGACCCCTAAAAATGTATGAAGACATTGAAGTCAAAGGTGGTATGTGAAGACATTCACATTGAAGACTATGACATGAGAAGACATTGCGTGAAGACTATGGAGCGCGAAGACTTAGTTCTTTTGTCGTTCTTTTTCTTCTTTGTTGAGTCATATGAACCACCGTACTGTTAAGTGGGGTCCAAGAGAACCAGTCAGAATGACTGAAGTGATGCTTAACCAAAATCCTATGTCTTCGAGTGAAGACTATGAGAGCAAATCTTGTCCAGAGTTGGATAAGTCAGCTTTGCTTGTAGCCCAAGTAAAGTTGCCGTGTGTGTTTGAAATCTGACCGTTGGAACACGTGTTAGTTCCTTAGTGACCCAGGGTCATTTCAGACAAATCAAGTCGGGTTGCCTAGTGGCTATAAATAGCCCACCCCCTACAACCATAAACGGTTGGCTGCTCAGAGTTAGAGTACGTCTTTTGTAGTTTGAGAGCAACCCACCTCGAAGCCTTTGAGAGAGAATTCCTTGCGAGGATAAAGCCCTAAACACCCAGAGCCAAAGACTGTTAGGCATCACTTAAGTCTTCCTGTCTGTGTGATCTGAAGACTTATTACACTTGAGGACTGTGAATCCTCCAGCCGATTAGGCGTCGTGTTCTGAGCATCCAAGAGTCATTGTGGATCGCCGGTGAACGAAGTCTGTGAAGGTTTGGAAGTCTACCTTGAAGACTTACCAGAGTGATTGGGCGAGGACTGGGTGTCCTTATCTCAAGGGGAATAAGGTGAAGACGAGGTCTTCTGAGTTGAATCTCAGCCTCCCCAACCAAACGTACAGTTGTCACAGCAACTGGAACTGGTCCAACAAATCATTGTCTTCAACGAGTCACTGGTTTCATCCTTCCCTTCCCTTTTCTTACTGTTGGTCCTTGTGAAGTCATTGTATGATTGCATTATCTTTTGTCTTCACTGAGTGACTACTTGTTCTTATTGGCTTCACAATATCTTCCTACCTGATCTTATTGCCTAGCTGCTATTAGTCATTATGCTTTCACTTCACTGAATACTTGACTATGGTTTGCCTAGTGTAGTCTACCTTCCACTGCATGGTAATAGGTTTATTTCTATCGTTTGTCTTCGAAAATTCCATGTTTTGAAGACTTTCATAAAAATCGCCTATTCACCCCCCCTCTAGTCGATCACTAGCACATTCAATTGGTATCAGAGCAAGGTACTCCCTTGTTTTGTGTGATTCGGTTTAACCACCTGGAGTTTTAGCTATGTCGACTGCAGAGATAATTAAGGTCTCCGCTGCTTGCCCCGTCTTCGATGGAACTGAATATCCCTAATGGAAGAATAAGATGTGCATGCATCTTGAAGCCATTATTGTCGACCTATGGTATGTCGTCAAGAATGGCGTTCCCAAGGCTGGTGAAGGTGTCACCGCTGCTGATGTCAAGAAGTTCGTTCAACTGGACTCCATTGCCAAGAACATCATCTGTGGTCATCTGACCAAAGGACAGTATGGCCGCGTGAGTGCTTTGGAAACATCTAAGCTAGTTTGGGACTGGCTCTCCAAGGTCAATGAAGGTGTCTCAACCCAGAGAGATCAGAGAATCAGTGTCCTTCACAACCTCTTCAACCGCTTCAAGAGAAATAACAATGAGAACGTCGAGCTCATGTTTGATTGACTCACTGACATCCCTAATGAGCTTCAAGCTCTCGGCGCCACTGAGATCACCAAGCATGAAGTCGTCAAGACACTCCTGAGATCACTTGACAGCTCGTTTGACACCCTAGCCCTGATGATTCAAGAACGTCCTAATTTCAAGACACTCGATCCGTCTGACATACTTGAGAGGCTCAACACACATGAGTTTCAGCTTTCTGAGAAAAGAGACATCTACGGTCCCAACTATGGGCGAACTCGTGCCTTGAAGGCAAAAGCTGTCTCCTCATCTGAAGAAGAATCTGACAGCAGTTCTGATGATCCTGAAGACATTGGAACGGAGCTTGCTATGCTTGTGAAGAAGTTCCAAAAATTCACCAAGAAGAAAGGCTTCAGAAAGTCTTCACGATCAAGATCAAGAAATGATGAAGCTTCTGCTCATGACTACAAGAAGAGAACATGCCACAAGTGCAAGAAACCTGGCCACTACATCTCTGAGTGTCCGCAGTGGGACAATGAGAACAACAAGAAGAAGAAGAGCAAGGAATATGACTCTCACGACAAGAAGAAGAAGAAATACTCAAAGTCTTCTTCCAAGTCTTCCTCAAAGTTTTCATCACACAAGAAGAGCTCATCTGGCAAGGCACGTGCGTTTGTTGGCAAGGAAATGGATTCAGAGGAGGAGTCCGCTTCTGAGGAGGCGGAGGTGGAGTCTGAGGAGGCGGAGGTGGAGTCTGAGGAGGAGTCCGATTCTGGCGTTGCGAGTCTGGCTACAACATACGTTGCCAAGTCCATCTTCAACACTGAAGACAATGACTTCATCACCGACACTGATGGAAATGACAAGGACTACTCCGCTCCTACCTACTGCTTCATGGCACGTGGTGCCAAGGTAAACACACGCACTACTCACTATCAAACTTCTAGTGAAGATGACTCTGATTGTGGTTCCAAACCCAGCTACAAAACACTTGCTAAAATTGCAACTAAACAACAGAAAGCTATGGAACATATTCAAAAACTGTTAGACAAAAGCGATGATCTGTTAGACGCTGAAATGACTCGATCTCAGTCCTTAATTGAAGACATAAAAAATCTTCACGTTAAGTATGAGGTACTTGAAAGTCGTCATGAAACGCTCTCAACAACTCATGAAAAGCTTTCCTATGATTATCTTCAAAGGAAGCAAGATCTTGAGAAATTGAGAGCGGCTCATGAAGATCTTCAAAAGGAAAACGAGTCACTTCACGCCGAACAGATCAGTTCCACTCAGGAAGGATTTGAACCACCATGTCTTAAATGCATTGAGCATGACAACGCTACTTCTGTTGCTGAGTGTTCTACTGCTGCTACTGTTGCAATATCTTCAACTGTTGATGTGGTAACTAACCCCTCTGCTGAGGATACCACTGCTATTGCTGATGAGAATGCTAGGTTGAAGACATTGCTTGAAACAGGGATGTACAAAAGTCTCAAAGGGCATCAGACACTATGTGATGTCCTCAAAAGGCAGATCCTGAACCGAAACCCTAGGAAAGAAGTGTTGGGTTCGAAAGGAAAATGAATGCTGATGGCTCTTACTGGAAACCTGAGCAGTACCCCAAAACCACATGGGTTGCTGCAAAGGAACCTTCAGCGGATCCATCCACTCTATCTGGCTTCACTTGTGCTAATCCCATTGTTATTGATGAATCCTTTGATGCAAACTATAAAGTGTTTAAGAATCAGAATGGTGAAGTGTTTGCAAGGTATATTGGTACTAACTGCAGGAATGGACCGCCTATGAAGAAGATCTGGGTGCCGAAAAGGTGTTTGGAGAATGTTCCTATGAATGTCATCATGACACCACAGGTTAAGAAGACAAACCACAGACCACAGGCTTCATACGGTCCAAAGGCTTCATACAGACAGAGGACTCACCTGAGTCGCACTAACGAAAATGTTTTGCAGGGAAACCGTACTCAGGCCTGTGAATATGAGCGCGTTTCATCAAACCTCCATGTTCATAAGACCAAGAACTATTCTACTTATTCTTATGAGTACTATTGTCCACCTGCAAGACTTTTTGCTAGGGCTCGAAAGCCAAAGTTCTCAGATGCTGCACTTAGACTCACTGCTTCGAAGCCACCCTTGAAGATGTGGGTGGTTAAGAAAGCTTAACTCTCTTTTGCAGGGAAAGGTCTCCAGCCGAAAACCAAAATCGTCTGACGCTATTGCTGGGGACCTTAAACATCTTGTAGGGTGCAAGATCAAATGCCCAAATGGTCTTATTATGTACTTTGTTCCTAAATCGCTTTCTACTCGCCCTATCTGTCCAAATCTCGATCTAAGCTTTCATAATCCGCTGGTTCGTCAAATGTTTTTGCTTCACAATTCTCTTCGTGAAGCCTATCCCCCTAACTGCACTATAGGGTACGACACCTGCTGCTTCAGAATGGATTATTGATAGAGGGTGTACCAATCACATGACTGGCAAGTGAAGCCTTCTTATGGACTCAACACTATGTCCATCTGACAAAAGTCACATCACATTTGCTGACACTGGTAATAGCAAGGTATTGGGTCTAGGTAGAGTTGCAATCTCAAAGGATCAACACATGGATAAAGTCATGCTTGTTGAATCCCTTGGTTTCAACTTAATGTCTGTTTCAATGCTTTGCGATTTAAACATGATTGTGATGTTTGGAAAATATCGTTTCCTTGTACTAATGGAATCTGCCAAGTCTCTAGTGTTTGAAGGGTATCGGAAAGATGATTTGTACATGGTAGATTTCTCAGCAGGACCACAACTTGCCGTATGTCTTCTAGCAAAAGCTTCTGAATGCTGGCTCTGGCATCGGAGGCTAGGGCATGCTGGCATGAGGAACCTCCACACCCTTGCAAGGAAGAAGCATATCATAGGCATCGAGGGCGTCAAGTTCAAGAAGGATCACTTATGTGGTGCCTGTGAAGCAGGAAAGATGACGAGGGCCAAGCATCCCTCGAAGACAATCATGACAACGACTCAACCCTTCGAACTGCTCCACATGGATCTTTTCGGTCCCACTCATTACTCAACTCTTACTACTACTGCTTGTCTCTATGGCTTTGTCATTGTTGATGATTATTCAAGATATACTTGGGTGCATATAATCCTCTACAAGACTGAAGTGCAGGATGTCTTCAGACGCTTCGCCAATCGAGCCATGAACAACTATGGCGTCAAGATCAAGCACATCAGAAGTGATAACGGCACTGAATTCAAGAACACTGGTCTAGACACTTATCTTGATACTTTGGGCATTACACATGAATTCTCAGCTCCGTACACACCACAGCAGAATGGCGTCGTGGAACGCAAGAACAGAACACTTATTGAGATGGCCCGGACGATGCTTGATGAATACAAGACTCCAAGAAAGTTCTGGCCTGAAGCCATTGATACTGCATGCCATATCATCAACCGTGTTTATCTTCACAAGCTTCTCAACAAGACATCCTATGAGCTCCTTACTGGCAAGAAGCCAAATGTCAGTTACTTCAGAGTGTTTGGTGCCAGGTGCTGGATCAAGGATCCACATCACACTTCAAAATTTGCACCAAAAGCACATGAAGGTTTTATGCTTGGATATGGAAAGGATTCGCACTCCTACAGAGTCTTAAACCTATTTCATTATAAAGTGGTTGAAACAGTGGAGGTGCGGTTCGATGAGACTAACGGCTCACAAAGAGAGCACCTGCCAAATGTGCTAGATGAAGTTCCATCCAGTGAATAAATCAAACTTATGGGAACTAGAGAAATCATACCTTCTGAACTCAGCCTGAAGAGGAACTTATCATCTCTGCACCTGATCAACCTGAAGACAATGATCAAACTGAAGACAATGCTCAGCCTGAAGACAATCCTTCTAACGATGACAATGATCAGCAAGAGCAAAATCTTCGTCCTGTGCATCCTCGTGTCACAAATGAGTACAGATTGGGAGAATAATTGATAGCATCAATGCACTAGGTCCACTCACTCGTTCAAGGGCAACATAGCTAGCAAATTTCTGTGGGCACTTCGCATTTGTCTCAATATCTAAACCCAAGAAAGTTCAAGAAGCCTTCATGGAACCTGAATGGATTCAAGCTATGCAAGAAGAGCTTTAACAGTTTGAGCTGAATAATGTATGGGAACTGGTTAAGCGTCCTGATCCTCGCAAGCACAATATAATAGGCACCAAATGGATATATCGCAACAAGCAAGATGAGCATGGTCAAGTTGTCAGAAACAAAGCTCGTCTCGTTGCTCAAGGGTACACTCAAGTTGAAGGGATTGACTTCGATGAAACATTTGCTCCTGTGGCTAGACCTGAAGCCATACGCATACTGCTGGCCTATGCAAATCATCATAACATTCTTCTGTATCAAATGGATGTGAAGAGCGCTTTTCTCAATGGCAAGATTGACGAAGAAGTGTATGTTGCACAACTGCCTGGCTTTGAAGATCCAAAACATCCTGACATGGTGTACAAGCTCAACAAGGCGCTGTATGGCCTCAAACAAGCCCCTCGGGCTTGGTATGACACACTCAAATACTTCCTGAAGAGCAAAGGCTTCAAACCTAGTTCCCTCGACCCCACTCTCTTCACGAAGACATATGATGGTGAACTGTTTGTGTGCCAAATATATGTGGATGACATTATCTTCGGCTGCACCAATCAGAAATACACAGACGAGTTTGGATATATGATGCAAGAGCAATATCAGATGTCCATGATGGGTGAGCTGAAGTTCTTCCTTGGTCTTCAAATACGTCAGCAACGCAACGGCATCTTCATATCTCAAGAGAAGTACCTCAAAGATTGCCTGAAGAAATTTGGGATGCAAGACTGCAAAGGCTTCACGACTCCAATGCCAGCCAAACATCATCTGGATCCCGACGACAATGGTAAAGAGTTCGATCAAAAGGTATACCGCTCCATGATTGGTTCTTTACTTTATCTATGTGCATCTAGGCCAGATATTATGCTTAGTGTTTGCATGTGTGCTCGATTCCAAGCGGCACCAAAGGAATCGCATCACTTAGCTGTGAAGCGAATTCTTCGATATTTGGCTCACACCCCAACATTAGGATTATGGTATCCAAAGGGCTCAAAGTTTGATCTGGTTGGATTCTTGGATGCTGATTATGCTGGTGACAAGGTGGATCGCAAGTCTACATCAGGCACATGTCATTTTCTGGGATGATCACTTGTATGTTGGTCTTCAAAGAAGCAGAACTGTGTATCTCTCTCCACTGCTGAATCTGAATACATTGCTGCTGGATCTTGCTGCGCTCAGCTTCTATGGATGAAGCAAACACTCAAAGATTATGGCATTCATCTGAAGCAAGTGCCACTCTACTGCGACAACGAAAGCGCCATCAAGATTGCCAACAACCCAGTTCAGCACTCGAAGACAAAGCACATTGAAATTCGTCATCACTTTCTCAGAGATCATGTTGTGAAGGAAGATATTGATATCATACACGTCAACACTGAAGAGCAATTGGCAGATATCTTCACCAAGCCCTTGGATGAGAAGAGGTTTTGCAAGTTATGGTGTGAGCTAAATATCTTGGAATCCTCAAATGTCCTGTGATCAGGCACACATCCTAACACTTATGCATATTGATGACTTAGATGTGCAACACACGAAGTAACGTATATCTTCAACAATGAAGACTTACATTCTAAGTGTGAATACATTAATGTGGAATTTGACTTCGGAGCGCCACGATAATTGTGCACCGTGTCTGAGTCTAATACTTCCTATACGGTGGGTAACGCCACCACCAAATTTTTCTGTTTGAAGTGTTTCGCTCATGGCGTTACGTTTGGTATGTCTTCACATTTGGTTTGGCTTCAATCGCAACTTGCCTTCATGATTATCTTCACTATGTTGATTTGATTGTCTGTCTAATCTATATATATATATACTAGTGTTCTGTCCTCTACAGCATTCACTTATAGCTATGTCTTCTTGTTGAATTTTTTGAACTAAGTGAATGTGATCGGACCCTAACCTCTCTATGCTTTCTATCTCAAACTCTATCTCCCCAAATCATATGCATTCTATTGAAACTGTCGAATATCTTCTCTGTGTCCTTGTCAGCAGAAGATACAGAGACAAACATTAAGTCCGTTTTCAATGCTAATTCCTTCACTTGAAACCCGGAGAAGTGGGAACGACCACCCGACAATCCAGGCGTGCGTGGGAACGTGGAACAACCTCCGATATGTTGCATGATGGCCACGTGTCCTTCAGATGTGAAACGCCAGGGGCACCTGTGTAATAACACTATGCCGTCCCTGTCTCTATAAATACACGCCTCACCACAGTCATTATCCTTTCTTCCACTCTCGCACAAACCCTAGCGCCACCGCTCGCCCTCGACGATGCCGGCGACGAAGCGCTTAGTTGTCGTGACCTCACCGACGCCGTCTTCACGCCAGCCGCGGACATCGTCTTCTCCGCCATCGCCAAGTTAGGGCACGGACGATCGATCTGCTCGGCCTCCTCTCCCACTCCGTCTAGCAGTTCTTCGTGTGGTAAATAATACTTACTTTTTACGGCCCCTTTGATTCTATAGATCCATCACTTTCTACCACAAGCAGTTTCTATTCACACAAGTTGGATCTATTTCATACTGCATCTCATAATATGCCTAGTATGTTCACTTATGCTTCACAAAGTAGTTAGATTCCTCACTTGTACTTATTCTTGGATTCGTACAAATCTGGAACCAACTCTCTATCTATGAGTGAATGTCTTCGCACTATGAGGTCAATGTCTTCTAAATTGATTTATCTTCAAAATCTTCTGAGAATGCATATGACCTCTTCCCCTTCCTTCGCACCTTAATACTGTCACAGGTACATGTCCGTGGGAGAATCCCTTGGTTCTCATAGTCTGCATTCATTTGCAGAATTCTTACAGCATCATATAAATTCTTTCGAAGCCAGTTCCTGTTTGACCAGCAAGCGGAAGCCTTTGAAACCTTTGAACATGTTGAAACCATTCAGTTTGAAGCTCATGGCTACAGAGAAATCAGCAAGGAAGGGTGGCCGACAGCGTCGAGGGGGAACATCAAGAGATCTGCCTGATGACCTCTCAGAGCTCTACAAGACAGACCCAGAAGAGGATTACAATCAGCGCAAGACACAAATCCAATGGATTCGAAGGTACTGGGCTGAGCAATGGTTCAACTACAGGTTTTTGACCCAGGAATATGCAGAGAAGAATGCCATCAAGCGACCATGGGGAGACATCCTATACAGAAATCTTCAACCCAGGTCCAGAGATGAAGCCATTGAACAAGGCTTCTATCCCTGCATGGTCCGTGGACCACAACCTGCAGATGCTGACCCATCGTCATTGCTATGGTGTCGTGACGACAATCTGTTCAAGCGCAACTTCCAGTTTGCCAAGAATTCAGCTAAGGAGAACAAGAAGTCATTGGGACTAGACTTCAACCCTGGTCCTTCTGCTCCCCGTGCCGATGGCACCCGCGAAGCTGAACCCAATCTTGTTGGGCCCTTCTACAACCTGGAAGGTCTCATCACTCATATCATGGTTCAAGGGATAGCCGTGGATGAGCCTGCAGATGACGCTGAATCTGATGAAGCGCCTGCACCGCCGAAGCCAAAGAAACTGAAGAAGCCTAAAGCTTCAAAGCCTGCTCCTGCACCAAAGGTCTTACATGCGAAGCCACTGGCTACTACACCTCCTGAAGACAGTGTGCAGTCTGAAGATCTATCACGTATCTCCAAGAAGACTGAGATGAGAAAGAATACTAACCAGGCACTAACTGTTGCTGCTATTCTGTGCAATGACGCCATTGATCTGTCCAGCGATGAAGATCTTGTAGATGACGCTCTTGAGCAACTGATCAAGAGCAAGGAAGAAGCATAGATCTTCAATGATCTGCCTCTCTTTGATGCGGCAATCCTCCATAACTTCGTTGATGAGTGGTTTGACACGCCCAACCTCAGCTTTGAAGATCTGCAACTTCCAATTGGCCTCAGCATCGCCTTCCATGGCGCCATTGCTTCTGAGCTATCTCTAGCTCAGCGCATCGTTGAACTGAAGCAAAAGATCGACTATGAGAAAGCTCAGTTCAAGAAGCACATCGCCAACCTCAGCGTGCAAGATGTCAAAAACTTCAAGATCATGTTGCACGAGCTCAAAGAAGCCTTTCTCAAGAAGCGTGAAGAAGCTCAAGGTTCTCGTGAGCGCATGAAGAGCCTGGCTGACAAGTGTGTGCAAGCCTACAATGAGGCTGAGAAGCGCAAGGCTCTTGGTCGTCCTGGCATCGACCCAAGAATGGCTGCAAAGAAGAAGAAGCCCTCAACTGACCAATCTGCACCTTCGAGGCAGGAAGAACCTCGCATAGTCTTCCCAAGGAGCATGACTGGCTCGAAGCCAAAGGTTAGGTCAACCGCTTCAGA
The DNA here is from genome assembly GCF_056163025.1 of Triticum urartu. NCBI lineage: Eukaryota > Viridiplantae > Streptophyta > Magnoliopsida > Poales > Poaceae > Triticum > Triticum urartu. The sequence goes on from NC_141874.1 coordinate 403,189,294, forward strand.
ACTAAAGAAGACGAGGACTGCCGAGGCTCAAACTAGAAAAAGGAAAAATCCTGAAGCTTCTGATGTCGCTCCCTCTAAGAAGAAGCGCAAGACCAAGAAGGATCGGGCTGATCCCACAGAGCCCTTAGTTGTTGAACCCATCTCAATGGTTCGCCCTACATCTGAACACCACGAGCGCCAACTAGTTGTTCATGAGCCTGCTTCCACAGAGGCTCATGACACTGAAGACATTCCAGCAGTTGATCCCATCGCTGCTGAAGACATTGGTCACCATGACAATGTTGAAGATGATGAAGTCTTCCTCAGATCGAGCACCAACTGGTATCATCGCCTGTGCTCACGCACAGCGAACTCATCAGCATTGGCCGTCCTCTGACGCCAACTGCTCAGGATGCATCATGGGCTGATCACCCACAGAGACCAGACACTCCAAGCTCTCCCCAACCGCAAGCAACCCCATCAGTGCAAGAAGAAGATGACTTTGAGGCCCAGCCAACTCCATCTCCACAGGCGTCGCCAGCGCTACGCAGGCTTCGCAAAGGACCAAGGCCTCAAGTCCCTCTTTCGAGCGTTCCAGAAGGATAAGTGCCCCACCAATCTATTGCACGTCAAGTGTTTCCAGATGCCACTCCTACTGTGAATGTCTCCGAGTCTGAGGCTAAAGCTGCTGAAGACATTCCGGCTGCATCAGCCGACGACAAACAAGAAGAAGAACGTGTCCCTACTCCCCCCATTACTGAAGAAGCTGTTCTCGAGGAGAACGTGTCTGTGCCCGACCCTCCAGCTCATCAAGTGGAGGTTGAGAATCTTGAGGCTGCCACCACCAACACAAATGAAGCCAATGACATAGTCATGGCTGAAGCAAATGTGGAGCCTGCACCAACCAATGTGCCAGAAACCAATGAAGCCAATAATGCAACTGCTCCTGAAGCCTCTGTTGTGCAGCCTAACGCCTCTGTTAATGCCACTGCTCCTGTTCCGCCACCTCGGCCACACACTATGGAGCAAGCATTCAACTATGGCCAACTTGTCACTGTCAAATGGCCTTTTCTGACTCCTCCGCCTGTTGCTGGTCCTCAGTTTGACTATCATGTTGAGCATAGGCCTCAGGTTCAGAAGCCAATACCAAGGTTGCCCAGGTTTCCAGGCACTGCATCTGCACCCAGATCATTCAATATCAATGGCTTCAAGGCACACAACACCTTCTTTGATAGCGCCAAGAACCCCTACACCAAGGCAAGAATATCTTCTGATCGGTTCTAGAGTTATCAGCAACGCAGTTATTACTACTGCATTTTGTACAATCAAGGTCGCATTTTCCCACATATGCGTCTTGACGCTGAAGCCGTAACTGGTCTGCCCTGTTTGGAAGAAGCTCTGGATTGCTTCAGAGAGTCTGGCTTGCTGCAGTTCGTCACTGATAAGGAGCATTGGAATGAAGAACTGCTGCTCCAATTCTATGTCACTCTTCATATCCGTGGTTACAACAGGGATCCGAAGACTTGGGTCCTTGAGTGGATGACAGGAAATGTTCATCATGAAGCCAAAGCCTTTGATATCATTGAGCTTACTGGCCAGCCCACTCCAGGAGATCTGTATGAACCTGGTTGTCAGCTTCATAGTGCTGCTATGGAAAGCATCTTCCACAAGCCTGAGCCCAATATGAGTCAGATGCTCAGCATGATGAAGCCTTTGCCTCCAGATGCTGAATATCCTAAGGAGTTCTTTGTTGAAGACCTTGAGTATCTGCCACGTACTATCTATCACATCATAAGGCGAACTCTCTGGCCCATCAAAGGACATTCTCCACATGCCAAGCTAGAAGGCACAACGAAGACTTTGGTCTTTCATATTCTTCATGGCAAAAGCTTCAATGCACAAGATTTCTTCATCGCCAGCTTGCTGCATCAGGATCTGACATTTTTGGCTTGAAGTTTTACGCTCCATGGATTATGCGGCTGATCAAACTACACTCAGCTGTCACCTATCAGCCCTCTGCTCGCAATCATCGGATCTTTCTGCCTGACGTCGATATGTCAGTTGAAGCCATCTATCCAGAGCCTGCCAAGGAGCCCCTTAGTCTTCAAAATGCTGAGAATCAAAGCTTCTCTCAAAACATTGAAGGAGTTCAAGCAGTATCTTGTGTTTATCCTCTGGCTGGCACTACACGTGCACCTCACCGTGCCCTCACTGAAGCTACTGATAGCACCATTGCCCAACGGCCCAAGAAGCGATCCCGTGTTCTCAATGATCGAGAGCTTCTGGTTGCCCTTCATCAGAAACATGATAGGCATCATGACTGGCTGAAGCGCCAAATGCAAAGCCTCTTGGTGAACGTAAACAGGATTCGCAATCTTGCCACCAAGAATGCCTTTGTTGCCCATGCAACCTTTCGGCGTACATGGAAAGGGCTGACGCTTATGTGCTCTAAGGATGATCTTCAAGAGGATGGCTTCTCTGAACGCTTCAAGTTTGACTCCACACCTCCAAGAAGGACTGTGCTGCGACGAACTCCGTCTCTTGAAGACTCTGAGTTCTCTTCCTCTGCTGCAACTGTGAATGCCAGACTGATCGATGATGAAGACGATGCTACTTCACCGCCCCCTACTTCTGCACGCATCGACACTGCCCCAAGTTCGTCTGCACCGCCTATCAACACCGACGACCCTACTGCTTCACCTACTCCTCATGGGAACGAGTAGATGCTCTATGTCTTCAAACCTTTTTGGTCCTTACTGACAAAAGGGGGAGAAGCATATGAGTTTGATAGTCTTCAAGCGGGTCCATATGGGCGGTGGTTTTATATTTTGCCTAGTGTTTACAACTCTTGCGTTTTGATACATTTGGTTCTTTGAGTTGTAACACTCAAACTCGATGGTCGTCTTCTACTTATTTGCTTTACTGTGATGCGATGATAAATTCCGCATGTGCGACGATAAATTCCGCACTTAGATCATTTTGCAGACGTCCATCTTTCATTATGCATGTCATTATCTTAACATACTTTTCATGCATGATGAATTGTCATCATAAGTTGAAGAGGATCTCCACAAGTACAACCCGCCATGTGCATTTTCATACCAAAAGCAAATTACTTATATGCACATCTTCAGGGGGAGCCTTTTCCACTTATGAAGACAATAACCTATCCTTTAAAATTTCACATATTTTATTCCCCGCTGAAAACTTCAACTAGTTTGTCATCAATCGCCAAAAAGGGGGAGATTTTAAGTGCATCTAGTGCCACCCCTAGTTGGTTTTGGAGTATTGACGACAAACCTAGTTGAGGGACTAATGTGTTTGTGAGAATTGCAGGATAACACAGGTAGAAGTCCCTCATTGATTCGGTTTTCCTACCAGAGATGACCCCTAAAAATGTATGAAGACATTGAAGTCAAAGGTGGTATGTGAAGGCATTCACATTGAAGACTATGACATGAGAAGACATTGCGTGAAGACTATGGAGCGCGAAGACTTAGTTCTTTCGTCATTCTTTTTCTTCTTTGTTGAGTCATAGGAACCACCGTACTGTTAAGTGGGGTCCAAGAGAACCAGTCAGAATGACTGAAGTGATGCTTAACCAAAATGCTATGTCTTCAAGTGAAGACTATGAGAGCAAATCTTGTCCAGAGTTGGATAAGTCAGCTTTGCTTGTAGCCCAAAAGTTGCCGTGTGTGTCTGAAATCTGACCGTTGGAACACGTGTCGGTTCCTTAGTGACCCAGGGTCATTTCGGACCAATCAGGTCGGGTTGCCTAGTGGCTATAAATAGCCCACCCCCTACAACCATAAACGGTTGGCTGCTCAGAGTTAGAGTACGGCATTTGTCGTTTGAGAGCAACCCACCTCGAAGCCTTTGAGAGAGAATTCCTTGAGAGGATAAAGCCCTAAACACCCAGAGCCAAAGAGTGTTAGGCATCACTTAAGTCTTCCTGTCTTTGTGATCTGAAGACTTATTACACTTGAGGACTGTGAATCCTCCAGCCGGTTAGGCGTCGCGTTCTAAGCATCCAAGAGTCATTGTGGACCACCGGTGAACGAAGTCTGTGAAGGTTTGGAAGTCTACCTTGAAGACTTACCAGAGTGATTGGGCAAGGACTGTGAGCCCTTAGCTCAAGGGGAATAAGGTGAAGATGAGGTCTTCTGAGTTGAATCTCAGCCTCCCCAACCAGACGTACAGTTAACACAGCAACTGGAACTGGTCCAACAAATCATTGTCTTCAACGAGTCACTGGTTTCATCCTTCCCTTCCCTTTTCTTACTGTTGGTCCTTGTGAAGTCATTGTATAATTGCATTATCTTTTGTCTTCACTGAGTGACTACTTGTTCTGATTGGCTTCACAATATCTTCCTACCTGATCTTACTGCCTAGCTGCTATTAGTCATTATGCTTTCACTTCATTGAATACTTGACAATGGTTTGCCTAGTGTAGTCTACCTTCCGCTGCATGGTAATAGGTTTATTTCTATCGTTTGTCTTCGAAACTTCCATGTTTTGAAGACTTACATAAAAATCGCCTATTCACCCCCCTCTAGTCGTTCTCCATTCATCAAGTGAGCTTGTAACATCCGAAATTTCCAATTTGGAATGTTATGCATTAGATCATCATTGCATATCATATTTTATTGCATTTTGGTTTGATCCTAGAAATTCTACACAACTCAAGGACCCACGAAGAGAGTTGGGGATCTCGTTATTTTTATATTTGAGTTTCCTCAAATTTTGAAAAGAGGGTCGTTTGATTTTAATTATTTTCTCTTTGAATATTTCTTTTATGAAAAATAAAAGAGAGGGGATAAAATGACTTTCCAAAAATAAAGAAATATTGGATATTTAATATTAAAATCAAATAAGATTTTATTCGGAGTTTTTATCGCTATTTTATTTGAATTAGAAAAAATATGCGTTTTTCAAAATTGCATTAGAGGCCCAAATAAATGTTCACCTTGTCCGCTAGCATTTTAGAGGACGGGAAAAACTATTTCAGGATTTTTGGAGTCCGTTAAGTATTTCTTTTCTTTGTTTTTTTCCGAGGAGAATTTTTTTAAACAGTCAACCGACCTAATCGGGCCGTGTCCGACCTGGACACTAGTCCGGCCGGCCCTTTTATAGCCACGGAGGCCCGAGCCAGCGCCGCCCACCCGAAACCCTAGCCGTGCCGTTCCGCGCCGTCGCGCACCGCCCGCGCCGCCCCGCAGCGCCGCCGCCACCGGTTCCCCTCGCCGCTGACGCCATTAGCCACCACCGACCCGCCGGACCTCGCCGAGGTAGTTCACCGCCGTCGCTGGTTTCATTAGGAAAACCGATCGGTTTATTTTTTCGAAACCCTAGTTTTTTATTTAGATCGGTTTTATTTTCCCGGTTTAACGTACGGTTTTCACCTGTTAAACCGCAGACAACGAACGTTTGTTCGTTAACCTGTTCGTCAGTTTTCTTTTTCCAGGGTTTTTCTGTGACTATTTTCGATCGTGATTTGTGCCATAATCTTTGTTCTAGTTTAACTTTTCGCTCGTTTATCGGAATCAGGCAATTCAAGCGCCTAGATCTTCATCTTGAAGCCCTCTTTCCGTTTAACCAACTTGAACAAGTTTTTGCTACTATAAAATTTGACTTCAGTTCAGATTAGTAAACGGATCTTGTTTCTTTCGCAGCTTGAGTTTGTTGCTTCGTTTGATTTGATTCTTTTTGCAAACCGTAGTTCTTAAGTTGAACTTTCTGGTTAGATCTCTTATTTGAGTTTTACCCGTGCTTCTAGTTGAGTGCTTATTGTATGCTTGTTTGTTTGCGATAGAGTACCCGGAGTGCGAAGCGTGCTACTACGAGTCTCTAGGTTTCACGGAACATCAGCAAGGGAAGTAACACTTTGATCATACCTCTTTACTACTCAGTTTTATTGCGTTAGATCAATCCTCAAATAATTGCATGATTAGGATCTGATTAAATTGTGGGTTTTGGGAAGTAGTTGAGGTAGTACCTATTCACCTGTTTATTTTCAAATCCTGGGAGTTACTTCTCGTTGCTTATCTTGCTATGCTGTGCTTGTCGACGTGGATTGGGTTTGAGAGTATTCATGACAGATGTGAGTTTGTTAATTAATGGTTCAACTTAAGGTGGAAACTTGAATACACATCTGGGTGGATTGCTTGTGGGCACCTGGAGAACCCAGTGTTGTCCTAGGATATCCCGAAGGACCCATGTGATCATCCTACGGCCCGCCACCCAGGCTCAAAGGGATCATAATATTATTCATGCTAGAAACTGCCGTGTGCAGCTACAAGCTATTATGGGCTCTAGCATAGTTGAGTAAGTTGCGTGAAGCTCTTGAAGAGGTAGACTAGCAAATGTAGTGGGTTGTAGGTGGTATAGTCTACCCAGAGTAGAGAGTTAATGCTTCAGAAAGCCTATGTCTGAAATCTCCGACCATGGATGTATTCGAGTCTTGTGGGGAAAAGTGCGCAAACCTCTGCAGAGTGTATAAACTAATCATGGTTAGCCGTGTCCCCGGTTATGGACATCTTGAGTATCTAGTTCTTGGATTATCATGATTGATCTCATCACTCTAAATATAATTTGATTGGGTTTAATGATGATGTTTAATTGGGATTGAGTTGGAGGAACCTTCTCAAAGTTTGACAACTACCATGATAGTTAAATAAATTTATTCCTTTGTTGTAGGGAAAAATTGGCTTTTTGCAAAAACATATTACCATAGAGCCTCCACCAGCCAAATATGCATGTAGTGATAGCAATTATTTCTGTTCATTGTTTCTCTTGTGTTACTTTGCCAGCATATTCCTTATGCTGACCCGTTTCGGACTGCAACGTTCATGTTGCAGACTTTTCAGACGATGAGTAAGGAGCCATAGGTCGTTGTCTTTCACTCAGTGATACCATTGGAGTTGATGGACTCACTTTATCTTCGAAGCCTTCCGTTGTTATCGATTTAGATGGCCTTAAGCCATATTTAATGTTTTAAGTTCTCTTTTTGAGACATTCGATGTAATAAGTGTGTGATTACTACTCTGTTATAAATCCTCAAGTACTGTGCATGTCAGCATACCGATCCGGGGATGACACTGATGCACAGAGATTGGACTGTTTGAGGTCTGGTTGCTACAAGATGGTATCAGAGCCCATGCTGACTATAGGACACGACCACTAAGCTAAAACCCTAGATCACTACTCTCTTCTTATTTCTGACTCCTCTCCCTTTTTCTACTCTTTAGGATGGCGGGCATGAGGAACAAGTTTGCACAACCGGATGAAGACACACCCTTTGGACGACACTTGAAGGAAGTCACTAAGTACCTGAACATCGGAATACCAAGCTTCACCGGGACCTACAACACAACCTTACCAGAAGAGGAGCGCTGGATGATCCAAGTTCAAGTTCCAGGAAGGACGTTCATGCCAGTCGCTGAGCCCATAGAGTTTTCCTTTGATGCACCCACCTAGGGTCTAGGCAAGAGCATGGTAGCCCACATCACCATGTGACGCATTGGATAAGTTTACCACAAGGATCTCAAGGATAATATCTACCAGATTTGTGGGCGCCGAGATGATCAATGGGAGATGATCAGCACCAGGAAGGATAGATCTATTGCAGCTTTCATCCAGGAGTTAAACCAGCACATTCGTCGCCACGAGAACCAGATGTGCACAGGCATGATAGATCTGAAGAAGGCAATGACCAGGATCACCGAGCTTTAAGAGGAACTCAAGGCTACACGCGACGACTACGAGGAGGAAATCATCATGCTAGTGGAGAAGAATGATGATCTGACAAGGAAGCTAGGTGTATTTATGGGAGACCCCGTGCCAGGAGGAGAACATGACGATTCCACTTGCCCAGAGAACTATATCATCATCGACGACACCGACTCGGACCCTGACAATAGCGATGATGATTTTGTTGATGAAACTGCAGCATATATTATGGAGTCTTCCACCGATCAATATTTCTAGTCGACCACCATATCAGTAGTAGAATTCCCCCATGTAAATAGTATAGTCCGAGCACTTTTGTAACGATAGTTAGACCGATTGTATGCCCTTGTTTGAATTGATTGAAGTGATATGATTGTGCTTGTCTCATGTGCATGTGGGTAGTGTTTTCCCCTAGACCCCATTATACTCTATTTTCTCATCTTTTCTAAACCCATCAGATGCCTCCGAGACGCGACAATGGATTTGCTTTCCCACCGGAGCTCACCCAGTTGATCCAGCAGCAGAATGCATTGATGCAGATACTAGTCCAGAATCAGAATCAAGGGAACAACAACAACAACAACAACCCACCACCACCACCTGTTGATCACTTAGCCCGTTTTCTAAGGCTGAATCCGCCGGTGTTCTCCAGTAGCACCGAGCCGATAGTTGCAGATGATTGGCTCCGCAAGATTGGAAGGGAGTTGACCACTGTAGGATGCACTGATGCGGAAAGAGTTCGTTTTTCCTCACATCAGCTTGATGGACCCGCAGCAACAAGGTGGGAGAATTACACTGTCACCTATCCCATCGACACTATTACATGGGACCAGTTTCAACAGGCCTTTTGCACTGCCCATGTATCAGCAGGAGCTATGGCCATGAAGAAGCACGAGTTTCGGAACTTACGCCAAGGAGGACGCACCGTTGGCTAGTATGTGGATGACTTTAGTAAGCTAGCACGTTATGCCCCAGATGACGTTGCTACGGATGCAGCTAAACATGAGAAGTTTCTGGAAGGACTGAATGATGAGCTGAGCATGCAGTTGATGGTAGAAACTTTTAATAACTACCAATAGTTGGTAGATAGACCTCTCATGATTGAAGGGAAGCAGCAGCAGATTGACAACCGTAAGAGAATGTATGGACATGGGAATTATAATTCTGGAGCTTAGCAGAGACCGTGTTTTACCCCAAACTCGGGGGGACCCCTTCAACATAACCATGGAGGTCACAACCACAATGGAGGGATTTCGCACAACCATAGTGGCCCCAGGAATGGAAATGGTAATGGAGGAAGCAAAGGCCAAAACCGTACCAACCCAGCAACGCCCGCCAAGAAGGATCTAAGTCACATTACTTGTTTCAAGTGCGGGAAGAATGGACATTATGACACAGAATGTTCTGAAGCAAACAATGGAAATGGCAATGTAAGCTCTGGGAAGAAGCCCAACCCTTTCAACAGGGGACAAGTGAACCACGTTAGCATGGAGGAGACTGAAGCGCAACCCGATGCAGTAATAGGTAAGTTTATGATTAAGTCATTTACTGCAATCATTCTTTTTGATACTGGTGCATCGCATTCATACATATCAAGGTGATTTGTGGATAAGTTTAAACTGCCAACCCAAACCCTTAGGACACCCATGTTAGTAACCTCGCCAGGAGCAGAGTATATGGCAAGCCTTTGGTGTGATCGGTTACCATTAAGGATTACTAACTACCTGTTTCCCTCAAACCTAATAGTATTGGAGTCACAAGGACTGGATGTGATATTAGGCATGGATTGGTTATCGAAGTATGGAGGGAACATTGACTGCGCCAGTAAGTCGATTTTGCTTACCGACCCAGAAGGAAGAAGGATCAAGTATGTATCCAGGCATGTGTCGAATAGGACTCAAGTGAATTCCTTATCAGGAGTTGTACAGGAGGAAGTACCAGTGGTGAAGGATTTCCCAGATGTATTTCCAGAAGAGTTGCCAGGCATGCCACTGATACGTCTCCAACGTATCAATAATTTTTGATTGCTCCATGCTATATTATCTACTGTTTTGGACTATATTGGGCTTTATTTTTCACTTTTATATTATTTTTGGGACTAACCTATTAACCGAAGGCCCAGCCCAGAATTGCTGTTTTTTTGCCTATTTCCGTGTTTCGAAGAAATGAAATATCAAACGGAGTCCAAACGGAATGAAACCTTCGGGAACGTGATTTTCTCACCGAACGTGATCCAGGAGACTTGGAACCTACGCCAAGGCATCAGAGAGGCGGTCACGAGGGTGGGGGCGCCCCCCTAGGGCACGCCCCCTGCCTCGCGGGCCCCTCGGTGCTCCACCGATGTACTCCTTCCTCCTATATATACCTACGTACCCCCAAACGATCAGAACAGGAGCCAAAAACCTAATTCCACCACCGCAACTTTTTGTATCCACGAGATCCCATCTTGGGGCTTGTTCTGGAGCTCTGCCGGAGAGGGCCGTCATCACGGAGGGCTTCTACATCATCATAGCCTCTCCGATGAAGTGTGAGTAGTTTACCTCAGACCTTCGGGTCCATAGTTAGTAGCTAGATGGCTTCTTCTCTCTTTTTGGATCTCAATACAAAGTTCTCCCACTCTCTTGTGGAGATCTATTCGATGTAATCTTCTTTTTGCGGTGTGTTTGTTGAGATCGATGAATTGTGGGTTTATGATCAAGTCTATCTATGAATAATATTTGAATCTTCTCTGAATTCTTTTATGTATGATTGGTTATCTTTGCAAGTCTCTTCGAATTATCCATTTGGTTTGGCCAACTAGATTGGTAGTTCTTGCCATGGGAGAAGTGCTTAGCTTTGGGTTCGATCTTGCGGTGTCCTTTCCCAGTGACAGAAGGAGCAGCAAGGCACGTATTGCATCGTGTCATCATGTCATCTTGCTTAAAGCGTTACTCTGTTTTTAACTTAATACTCTAGATGCATGCTGGATAGCGGTCGATGAGTGGAGTAATAGTAGTAGATGCAGAATCATTTTGGTCTGCTTTTCACGGACGTGATGCCTATATACATGACCATGCCTAGATATTCCCATAACTATGATCAATTCTGTCAATTGCTCAACAGTAATTTGTTCACCCACCGTAGAATACTTATGCTCTTGAGAGAAGCCACTAGTGAGACCTATGGCCCCCGGGTCTATTCTCATCATATCAATCTCCATCACTTCAATCTTGCTTTGCTTTTTTACTTAGTCTTTTACTTTTCACTTTGCATCTCTATACCAAAAATTCCAAAAATATTATATCTATCAGATCTCACTCTCGTAAGTGACCGTGAAGGGATTGACAACCCCTAATCGCTGTGGTTGCGAGTAGCTATCATTTTGTGCAGGTACGAGGGACTTGAGCATGGCCTCCTACTAGATTGATACCTTGGTTCTCAAAAACTAAGGGAAATACTTACGCTACTCTGCTGCATCATCCCTTCCTCTTCGGGGAAATCCAACGCAAGCTCAAGAGGTAGCAAGAAGGATTTCTGGCGCCGTTGCCGAGGAGTCTACGCAAAAAGTCAACATACCAAGTACCCATCACAATTCCCATCTCTCGCATTACATTATTTGCCATTTGCCTCTCGTTTTCCTCTCCCCCACTTCACCCTTGCCGTTTTATTCGCCCTCTCTCTCTCTCTCTATCCTCCCTCTCTATTTGCCTCTTTTTGCCCGCTTGCCTTTTGTTTGCTCGTGTGTTAGATTGCTTGTTTGTTGCGATGGCTCAAGATACTACCAAATTGTGTGACTTCACCAATACCAATAATAATGATTTCCTTAGCACTCCAATTACTCCTCTTGCCAATACTGAATCTTGTGAAATCAATACTGCTTTGTTGAATCTTGTTATGAAAGATCAATTCGCCGGCCTTCCTAGTGAAGATGCCGCTACTCATCTGAATAGCTTCGTTGATTTATGTGATATGCAAAAGAAAAAAGATGTCGATAATGATGTCATTAAATTGAAGCTATTTCCTTTTTCACTTAGAGATCGTGCTAAAGCTTGGTTTTTGTCTTGGCCTAAAAATAATATTGATTCTTGGAACAAGTGCAAAGATGCTTTTATCTCTAAGTATTTCCCTCCCGCTAGGATCATCTCTCTTAGAAACGATATTATGAACTTTAAGCAACTTGATCATGAACATGTTGCACAAGCTTGGGAGAGAATGAAATTAATGATACGTAATTGCCCTACTCATGGTTTGAATTTGTGGATGATTATACAAAAAATTTATGCCGGATTGAATTTTGCTTCTAGAAATCTTTTAGATTCGGCCGTGGGAGGCACTTTTATGGAAATCACTTTAGGAGATGCTACTAAATTCCTAGATAATATTATGGTTAATTATTCTCAATGGCATACTGAAAGATCTTCTCATAAAAAAGTACATGCGATAGAAGAAATCAATGTTTTGAGTGGAAAGATGGATGAACTTATTAAATTATTTGCTACTAAGAGTGTTTCTTCTGATCCTAATGATATGCCTTTGTCTACTTTGATTGAGAATAACAATGAATCTATGGATGTGAATTTTGTTGGTAGGAATAATTTTGGTAACAACGCTTATAGAGGGAATTTTAATCCTAGGCCATATCCTAGTAATCCTTCTAATAATTATGGGAATTCCTACAACAACTCTTATGGAAATTATAATAAGATGCCCTCTGAATTTGAGAATAGTGTTAAAGAGTTTATGAATGCACAAAAGAATTTTAATGCTTTGCTTGAAGAGAAATTGCTTAAAGTTGATGATTTGGCTAGGAACGTTGATAGAATTTCTCTTGAGGTTGATTCTTTAAAGCTTAGATCTATTCCTCCTAAGCATTATATCAATGAGTCTCTCAAAGCCATGAGAATTTCCATTGATGAGTGCAAGGAAAGAACCACTAGGATGCGTGCTTCCAAAGATGCCTTTATTAAAGCGTGTTCTTCCAATTCCTATGAAAATCAAGATGAAGATCTAAAAGTTATTGATGTGTCTCCTATTAAATCTTTGTTTTTCCATATGTATCTTGATGAAACTGAATATGATCTTCCTTTACCTAGAAGGCATTCTAAAAATTCGGAGTATTTAGATCTTTATGATGAAATTGATGAAAGTGGGATTGAAAGAAATAAAATCTAGATGTTGCTAAACCCACTATATTGGATTTCAAGGAATTTAATTATTAAAGTTGCTCTTTAATTTATTGTATTTCCTTGTTGCAATCCGTGGTAAATCCTTCACCGAACATATTGTTGATGCCTTGGTGCAATCTTATGAAGAAAAACTTGAGTAGAAAGTTTCTATCCCTAGAAAAATCTATGATGAGTGGGAACCAACTATTAAAATTAAAATTAAATATCATGAGTTTTATGCTTTGTGTGATTTGGGTGCTAGTGTTTCCACTATCCCCAAAACTTTGTGTGATTTGCATCTTGCGGATTCTACTATTAAGAAACCTATGTGAAGGATTAATGATGTTCTTATTGTTACAAATAGGAATTATGTGCTCGTAGATTTCATTGTTCTTGATATAGATTGCAATCCTTCTTGCCCTATTATTCTTGGTAGACCTTTCCTTAGAACGGTTTGTGCGATTATTGATATGAAGGAAGGGAATATTAGATTTCAATTTCCATTAAAAAAGGGCATGGAACACTTTCCAAGAAAGAAAATAAAATTGCCATATGAAACTATCATGAGAGCCACTTATGGATTGCCTACCAAAGATGGCAATACCTAGATCTATCCTCGCTTTTATGCCTAGCTAGGGGCGTTAAACGATAGCGCTTGTTGGGAGTGTCACGCCCTCGATGCGGCTATATCTCCCACGTGTCGAAGCACGACTTAGAGGCATAACCGCATTGAAAGCAATGTCGCAAGTGAGGTAATCTTCACACAACCCATGTAATACATAAGGGAAAGAGATACATAGCTGGCTTACACTCGCCACTTCACACAATTACATGAATAAAAAATTACATCAACCAGTTACAAACAAGGTCTGGCTACGGAACCAAAATAAAAGAAGACTACCCCAAATGCTACACATATCCCCGATCGACCCCAACTGGGCCCCACTACTGAACAACAAGAACGAAACAACACAAAGGACAAGATCTTCATCGAGGCTCCTCCTTGAGCTTGGTTGCGTCATCTGCACGGTTCAACGGCACCTGCAAACTGGTTTTGGAAGTATCTGTGAGTCACGGGGACTCAGCAATCTCACACCCTCGCGATCAAGACTATTTAAGCTTATAGGTAAGGTAAAAGGTATGAAGTGGAGCTGCAGCAAGCGACTAGCATATATGGTGGCTAACACACGCAAATGAGAGAGAGAAGAGAAGCCAAAGCACGTTCGAGAAACTATGATCAAGAAGTGATCCTAGAACAACCTATGTTAAGCATAACTCCAACAACCGTGTTCACTTCCCGGACTCCACCGGAAAGAGACCATCACGGTTACACACGCGGTTGATGTATTTTAATTAAGATCAACTTCAGGTTTTGCGATCCCTGTTTTTGAGATCCTCAATGACTACCACCAGAAAGGGAATGTGACCACCATTCTTATTTGAGAAAATTTTCTACAACCGGACATTAAAAAATTCCCATCTGCCCATAACCGCGGGCACGGCTTTCAGAAGTTCAAAACCCTGTAGGCCAACTTAGCCCATCACAAGCTCTCACAGTCAACGAAGGATATTCCTTCTCCCAAGACATTCCAATCAGACACGGCATCCAGGTTACAAGACATTTCGACAATGGTAAAACAAGTCCAGCAACACCGCCCGAATGTGCCGACAAATCCCGATAGGAGCTGCACATATCTCATTCTCAGGGCACACTCAGATGAGCAATCCGTACAACTAAAACCAGCCCTCGAGTTTCCCCGAGGTGGCGCTGCAAGGGGCTCTAGTTTGGACCAACACTCAGAGGAGCACTGGCCCCGGGGGGTTAAAATAAAGATGACCCTTGAGTCTGCAGAACCCAAGGGAAAGAAAAGGCTAGGTGGCGAATGGTAAAACCAAGGTTGGGCATTGCTGGAGGAGTTTTATTCAAGGTGAACTGTCAAGGGGTTCCCATTATAACCCAACCGCGTAAGGAACGCAAAATCCGGGAACATAACACAGATATGACGGAAACTAGGGCAGCAAGAGTGGAACAAAACACCAGGCATAAGGCCGAGCCTTCCACCCTTTACCAAGTATATAGATGCATTAATTAAATAAGAGATATTGTGATGTCCCAACAAAATATCCATGTTCCAACAAGGAACAAACTCCAATCTTCACCTGCAACTAACAACGCTATGAGTGGGGCTGAGCATAGCGGCAACATAGCCAATCAATGGTTTGCTAGGACAAGGTGGGTTAGAGGCTTGGTTCAACAATATGGGAGGCACGATAAGCAAGTGGTAGGTATCGCAGCATAGGCATTATCGGAACCAACCCGAAGGAGCAACACCGGAAAGAGGCAAACAACATAGTAAACAACCATCACATAAACATGGCATGATGCACAACCAAGTATGATGCATGTCCGGTTTAATGATACATGGCATGGCAAACTGCACAAACAATCCTACAAATTAAGTGGAGCTCAATATGCATCAGGGTGCATATTGCCAAAACACCACATAACGTATTTAGTTTGATCTTGTTTATGTACCCAACAATATGAAATGTTGATTAACATGGCAAGAGGGTGAAGCAAAAGCAAAATGACCTATCTAGTCAAGTTTAAATGAGGCCGGGAACAACAAACAACAAATCCGGAAACTCCTCATGAGCATATTTTGGTTATGGTACTGTTCTGCCCTAAACCATATTTTATAGTTGTTAAACATGCAAAATGATTCCACCATGTTAAACTAGGCATTTTTCCACCCCATTTACATATAAAGTTAATTAAATACCGAGTTACGGTTATTTAGTTATGGAATAAACCATTTTAGCAAGTTAATTAAGCAAGTTTAAACAAACAGCATCTTAAGCATTTTAACATAGATGAAAGTTGGATATTATTAAACTAGATGAAATTCTAAGCAAGTTTCATATATAAAACATTTTAATAAGATGCACGGTTGATGAGTTATTAATTGCATGAACTCTAGGGACTTCTCTATAAAACTGGCAAACTCAGGATAAAATGATAAAATCGTTCTACTGAAAAAAACACAAACGGGCTGGATCTGTTGGACCAACAATGCACAAGGGGGGTTTCTTACACAGTGGGCCTGGCCCAGATCGGTAGAGAGGTAGGCCGAAAAGGGGGGTGCTGGGCCTTGGGTCTTGGAGAGGCTGGAAGGGAGGCAGCCCAGGCGCGGCGCGGTCAACGAGCGGGCGAGCGGGCACGCCCGATCCTAAACCGCTGCTCACACCAGGGGAAGGAGAGGCCGGCGCTGGCCTTGGCATGGGCGGGACAGGAAGCAGGGCGAGGCGGCGCTGCTTGAAGGGAGGTTCGACGAGACGGGACTGCAGGCGGCTTACGGCGGCAGGGATCCACTGGATCTGACGAGGGAAGCCGGTTCCCGATGGTTGGAGTCAAACAAGACGACGATGGCTTGGCTCCTGCACGGAAATACAGAGAGCAAGTAGGTTCAGAGAGGAGAGACAGGGAGAAGAAACGGGAAGAGAAAGAGGGCGCGAGGTGGGAGTCCGGCCTGGTAGGTGGTCGTTGGAGAGCGAGGTCGCCGGTAGCAGGAAGGTCCGGTGAAGGAGAAGAAGACTGCAGGGGCGGAGGACTTGGGCAGACGGGAGGAGCAGGCGGCGGGACTTGGGCTCCATGGCCACAGCGAGGTTCCTACGGATGGAGGTCAGCGCGGCTAGGCGCTATACTTGCCGACGCGGACGGCAGAAACACGGCGGCGCTGGCATCGAATTCATGGCGCGGCTGGGCAGCGAAGGGTCTTGGCACTGGAGTGGTCGTGGAGCTCGAGGAGGACGACGTCCGGGTGCCATGGCGGTCTTCCTGTCCAGAACGAGAGAGAGAGATGAGAGAAACGGGAGAGGAAACGAGGAGCAGAGGAGGAGCGGCGACGGGGTTGGCCTGCGGTGGATGCTGCTGTGATTTGGGCGGCGCTGAAAAACAGGGAGGGGTCGGAGAGGATTTGGATCGGGAGGAGTGCGGCTCTGGTTGGCTGGGTGATGGGATCGAGGGAGATTGTGTGGGGGGATCCCGAGAGGATTAGTGGCGGCGGCTGAGAGGGATGGATGGGACAACTCCCCTAGAAATTAGGGTTGACTGTTTATATAGGTAGGTTGGTTAGGTTAGGGGCTACTCGGTCCATCCGATCATAATCGGACGATCCCCGATAAAATAGCTAGGGAGTCGAAATAAGAAAACAGTGATGTTTTGTAGATGTTTGGGGATGATCCGGACCCAACGGTGACGACTGCCCGGGTCGGGTCTAGGACAATTTCGGACGCGCACGTGAGGGATTCGATGCACTGTGCAGAGAGGGTTTCGGACCGTGCGGTCGCATCGGACA